>NC_133327.1:219784221-220111721 GCF_042186555.1 Aquarana catesbeiana
TACTACTCTAGAGTGTTTGCTCTCACTCTTGCATGCCCAGCAGTGCAAGTAATGTTTTCATATGTAGGCGCTCTTGAGGGGTGTGTTTACATTTGTATGTGGGGGCACAGTGGGCTCACATTTATTAGGAGGGGTTTAAGCCCTTGGATGTAACTTTATTTTTTGACATAGGTTCTCTTTGATGAGACATTGTGGAAATGGGGGGGCCCTTTACACTTCAGGGGGTCAGAAAAAAAAAAAAACAGTCATTTCACCTGAAACTGACAGTTGACTTGTGAAAGATGCACACACCTCTGGCTGCTGTAGCCAGGAGTGTGTGTAACCCCCCCCCCCCCCCCACTGATACAAGCCTTACATTAGTGCAGGGCTCGACAAATCCCAGGTCGCCATGGTGACTAGAAATTGCATCCAGACCCCTAGGCTTTTGCTGGCCATCCTCATCCGCCTCCCACTTGCCGACTGCGCTATAGCCGAAAGTCGTCTACAGCATGGTCCTCCCACTTCTGAAAGGGTCTCAATTGATGTCCCCCAGAACCCTGTGCTCCCAAGCTGCACATTGAGCGCACTCTGTGATCACTGTGTCTTCCAGAAACAGCTGATCATAGATCGAGGCAAAGGGCCAATCACAGTGGTCATTTAGCATGTGATCAGCTGTGTCCAATCAAAGCTGATCATATGTAAACAAATGCTGGTTATCTGCATTTTTTTCCCTCAGCGCTGTCACAGCGTGAGGAAAGGACAACCGATAACTGGCTATCCTGTGACAGGGCACTGATCATCAATGCAGCGCCGCCTATAAATGCCCTTTAATTGCACCTCATCTGTGCCACCTTATCAGTGCATGTCAGTAAAGGTGAAAAATAATTCTTTGCAAAAAAAATTGTGTTTCATTTGTTTAGCAAAAAACTCGGTGGTAATTAAATACCACCAAAAGAAAGCTCTATTTGTGGGGATAAAATAAAAAAAAAATTGGGTACAGTGTTGCATGACCATGCAGTTGTCATTCAAAGTGTGATAGTGCTGAAAATTGGCCTGGGCGGGAAGGGGGTAAAAGTGGTTAAAAAAACTGGCTCCTTAATTCAAAGCAAACTTGTCAAGCCCTGCATTAGTGGCAGTAACAGGGTTACGGTTTACGTAAAGTCCAAAATTTTTTTTTCATTTTAGATAGCGTAAGGAATATTTAGGTAAAATCCTCGTCGGTTTTTTTTTTTCAATTTGGAGAGATTTCCCACCACGTTTTCTCCCGGAGGCGATGCAGAAAGTAAGAGTAGATCACTCCAAAGAATGAAGACCTGCCCCCATAGGCCGCATTCACACCTGCGCGTTCCTGTAGTCAGAGCAAAAATGCACATCACACTTGCAGTGCCACTGCTTGTTAATGGCACCCCAAATGTGGCCAGCAAAAATGCTTTTCGTTAAAGTGTGGTTGAAAAAACACACCAAGCTCTGCACCAGTTTTTTGGCATGTGTGCTGTGCATAGGGCAACCCATTCAAGTGAATGGGCCCCCCTATGCTGTCACCTGAAAAAAAAATGGTGTGAAGCGCAGATGTGAATGGGGCCTTAGGCAGTTGTTACAAGAACTACTTTACCTGCTGGGAGATTTCCCCTCATCTTTTGTTCCTGTGACATCTCAAAAATTGGATTTCTCATCACTTCCTTTTAGATTATAAGCTCTAACGAGCAGGGCCCTCTGATCCCTCCTGTATTGAATTGTATTGTAATTGTATTATCTTCCCCGATGTTGTAAAATGCTGTGCAAACTGTTGGCGCTATATAAATCCTGTATTATAATAATAATAATAACTTCCTGTGTGGAAGACAATGGTCACTAGACCAAATAGAGAGGGTAAATTTCGCCATCAGGGGCATTGACAGCAATAAAACCTGTCTGAGGTTCTAACTTTTTTATCTCCAAATTAGAAAAAAACATTTTGGCTTTACATATACTTTGAGGGCCTATCCACACTTATCTGTTTTAGGGCTTGTTTGCACTTGTATTGCCCTCTGAAAAGTGATTCACTGCAGTTGATAGGTGGCTGGGAGGCAACATATGACCTCCTGGATGCCTGTATTAACCTTTAAAAATTTGCAGCACCATGTTGCAACCTCCATGCATTCTCTTAAATGGACCATATTTGGTGGTAATACTGCCATGGGGTATCATTTTTGCAGTGGTTGCATAAAAATGTATTTCAAGTAGAAATCTCATAGTTTGCTATGTGGTTGGTTCACATCTTTGTGCTGCAATGAATGTAGGACAGTGTGGATCTAGCCTGGGGCCTGGTATCTATAGCATCCAGTCAGATTCCTATCTTTTGCTATGAACCATTCAGCCATGTTTCACATACTTCACAAATTTTGTCCAATATTACTAGTTTTCATTCAGGAGGGTACAACATGACATTGACTGTTTCTCAGAGAACCCTGTACCCGTAAAAGAAAAAGTACATTCACCCTATACAGAGCTTTTCAGTGCTGGCTGTGGTGCGTTGAAGATGATAGTCAGCTTCTGTACCAGTTACATCACTACCCTGGACTCCGTTTGATGCTGAATGCTAGGCTTCATTTTCTACTTGTTCCTGGAGGAGAAGGAACAAAAACGCATGACTTTTTGCAAGTATATAGCATGCGTGGCTCTGTGTGCTCCTGCTGTGATGTGATTGAAATAGTGCTGTGCGTGGCAGTTACTAGCCCAACCACGGCAGAGCTGAATGCATAGATCTTAGTGGATAATTAGAGAAGGGCCTGGTGTTGGGGATGCAGAGGTTAGCTAAATGTTACCTGGCCTACTTAGCTTGTTTAGCATTTCTGATAGTACCCAGCATGAACGGAGGGCGCTCTCTTCAGATTAGTCAGTGTGCTTCTCCTATCTTTTGCGCTGTGGTTCGTTGATTTGCAATCTGCCTCAAAGCAGGCAAGGTGCATATACAGTATGTTTCTGGCTTTATTCACATTGTCAGCTAGGATAAGGCAGTGGTTGAAAAGCTGCCACTGTTTTCCCATCAAACTAGCATCCCTTTGTCAGGTTGACCTGCGTGAACTGTGTTGAAGGTTGAGACTGGCGGGTCTTGTTCTTCAGGCTCCTACCCATACTCTACATGTCAACAACTGGGAGTCTTTACATTGTTCTGTCTTTTACAAATGTTAACATGCAGTGCAGCACCTTATTAGTCATAGTCTGTATTTTAAAGCCCTACTCCAAAGAACAACCTTTATCAAATCTTTATTTTAGTCTCTGCACTGGAAGGAGTTCCTGGCATTTCCTGTTTTGGTGACATGGGGAGTGAAAGTACAGTTTTCATTGTAGGCCCGTGTCCAGGTGACCCCAGCTTTCTAACTTCTCATCCCCTGGTGTTTCTAGGATGGAAATTGAGGGGGAATCTTTGCAGGCATGTTACAGACAGCAGTAAAACTTCAGAAATTGTAAACTCTTCTTACTTTATCCTACACTAAAAAAAAAGGTCTTGGTTGGAGTTGGGCTTTAAGTACCCATTCACTTCTGGTGCGTTTGGACTGCCCTGGGCAGCCTTGCATTATTGTATGTAGCACTTTCCTCAGCACAACATGATGTGATGCAGTCCATTGCATCACACTGTACTGAAGAAAACAGAATTTAACCACTTCGATACCAGGCACTTTTGTCCCTTCCTGCCCAAGCCAATTTTTAGCTTTCAGTGCTGTAGCACTTTGAATGGCAATTGCACGGTCATGCTACACTGTACCCAAACAAATGTTTTATCATCTTGTTCCCACAAATAGAGTTTTCTTTTGGTGGTATTTGATCACTGCTGGCATTTTTATTTTTTGCGCAACAAATAAAAAAATGACTGAAAATTTTGGGAAAAAAAAAGTTTTTCTTTGTATCTGTTATAAAACTTGGTAAATATGTTTTCTCCTTCACTGACAGGCACTGATGAGGCTGCACTAATGGGCACTGTTAAGGTGGCACTAATGAGTTGACACCGATGAGGTGGCACTGATAGGTGGCACTGGTATGCAGCACTGATAGGTGGCACTGGTATGCGGCACTGATGGGCATTGATAGGTGGCACTGATGGGCATTGATAGGTTGCATTATAAAGACCGCTGCGCAAATACAGTGTGACATAAAATATTGCAACAACCACCATTTTATTCTCTAGGGCACAGGTGGCAAACACAAGGCCCGCGGGCCTTGTCATGTGGCCCTCTGCCAGGTATCCCAGGCAACCAGAAAACATCCCCCCCCCCTTGCGAGCGGCGCGGCCGGTCAGTCTCCATGAGAACAAGTAAACATCTCCCCTTCCGTGCTGTCTCCGCCTCCACCCCCACCTCCCTGAGCTTTGTCTCAGCCAAAGATGCCGCTCTTTCTCCGCCTCTACCCTGTCTCCGCCTCCACCCCCACCTCCCTCAGCTTTGTCTCAGCCAACGATGCCGCTCTCTCTCTGCCTCCGCCTCCCTCAGCTTTTCCTCTGCCAACGATGCCGCCCTGTCTCCACTTCCGCCACTGCCCTGTACCCGCCTCCACCGCGCCTCTGCTCTCTCGCCTCCCCAGTCCCTCCAGCGACGCTGGCTTTTTGCATAGTGGCATTTTTCGTGCATACTGGCATTCTTTGCATAGTGACATTTTTCGTGCATAGTGACATTTTTCGTGCATAGTGACAGAGATTGCCGACAGCTCTGTTTTTTTTTTTTTTTTTCCCCATCCAGTGGGCTGCGTCCTGAGGGCTTTTTAAGCACTTGTGTTGATGAAGTGTGTGCTGCTTATTTTGAAGTGATGGTGAAAAAAAACATAGCAAAACTGAGTAGTGATACTAAACACAGAGATCCGCCCACAGAGGGAGGTACCATATATAGCCCAATAAACAGGAAACTACTAACTATAGCCCAATACAAAGGGAGGGAGCCGCCTATACAGGGAGGTACCAGAGCTGGGCCAGGTAGGAGAGAACAGATGTGAGGAAACTTGGGGCGCATTCCTGACCCATGCACTGTGTACGTAGCGCAATCCTGACCCCTGCACTCTGTACGTAGCGCAATCCTGACCCCTGCACTCTGTACGTAGCGCAATCCTGACCCCTGCACTCTGTACGTAGCGCAATCCTGACCCCTGCACTCTGTACGTAGCGCAATCCTGACCCCCTGCACTCTGTACGTAACGCAATCCTGACCCCTGCACGTAGCACAATCCTGACCCCTGCACTCTGTACGTAGCGCAATCCTGACCCCTGCACTCTGTACGTAGCGCAATCCTGACCCCTGCACTCTGTACGTAGCGCAATCCTGACCCCTGCACTCTGTACGTAGCGCAATCCTGACCCCTGCACTCTGTACGTAGCGCAATCCTGACCCCTGCACTCTGTATGTAGCGCAATCCTGACCCCTGCACTCTGTATGTAGCGCAATCCTGACCCCTGCACTCTGTATGTAGCGCAATCCTGACCCCTGCACTCTGTATGTAGCGCAATCCTGACCCCTGCACTCTGTATGTAGCGTAATCCTGACCCCTGCACATAGCGCAATCCTGACCTCTCCACTCTGTACGTTGCGCAATCCTGACCCCTCCACTCTGTAGCGCATTCCTGACCCCTCCACTCTGTAGCGCATTCCTGACCCCTCCACTCTGTAGCGCATTCCTGACCCCTCCACTCTGTAGCGCATTCCTGACCCCTCCACTCTGTAGCGCATTCCTGACCCCTCCACTCTGTAGCGCATTCCTGACCCCTCCACTCTGTAGCGCATTCCTGACCCCTCCACTCTGTAGCGCATTCCTGACCCCTCCACTCTGTAGAGCATTCCTGACCCCTCCACTCTTTACGTAGCACACTCCTGACCCCTCCACTCTTTACGTAGCACACTCCTGACCCCTCCACTCTTTACGTAGCACACTCCTGACCCCTCCACTCTTTACGTAGCACACTCCTGACACCTGCACTCTGAGTATATACATACTCCTACAGATACAACCAGCCCTTCGAGGGCAACCATACTGCTGATGCGGCCCCCGATGAATTTGAGTTTAAAACCCCTGCTCTAGGGTGTCTACTAAAAAAATATATATCATGTTTGGGGGTTCTAAGTATCTGTAATTTTCTAGCAACTTTTTTCACTTACACATAAAGTCTATTCCATTGACAAATTGTTACAATGTTTAATTATACTTAAGTTCAACTGATAAAGAATGTTATGATTCTTGGCAGAATGTTAAGATTCTTTTGACGGCTTTGGCTTCAGAAGAGCAGAGAGAATTCTTTGCATAACAAGAATCATGAAATAGTTTAGTCAAGATCGCAACAGGGAAAAAATCGCGATAATGATTCTTGATTAATCGTGCAGCTCTACCTCACATCTGTGGTTTGAACACCGTTTTCATATGTGGGCGCTACTCACGTATGCGTTCGCTTCTGCACGTGAGCTCGGCAGGACAGGGCGCATTTAAAAATTTTTTTTTACCTTTTTTTTTATTTTTACACTGTTCTTTTATAAAAAAAAAAACTGTGTCACATTTTTATTCATATTATAAGGAATGTGAACATAGAAAAAAGCATAACAGGACCTCTTAAATATGAGATCTGGGGTCAAAAAGACCTCAGATCTCATATTTACACTAAAATGCAATAAAAAAAATGTCATTAAAAAAAAAAAAAATGGCCCTTTAAGAGCTATGGGCGGAAGTGATGTTTTCATGTCGCTTCTGCCCTGCAATGGTATGGAGACGGGTGGTATATTCCTCTTCAAAGTTAGGATGTATATCAGCGTGCGGCGGTCCGGAAGTGGTTAACTTTCCAAAGAATTATGACAAAAAAAAATGACAACTTCAAAAAACCCACCATGCCTCTTACTAAATACCTTGGACTGTCTACTTTCAAAAAAAAAAAAAAAAAAACCATGGGTCAATTGCAGGGTATTTCTACTGTGTTGGCATTTTAGGGCCTTAAGAAGATAGTCAGTCTGTCAGTACATTAGGATTGATCAATTTTCAGATATATACCATAGTTTGTGGACTCTATACTCCTGTAACTTTCCTACAGACTAAATAATATACACTGGTTTGAGTCATTTTCTCAAAAGAAATATAAGACCCCTTTCACACTGAGGTGTTTTTCAGGCGCTATAGCGCCTGTAAAGCGCCTCAGCTGCAAACCCAGTGTGAAAGTACTCGTGGCGGGGCGCTGGCAGGGTGTCACAAAAAGTCCTACCAGCAGCTTCTTTGCAGCGGTGGAGGAGTGGTGAATACACCGCTCCTCCCATTGAAAACAATGGGGCAGAGCTGCTATACCACTGCAGTGGCGTCTTGCAGGTGGATTTATTTAACTCCTTTTTGGCCGCTAGCGGGGGTTTACAACCGCTCCGCTAGCGGACGAATAGTGCCGCTTTACCGCTGACGCCCGGGGAGGCTCAGTGTGAAAGGGGTCTAACAGAATACATTTTGGGCTAAATTTATGAAGAACAATTATTTATTTGGAAAATTTTAGAAAAGAAACAAAGAAAAAATATTTTTTTTTCCCAAATTGTTTGAAATGTTGTTTTTATTTTTCATTTATTTAGCAAAAAAAAATAAAATAAAAACAGTACAGTGTTGCATGACTGTGCAATTGTAATTCAAAGTGTGCCAGCGCTGAAAAGTGTCCTGGGCAGGAAGGGGTTAAAAGTGCTCGGTATTGAAGTGGTTAAAATAATTTTGCCATTACTGACCTGAATATAAAATGTGAGTGTAAGATAGATAGATCTAGAACTGTGCTCAGTCACTTGAAAATGATTTATCTCCAGACAGATTGATTTTTATGTAAAGTAGTTGGTTACACTCTCTACCATCCCACCAGCTTGCACAAGTTTTGGCAGACCGCTAAATACATATAAATGAACAATTTTTCCTACATAAGGATTTGTAGTCAGTCTTATTTATGACTTACGTCTGCCATGCTGCAGAGTCCGACAGTCTATAACCCTATTTTGTGGATTAGCTGTGTGCGCCTTCCTTCCTCAACTTCTTCCAGCTTGTTATTTTGTTAGTCAATTGGCATTTATTGTTTATTGTTCAGTAAATGGACAGGTGACACAGGAAGCCGTAAGTTTGAAATAGGAAATGGTAATGACACCCTTTTGTTTCTGCAGTAAATCACAAGATTTGCTGAACAGGATTATAAATGCTTTGGCAGGGAAAGCATTGTTATATACAGTATGTATTTATTTGCTAATAGTTATTTTTAGGGCCTCATTCACACCTGTATTTGGGGCCAAATCTGATGTTTTGTGGGACACTTTCAGCAGTGTTTCCTGTGACCAGCAGCTGTTTACATGTAACCATTACCTGTAGATGATTGTGCCTGGATGCAGATTTTCTGTCCAGGCCGATCATCCACATGTAATCGTTGCATGTTCAGTTACATACGAACAGCCCCGGCAACTGTTCACAGGAAATCCTGCTGAGTTTTCCGCAGGAAATCATAGTTGGCCCTAAATTTGTGTGATTGAGGCTCCAAGGAACTTTCTGAAGGTTTCCAACCCAGTTGATGGTTGATTTGGTTTCCTCTGACAATTGATCCCAACATAATCCACAACAGTCATGCCTACAGATAGTGAAACAATCTTTCAAATGTTAGATATGCTTCAAAATGTTAAAGCAGAGCTCCACCCAAAAGGGGAAGTTTTGTTTTAAGTACTCCACCCCTTCTACCCTGCCACATTTGGCATGTCATTTTTTTTTGGGGGGGGGGGGGGTACATCGTTTTGCCAGGTTCCCACTTCTGCTCGGATCGTAAGTTCTGTTCTCCCCCTCCCTCCCTGCAGTCTTCTGGGACGCACCACAGGTCCCAGAAGACTTCCGGACCATTTAGGAGGCGCAGCGCGACTCGCGCATGTGCAGTGGGCACCCGGCTGTGAAGTAGCAAACTGCCCATAGTTAAGATTCTGGCAATGGGGAGAAGAGACGGCTCGAGTGAGCACATCGCTGGATCGTGGGACAGGCGAGTATGTGTAGTTGCTGACTTTTAATAAACAAAAACAAGTGGAGTTCTTCTTTAAGTATCCCGGTATGTCTTTTTGTAAATAGCCACAATGAGACACAAGCCAGTGCATTAAAGTGTAAAGCCTGGTACCCACTATGAAGAGCTCGGGAGGAGCCGCTGTATTAACTATGCAATGTTAGTACAGCGATTTCCCTTGCTGAGCCTTTTGTGTTTTGACAGGGGATGGCCCCCCAGCAGAACACAGTGGCCAGCGCTCTCAACCATTTTCGGTCATGCCTCGACAGAAGCCAGCCGCCGTACACACAGGCCAAAAGTCTGTCCGATAATCGGCCTGTGTGTATGGCCCTTAAAGCAGAAGTAAAGTCTGCTGTATTTATTTTTTTTATTTTTTCAAGGCCCCGCAGGTGGGTTGTGCCATAATGTATTTGTATGCACAGCATATTCGTACATTATGGCAGACTTCTCTGTCATATGGTGTCCTTCCAGCACAGCCCTGGGACCGATCCGGCGGGCCCCCGGCACTTCCATCTTCACCCGGTCTAACTTCTGGGTCCTGTTCCTTTGGGCACTTGATAGGCCAGGCCACGATTATGCCACTTCCACGCATGCACACGGGAGTTGCATCACCTGGTCATGGATTGTGGGCTGATCAGTGCCATAAATGTTCTGTTGTGTCCTAAATACCCTGCCTGTCAGCCATTTGAAGAAAATACAAGTTTACTTCCTCTTTAGGGCTACATTCACAGTGGCGATTTAGGCCAGCGGGTAATGTGGCAGTTTGAATCTTCTGATTACTGCTGTGGCTGTGAACGGCTAGGTGCCTTATTCAATACAATGACAAGTTGCCGGCAGCCACAGCTATTCATGGCTCTTCCACACAGCAAGCGATTATCACCAGATATGACTGCTGGAGGCAGTTAACAGCTGCAGCAGGAAGCAGAAGATTCAGATTGCTAGGATTTGCATTGGCCTAAATCAGCGAGAGCCTTCCCTGCCATCAGAATACACCAGTCAGTGTTGCTGGCTATAGCCGGCTGCACTGATCGCTCGAGAAAAACTCAACATGCCAGTTGTACATAAGTTGATCGATTGACTTGTGTACAACCAACCTGCCCGTAAATGAATCAGAATTCACCTGGTCCCTGTTGAACCGGCCAAATTTTGAGGTGAACCTGTGTGTTTTTAAAAGAGCCCTTTCACACTGAGCCGCATCGGCGATAAAATGCTGCTATTTTTAGCGGCGCTTTACCGTCGATTTTGCGCTGCTAGCGGGGCGCTTTTAACCACTGGCAGGCAAAAAAGGGTTAAAACCAGTCGCAAAGCACTGCTACAGCAGCACTTTGCTGGCGGCGCTGCCCATTGATTTCAATGGGCAGGGGCGCTTTAGGAGTGTTGAGTTCACCACTCCTAATGTGTTCCAAAGAAGCTGCTGGCAGGACTTTTTCTGACGCCCTGCCAGCGCACCGCTCCAGTGTGAAAGCCCTCAGCCTTTCATACTGGAGTGAATGGAGCCGCTGTTTCAGGGTGCTTTGCAGGCGCTATTTTTAACGCTATAGTGCCTGCAAAGCGCCTCAGTGTAAAAGGGGTCTAATCTGGACAAAACAGGTTTACTTTAATTTGGCCCTCCTGGCAGCTTATACTTCCTTTTTATTCCACCTCTACTGTGTTCAACCACTGAGTGTGGAAGGGAAGACCTGTGTAAGCTGTCACTGGAATAATAGTTTACATAGGGTTATGGACTCCCTGTGTGACAGCAGTACCATATGGAGTATAACATGATCTCCTCCATATCCATAAGTACCAGGTAATTCCTTTGGCACCCTGCACTGGGCAAAGTGGCAGTGGTAGAGTGATGGAAGAGGGGTAGTGGGCATTGAACAAACATGGTGCGTTGTGCTGTATGGGCAAAGCACGGGTTTGCCTTCTAGAAAGTTATTTGCTGTCTATTTTCTGATCTTTGTTTCATGGACCATCTCCTTGAAATGCTTTGCTTGCAGTTTTACCATCAGTTTGTGTACCCTGTCTGTGCCAGTATATGAGAAACCTATTTTCCCTGAAGTCTTTTTTTTATTTTTTATTATTATAAGCCCGTGCTTCTGACCAAACCAATTACAGATTATTCCAGTCCACCATTTAAACTTAGTAATCACTAATACTGGGCTCAAAGTAACTAAATACAAGGGACATGCCTAAAGAAAGTCAGTGTTGTCTGGGAGCGAACGAATACTCCTCATATCAAGAGATTTTAGTTGCAGTGGATGACCCATGATTGTGACTGTATGGCAAATTTTTCTAATTGTATATCCTCTGCAGGCTGCTGCAAACTCTTTGCAAACTGGTTTCTCATAGTATTTCTGTTAATAGAACTGTATGTACACAGGTATCCACAATGTGAACCCTCTACATGTCTTTGTAAGCTGGTTTAATATGTGGACTTTCTGACCCTGTTCCCTTCAATTACTCACTCTTGATTGAACTTAGCTGTTTGTGCTCTCATTACCGCTGTGATCTGCCTTCCAGTACCTTTTCAAAGACCAAACGCAGGAATCCAAGGTAAATAAAAGCTGCCCATTGTTTTGCCATGAATGCTTATTCTGCAGTGAAACTGAGAAATCACAAGCTGTACAGAAAACTATATCATGACCTCTTTACTTTAGTTCAACTCTGTAAAGGGTACTTAAAGGACTACTCAACTCTAGTTTAAAAAAAAAAAAAATCTATTCAAGTATGTATCCTTCAAGTATGTATCCTTAAAATGCTTCTAAAGGCACAAGGTTTTTTTTTTTTTATCTTAATGCATTCTATGCATAAGATAAAAAAACCTTGTGTGTGCAGCAGTCCCTCTCTGCCCCCCTAATACTTACCTGATCCCCTATCTTGTACCAGCGATGTTGCATGAGAGCCTCGGCTGTCCGGGACTCTCCCTCCTGATTGGCTAAGACACAGCAGTGGGCGCTATTGGCTCTTGCTGCTCTCAAATCAAAGTCAGTGAGCTAATGAGGAGAGAGAGGGGGCGGGGCTGAGCCACAGCTCCCTGTCTGAATGAACACACAGAGCAGAGGCTCGGCTCGGGTGCCCCCATAGCAAGTTGCTTGCTGTGGAGCCATTCGGCAGGAGGGAGGGACCCGAGAAGAGGAGGATCTGGGCTGCATTGTGCAAAACCAATGCACAGAGCAGGTAAGTATAACATGTTTGTTATTTTACAAAAAAAAACAAAACAAGGCTGTGATGTCACTTTAACCCAGAACCAAAACTGTTGAAGCGTACCAATCCTTTGATATGGTGGCAACATTAGTTTCCTTTTTCTAGGCTTTTTTTTCCCCTCTGGTTTCACCTGATGATCTGGCCAGTAGTACACCTCCTGTATAATGAATGAGCACAGGGGGCACCTTTGAACAGTAGCGTTGCCAGTTGGAGGGGGAGGGGAATGTTAGATGTATTAGCAGATTTATGCCCCGTACACACGGTCAGACATTGATCGGACATTCCGACAACAAAATCCATGGATTTTTTCCGACGGATGTTGGCTCAAACTTGTCTTGCATACATACGGTCGCACAAAGTTGTCGGAAAATCTGATCGTTCTGAACACAGTGACGTAAAACGCGTACGTCGGGACTATAAACGGGGCAGTAGCCAATATCTTTCGTCTCTTAATTTATTCTGAGCATGCGTGGCACTTTGTGCGTCGGATTTGTATACACATGATAGGAATTTAACCGATCGGATTTTGTTGTCGGAAAATTTTATAGCCTGCTCTCAAACTTTGTGTGTCGGAAATTACAACGGAAAAAGTCCGATGGAGCCCACACACAATCGGAATTTCCGACAACACAATCCGATCGCACTTTTTCCGTCGGAAAATGCAACCGTGTGTACAGGGCATTAGATTTGTACTAACAAATTGAAGCCAAACTTCAGCTCACACTACAGTTGCAGCAAAAGTTTATTTTTTTCTTTTGGGTTAAAGTTTTTACTTAAATAAAAGCTGTTCAGGTTTTTTCAGAGAGAAAATAAAACTGAGGAGTTCGGGAGGAGCCACTGAACTGTGCAATGGTAGTACAGAAATCTCCCCGCTGAGCTATTGTGTTCTGACAGGGGGACTGCCTCCCCCTGCCATAACACACCGGTCAGTGCCCCCAGCCACTGTCCACAAGGTTTAGGAGTGTGTCTATGGGAATGTTTGAACATTCTTCTAGAAGCGCATTTGTGAGGTCAGGCACTGATGTTGGGTGAGAAGGCCTGGCTCGCAGTCCTCGCTCTAATTCATCCCAAAGGTGTTTTATTGAGTTGAGGTCAGGCTCTGTGCAGGCCAGTCAAGTTCCTCCACCCCAAACTCGCTCATTCATGTCTTTATGGACCTTGCATTGTGCACTGGTGCCCAGTCATGTTGGAACAGGAAGGGGCCATCCCCAAACTGTTCCCACAAAGTTGGGAGCATGACATTGGCCAAAATGTCTTGGTATGCTGACGCCCTAAGAGTTCCCTTCAGTGGAACTAAGGGGCCAAGCCCAATCCCTGAAAAATAACCCCACACCATAACCCCCCCCCCCCCAACCAAAAGTTTTGGATGAGTGCACAAAGCAAGGTCCATAAAGACATGGATGAGTAAGTTTGGGGTGGAGAAACTTGACTGGCCTACACAGAGTCCTGACCTCAACCCGATGGAACACCTTTGGGATGAATTTGAGCAGAGACTGTGAGCCAGGCCTTCTCATCCACATCCATGCCTGACCTCACAAATGTGCTTCTGGAAGAATGGTTAAACATTCCCATAGACACACTAATCCTTGTGGACAGCCTTCCCAGAAGTGTTGGAGCTGTTATAGCTGCAAAGGGTGGGCCAACTCAATATTGAAACCTACAGACTGGGATGCCATTAAAGTTCATGTAAAGGCAGGCGTCCCAATACTTTTGGTAATATAGTGTATATGGGATCTGGCAAAGACATTGATGCAGCAATATTGAGACTGGGTTCTCTTCTTTGCTTTACAAATCATTATCTAGCACATATCAGGAAACAAGTTACAAATTGCTGACTGGGTACCTACCCTCCTACATGAGATCTTTTCTGTGAATTCGCTGCTGTTGTGAGATGTCAGATGAAGAATGATACCCTGTTGCACATATTCTGGACTTGCCCCCTTATATGTCCAATTTGGGGAAAATTTCAATTCTAATAGCTAACTGACATTTCCTAAGAAGCCTGCCTGGAAGTGTCTTTTACATCTGACCCCACTTTTCAGACATAGATATAAGAAATCTCTCCTGATCCACCTCTTCAATGCCGCACGAGTATGGACGGAGCTGGAAATCGCAACGTCACCATGCATGCGCGAACGCCATCTGGATTCTGGGGATTGTAATCTACGTTGCCGTTTTTCCTCTTAGGAGTTTTATTTTTTTCAAACTGCTTTTAATAAACGTATATAAGAGTTTTACGCTATGCAAGCTTGGTGCTCCTTTTTCTCTTTGAGTATTTACTGGTTGCCATGCGATTTTCAGACGAGTGTAGGCTGTGCATCTGAGTATATCGGTTTTGGACTGGCAGTTACAGAGTGTGTTTGACTTCTCAAGCTTGAGAGTCGCACTATTTCTGGTAAGCTTATATGCTGTAAGTGGCTTGGTGTATGGAGCACTGGGTGTCCACTCTTGAAGTCTGAAGTGCACATATCGTGGGAAGAGGATTTTGCACTTGTGCATTCTTTGAAATAATCCCCCTACTGATGCATGGACTTTTTTTATATTTATTTTTCACGAATGCATGGACTTTTCATGATGATACTTGTTATCGCACTAGGCCGCACCTCTCTCCCAGACTTTTTGCGGCCGCCCAGCAGGGCTGTCCCTGGAGCCTGCGGCCGCCCAGCAGGGCTGTCCCTGGAGCCTGCGGCCGCCCAGCAGGGCTGTCCCTGGAGCCTGCGGCCGCCCAGCAGGGCTGTCCCTGGAGCCTGCGGCCGCCCAGCAGGGCTGTCCCTGGAGCCTGCGGCCGCCCAGCAGGGCTGTCCCTGGAGCCCGCGGCCGCCCAGCAGGGCTGTCCCTGGAGCCCGCGGCCGCCCAGCAGGGCTGTCCCTGGAGCCCGCGGCCGCCCAGCAGGGCTGTCCCTGGAGCCCGCGGCCGCCCAGCAGGGCTGTCCCTGGAGCCCGCGGCCGCCCAGCAGGGCTGTCCCTGGAGCCCGCGGCCGCCCAGCAGGGCTGTCCCTGGAGCCCGCGGCCGCCCAGCAGGGCTCTCCCTGGAGCCCGCGGCCACCCACTCAGCTTCTTTGCAGCCGCCCATTCAGTTCACGGCATGGCTGGGGGGCAGAGACTAGAGGTCAGCTGACTGGTGAGGAATGTGAAGTGGGAGTGGCTGGAGGAGACACTATCTCCTGATTTCGGCATAGGTGTCACTGCTATGAGACACCACAAAGTCAGAGACACAGTGAAGCCGGAGACGCTGTGAGTAACACTACCTGTGATTGTAGTTGCCATTAAGGTTGCTTTCACACTGGGGCGGTAGGGGGCGTCGGCGGTAAAACAGCGCTATTTTTAGCGCTGCTTTACTGCGGTATTTGGCCGCTAGCGGTTTTAACCCCCCGCTGGTGGCCGAAAAAGGGTTAAAACCGCTCGTATAGCGCGGCTATAGCCGCGCTGTCCCATGGATTTCAATGGGCAGGAGCGGTGAATACACCTCTCCTTCACCGCTCCAAAGATGCGGCTGGCAGGAGTTTTTTTCTTCTCTTGCCAGCGCACTGATTCAGTGTGAAAGCCCTCGGGCTTTCACACTGAACAAACAGCAGTGGCTGTTTTGGGTCGGTTTGCAAGCGTTATTTTTAGCGCAATAACGCCTGCAAACCGCCCCAGTGTGAAAGGGGTCTAAAAGTCCCCACTGCAGTTCTAAGATCAGCAGATGACCTTGATCAAGAGCACCCAAGTTGGCTGATCAGAACTCCCCCCAGCATTGCCACTCATCCCAACTGTCACTCATCCCATTCTCCCCCCCACCAAGGAGTAAGAGAAGGAATGAAAATAGAGAATATATGGAAGGGGAGGAACAAAAAAAAAGGGAGAGAAAGAATAGCGGAAAGAATAAGAAAGACGGATAGAGAGAGAGAGATGGGGAAAACAAACAAGAAATTAGGATAGAGAGGTGTAAAAGGGAAAGAAAGGAGAACAAAGAGAGTGGTACATCCTAAAATGTACCATAAGGGGTTTAATACTGTACAAGTGGAAGGGACTCGGGGAGCGCTAAATGTCTGTGGGTTAGGGGCGCAAATTACTTGTCATGCCTTGGGTGCTGACAACCCACACTACGAAAATAATTTTACTGTTAGGCCCCTTTCACACGGGACAGATCCATGATGATCCACCCCGTGAACATCCGCTCCATTGATCCCCGCTGAGCCGGCGGATGACAGGGCGGTCCCTGAACACTGCAGGGACCGCCCTGTCGGATCTCCGCTCTCCCCTATGGGGGATCGGATGAACACGGACCGTCTGTCCGTGTTCATCCGATCCGCGCTGCAGACGGATAGAAAAATAGGATTTTCCTCCATCTGCAGAATCTGACCATAGCGGGGGACGGATGATATCGGGTGTCAGCTGACACCCGCTATCCCATAGGGATGCATGTATGTCCGTATTTCATCCGAAAACAGATGGATGAAATACGGACATACTGTCCGCACGTGTGAAAGGGGCCTTAGGGGTCCTCACAACTTGTGAAATTTTATCAAGGGATTACAGCACTAGAGGTTGAGAACCACTGCTGTAAGAGGAGAGCTTCTGTGTTTTCCCTTTAGGTAACCTATAGTCGTAGAGAGAATGAGAACACCGTTTTAGTTTCACTTTATCTTGCTTTGTGTAAGGTGAGAGCTATTGTTGGTGTTTCTGATTTGTATGCTGTGATTGGTATGTTTCTATTGAACAGATTGGTTGTGAAATAGCCAACTAAACTAGCAGTAGTATCTATAGTATGTGATTGCTTTATGATCTCACTCCAGTTTTGTCTGGTCTCTATGGTTCCTTTGGCATGTGGGCTGGTGGATTAGGTCACCGTACCTGTAGGAGGAAATGACTGTAGACTTTCACACATTTATTTGTCCCGTCACAGAGGCGTCACATTTCAAAGTTTCTTTTTCTATCAGTCGGCCAAAAGAATAATAATGATATCCCTATCTAGCTGAGATGCCTGAATGTATTCTGTATGAGATGATATTCACATAGCCCAGGTTGAGGTGAAACCTATCAGATATGCTACAGATATCGTTAACTTATGGTGGTGATGGGTGCCATTAAAATGACAAAAAAAAATGTGATCAGTAGTGAATCTGTGTCTTGTAAATTTCTGTTTAGATATGCCATGCAGTTTAAAAAAAAAAAATCTAAATTCCTTGTGTAAGAACTGTATACCGTGTCATCTTAGGAATGCAGATAGATCCTTGGTCTGCCTTTTATATTGCCCTCTGCTAATCTCTTGCACAGCAGGACTTGAGACTGGGAGAGGAGGAGGCAGAACAAAAGGCTATCTGGGCTTTACTTACACTAATAAGGCCTCATGCACACTGGACGTTTTTGGACATTTTTACAGCAGCTGTTTTTGGCTTCAGAAATTTATTTATTTTTTTTTTTTTTTGGGGACTGGTAAGTGTTTAGGCCTAATGCACAATGCTGCTGTTAAACTCACGTTTTTTGTGAGTTTAGGATTGTTTTTTCTCTGGCCTTAAACACCCCTCTGTTATTCTATAAGTCCATGCACACATGGATGTTTTTAGCAGTTTAATACCAGGGGAGTTCAGAGGATGTTTTCTGAAAGCCCTAAAATTGCGTTCTGGAGAGACAATTTTGACCACAAGGAACGCTGTTAAATGCGCCTAAACGATATGCGTATTTAGCACTTCAGTGTTTATTTCAATGGCCAGAATAAGTTTCAATTCTGGCAAGTGAAATAAACCCCAAAACTCTGTTCAACTCACCTAAACTGTTTTGAAAAAAAAATGCAGCTTAGGTGAGTTTATAACGCATATTTTCTCCTGTTAGGATAAACAGCGCTTACAAGAAACCAGTGTGCATGAGGCCTTAGGTTATACTATCTGCTTGGATATCACTTGACTTGTGATACATGTGGTGCATTATCCTATATGTTCTGTTCTTTTTATATATTAAAGTTCAGTTATTCCCCCAATGAATGTAAACTTATTGGGCTACTTACATTCATTACAGAATATTGTGTTCCTGTAATATATACATAATAAATATAAATATACACAGTGTGGACGGAAAGTATTCAGACCCTTTTACATTTTTCGCTCTCTTTGTTATATTGCAGCCATTTTCTAAAATCATTTATTGTATTATAACTTTATTGTCTCCCTTTTATATTGTAAAGCGCTGCGTAAACTGTTGACGCTATATAAATCCTGTATAATAATAATAATAATTTAAGTTCATTTTTGTCCTCATTTATGTACACACAGCACCCCATATTGACAGAAAAACACAAAATTGTTGACATTTTTGCAGATTTATTAAAGAAAAACAAATATCACATGGTTCTAAGTATTCAGACCCTTTGCTGTGACATTCATATATCAAAAATGAACTTAAATGATAACCAAATGGCAGCAATATAACATAGAGTGAACAATTTAAGGGGGGCTGAATACTTTCTGTCCCCACTGTGTGTGTGTGTGTGTGTATATGTATATGTATATGTGTATATGTGTATGTATATATATATATATATATATAATCTACTCACCCCTGTTAAAATGTCAGGTTTCTGTGATGTAAAAAAATTAGACAAAGATAAATCATTTCAGAACTTTTTTCCACATTTAACCACTTAAGCCCCGGACCATTTGGCTGGCCAAAGACCAGAGCACTTTTTGTGATTCGGCACTGCGGCGTTTAACTGACAATTGTGCGGTTGTGCAACGTGGCTCCCAAACAAAATTGACATGCTTTTTTCCCCCACAAATAGATCTTTCTTTTGGTGGTATTTGATCACCTCTGCGTTTTTTTATTTTTTGCGCTATAAACAAAAAAAAAACGTATTATTTTTTACTTTTTGCTATAATAAATATCCCCCCAAAAATTATATTAAAAAAATTATTTTTCCTCAGTTTAGGCCAGTATGTATTCTTCTACATATTTTTGGTAAAAAAAAATCGCAATAAGCGTTTATTGATTGGTTTGCGCAGACGTTATAGCATCTACAAAATATGGGATAGTTTTATGGCATTTTTATTAATAATTTTTTTTTTTTTTTACTAGTAATGGCGTCGATCAGCGATTTTTATCATGACTGCGACATTATGGCGGACAGATCGAACACTTTTGGCGCTATTTCAGGACCATTCACATTTATACAGAGTTCGGTGCGATTAAAAATGCATTGATTACTGTGTAAATGTGACTGGCAGTGAAGGGGTTAACCACTAGGGGGCAGTGAAGGTGTTAAGTGTGTCCTAGGGAATGATTCTAACTATGGGGGGAGGGGCTATGTGTGACACGACATTGATCACCGTTCCGATTACTGAGAGCTGTGATCAGGATCAGTCACTAGGCAGAACGGGGAAATGATTGTTTACTTCAGCATTTCCCCAGTCTTCCTCTCCGTGAGACGATCACGGCTATCTCCGCAGACATCGAGTCCGTGGGACCCGTGATCACACTCACGGAGCTTGCGGCGGCGCACGCGCCCGCAATCTGTTTCTTAAAGGGTGACGTACTGGTACGTTAATATGTTTGTACATGCCCTTCTGCCGACGTATATCGACGTGAGCCGGTTGGCAAGCGGTTAACCACTTCAACCCTGGAAGAATTTACCCCCTTCCTGACCAGGCCATTTTTTGCGATACGACACTGCGTCGCTTTAACTGACAATCGCGCGGTCATGCGACGCTGTACCCAAACTTACGTACTTTTTTTCCCGCAGATAGAGCTTTCTTTTGTTGGTATTTGATCACCTCTGTGGTCTTTATTTTTGCGCTATAAACAAAAGAAGAGCGACAATTTTGAAAAAAACACTATCTTTTTGCTATAATAAATATCCCAATTTTTTTAAAGAAAAATCGCAATAAGCATATATTGATTAGTTTGCGCAAAAGTTATAGAGCCTACAAAATAAGGGATAGATTTATGGCATTTTTATTATTTTTTTTTTTTTTTTTTACTAGTAATGGTGGCGATCTGTGATTTTTAGCGTTATTGCGGCAGACAAATCGGACACTTTTGACACATTTTTGGGACCAGTGACATTTATACAGCGATCGGTGCTATAAAAAATGCACTGACTACTGTATAAATGTCACTGGCAGGGAAGGGGTTAACACTAGGGGGCAATCAAGGGGTTAACTGTGTTCCCTAGGTGTGTTCTAACTGTGGGGGGATGGGACTGATTAGGGGAGGAGACCAATCAGTCCTGAAATCGGTATGAACACACGATCTGTCTCCTCTCCCCTGACAGAACCGGGATTTGTGTTTTTACACACACAGATCCCGGTTTTTGCTCTGTCACGAGCAATTGCGAGTGCCTGGCGGTCACTCTCATCAGCTCCGGGGACACGCTGCGGGCGTATAACTGCGGCGACCGGTCTGGAACCGGTTAATGTGACCTATAAACTGTACAACTCAATTGAAAAACAAACACATCTTTTAGGCAGGGGGAGTAGGGAGGAAGTAAAAATAAAAAACTAAAATAATGTGGTTGCATAAGTGTGCACACACTCTTATAACTGGGGATGTAGCTGTGTTCAGATTAAAGCAAACACATTAATGTTAAATAGGAGTCAGTACACACCTGCCATCATATAAAGTGCCTCTGATTAACCCCAAATAAAGTTCAACTGTTCTAGTAGGTCTTTCCTGACATTTTCTTAGTTGCATCCTACAGCAAAAGCCACGGTCCACAGAGAGCTTCCAAAGCATCAGAGGAATCTCATTGTTAAAATGTATCAGTCAGGAGAAGGGTACAAAAGATTTTCCAAGGCATTAGATACACCATGGAACACAGTGAAGACAGTCATCATCAAGTGGAGAATATATGGCACAACAGTGACATTACCAAGAACTGGATATCCCACCAAAATTGATGAAAAGACGAGAAGAAAACTGGTCAGGGAGGCTGCCAAGAGGCCTACAGCAACATTAAAGGAGCTGCAGGAATATCTGGCAAGTACTGGCTGTGTGGTACATGTGACAACAATCTCCCGTATTCTTCATATGTCTGGGCTATGGGGTAAAGTGGCAAGACGGAAGCCTTTTCTTACGAATAAAAACATCCAAGCCCGTGGAATTATGCCATAAATGTGTTATGGCATAATTCCAAAAGATGTTTGGTGCAAAAACAACACTGCACATCACCAAAAGAACATCATACCCACAGTGAAGCATGGTGGTTGCAGCATCATGCTTTGTGGCTGTTTTTCTTCAGCTGGAAGAGGGGCCTTAGTCAGGGTAGAGGGAATTATGAACAGTTCCAAATACCAGTCAATATTGGCACAAAACTTTCAGGCTTCTGCTACAAAGCTGAACATGAAGAGAAACTTTATCTTTCAGCATGAGAATGACCCAAAGCATACATCCAAATCAACAAAAGAGAGGCTTCACCAGAAGATAAAAGTCCGGACAGCCGCACACCAGGAGAATATAATCCAACGAAATTTCTTTATTGTAAAATCAGGAACAAATCATGTACAAAGCACCATGGATAGAATGTACAGATAATCATCTAACGCGTTTCACGCTCTGCGGAGCGCTTACTCATAGCTCTGAGCAGCTATAAAACGCGCAACAAAACGCCGGAAGAAACGCTCAAAAACGCTACGCTCAGGTGTGAATGCAGCCTAAAGGTGGAAAAAGTTCATGTCTATGAGAGTATATTTGGATGGTTGTACTTCAACCTATGTTTTTACTTTAACATAAATAAAAATACACTGCGCTTAGTGCTTGAACAACAATGGGTAAATGGCAACAATAGTCCTTGTAACAGCTAAATAAACACAAAAAGTCCCAAGGTGCTGTAATCCATAAAGTGCTTGTGTGCCAATGTTTTAAAAACAGTGCTCCACTTGGCTTGTGCTCACAAACAGGTGCCCCACATGAATATATAATCACCCCGAATTTTGACCACCTATCTTATGGTCATGTGCACTTGTTGGGGAAATTTCCCCTGGGTGGTGTCTCTGCTTGCAGGCCTTACGGTAGTAACGCCTCAGGTGTGAATAGGGGAAGATGTTTTCTTTATTGTGCTTAGGCATAATTTGTGCGCTCACATTGTATGGTGCCTATGTTCTGGCACCCGGTGTATACAGCATGGGTAATATGGGTATACTGGCTGGCGTTTTTACTTTGCTTTTACGGTATCACAATAAATTTAGTCCTTTTTTTTTTTTTTTTTCCTTGGTTTGAATTTAGTTGGTGCCTATAAAGTCCCTCATACCAACTATAGATTGCTTTATTTGTTTTTTGATTACCATTGGGATGTTGGCACTTTTTCAGTTTTATATAGTTAGCATACAGCAGGGGTTTCAAACTCCATTTTATCACGGGCCGCATCAGCATTATTGTTTGCTGGTTGTATCTGTAAGACTACATTATTATTATTATACAGGATTTATATAGTGCCAACAGTTTTATGCAGCGCTTTACAACATATACATTGTATATTCACATCAGTCCCTACCCTCGCTTACAATCTAAGGGTCCCTAACTCACATTCATACATACTAGGGACAATTTAGACAGGAACCAATTAACTTACCAGCATGTCTTTGGAGCGTGGGAGGAAACCGGAGTACCCGGAGGAAACCACGCAGGCACAGGGAGAACATGCAAACTCCAGGCAGGTAGTGTCGTGGTTGGGATTTGAAACAGGGAACCTTGCTGCTAGGCAAAAGTGCTATCCACTACACCACTGTGTACATACATTTATCCAGGGCTTTTTTTCCTTAGAGAATAGTTGCAGAAACTCAACCATGGCCCCCTTCTGAACCGCATCGAATGGTGGATGGGGCCAAATTGCATTGTGGAAGGGTCTTAAAGGGGCAATAAATACCAGAAGTGAGTTGTGTGTGGAGTTTAGGGAGTCCCTATTTACAGAGAGCAGGGTTCAGGGGTGCCCTATGAACTGAGTGCAGGGCTCGGGGTGCCCTATGTACCGAGTGCAGGGCTCAGGGGTGCCCTATGTACCGAGTGCAGGGCTCAGGGGTGCCCTATGTACCGAGTGCAGGGTTCAGGGGTGCCCTGTGTACCGAGTGCAGGGTTCAGGGGTGCCCTATGTACCGAGTGCAGGGTTCAGGGGTGCCCTATGTACCGAGTGCAGGGCTCAGGGGTGCCCTATGTACCGAGTGCAGGGCTCAGGGGTGCCCTATGTACCGAGTGCAGGGCTCAGGGGTGCCCTATGTACCGAGTGCAGGGCTCAGGGGTGCCCTATGTACCGAGTGCAGGGCTCAGGGGTGCCCTATGTACCGAGTGCAGGGTTCAGCTGTCTTTCGCAGGCTGTATACATTTCACTTTCACCCTTCTTGGCTCTGACCTCTGCACCACTCTCCCCCATCCCTTGCGTCTGCACACATCTCCCTCTACAGCCCTCCTCTTTCTCTCTCTTCTGTGTTTGTGTTTGTGAAAGTGGGGAGCGGAGGGTGAAATCTGGAGTGAGCGGAACAGACATTTACAGCTGAAAAGACCTGGGTGCGGGGGCCACATGAAATGGCCTGGCAGGCCGGATTCAGCCCGGGGGCTTTGTGCTTGACACATGTGGTATACAGTATATCATGCCATGTACCACTCCCTCCACTGGTGTTCTGCAAATCATACACAAACGTTGTTCAGAAAGATAGAAGTACTACTAATTAAATTACTCCTCTGTGCGTTAAAATGTATCCAAAATGTTTACACTGCCGATACATGTACAGCATTTGTATAAGGGCAATTTCTGTTTTACAAGGTCCTGTTGTCCTTAAGGTCCTTTTTTTTTTTTGTCAGAACATTCAAAAGAAGGTTGATGTAGCTTAGGAGGCCACATTAAGGAGGATGTCAGCTGTGAGTCAAATTCACAGTTGTAGCAACGTGTGCTAAACACGGGCATTAACGCAATGCAGGGCAACACACCTTTCCAATGTTTGCTGCAATGAGGAGACCTTCATTGTGATGGATACCCTGGTGCTTTTTATAGTAGTGCCCATCATACAATGTATATACTGTGTATTGTGGTGTGCTGCACTTTCAAAAAAGGATCATACACAATTTTTCTTCTGTTGTGCTGTATTGGTATGTGAGGTTGCTGATGGACTTGAAGTGAATGCAATGCATGCCTGAGGTGAGTACACCTCAGAAGATATCTGAAGAGTTTGGCTAGACCAGGGTAGACTGTGGTATATAAAGAGTGCGATATGTTCAGTATGTGTGCTGTAGAGGAAGTAGAGTGATATGAATTATGGTATATCTTAGCAGACCTCAGTCCACATGGCTGACATTTTGTTTAAACTTCCCTGTGGAGATCACGTCTACATGCCATTACTGAAGTCCAGAGAATCGGCTTCTTGCAGAGTCCTGTGGGAACGGAGAGATGTTTGACTGCTTTTCACTCTCTAATCACCACATTCCACACAGTACATTACAAGGTGAAACATCCCGATAATAAAGGCAAATAAACTGCAAGTCTGCTAGATGTGTTTTTGTACTGTGCTGCCAAATATGTCCTTTGTGGCTGTTTATTTTACATTGCTAATATATTTACTATATTGCTTTTGTTCTTACCATTGTGCTGTTTGTAGTACATGCTGTGCACAGCACTTATTTACCTTCCCCTTTCTTATCTTATTTAATATGTATAGAGCACTGACAATTTATGCTCCACTTTACGTGTACTGTACAGTCACATCAGTTCCTGGCCTCAGGGAGCTTATAATCTAAGGTCCCTACCTCACATGTCTGCATACACACACTATGGCTAATTTAGGTAGGAGACAGTTAAAGTGGAAGTGAACCCTTTTTTTGGCACTTGTACCAGTAAATATATCTCCTAAACCTGCACATCATCGTGGCACGGCCAATCAGATGGGCGGAGGGTGCGAATTAGGAAGGAAGACCGGATGAAGATGGAACCGCCTGTCAGTGGTGACAGCGCACCGCTGGAGGGCTTCGTTCTATGGTAAATATTTTATAATGTGCTAGTATGTGATGCATGTTAGCACATTATGCTTTTACTTTGCAGGGTTTAAAAAAAGATAAGCAATTGGTGCAGTTTACTACCACTTTAATATACCAACATGTCTTTGGAGTGTGGCAGGAAACCGGAGATCCCCACAAGCACTGATTTAACATGTAAGCTTCATGCAATGAGTTTTGTCATTGGGATTCAAACTGATAACCTTAGTGCACTGTGCTTCCACAATTAAATTTCAAACAAAATTATGCAAAACCTGTCATAAGAAAAATATGTAAGCTTCTGTTGTTGACCTGTCTCTTTTGAAATACTTGCCTGACTGTCCTAATAATGCTTTGGCTTTGGTAATTAAAGCTGCGCACAATGTAAGTATGCATATTTCATACCTAAGGCACCTCCTGTGAAAGCTGACAATTACTGTAGTAGTCAGTGCTAAAACAGAGGTCTTGTGCTGAGCTGGCCCTGTACATTGACCACAGGGTACACTTACCCCCCCACCCCCCCCACCCCCCATCCACCTCTTTCAACCAGAGAACATCTTATATTTAAAAATTACAAGCCATTCTGTGAATTGTGGTAGCACTGGGTGAACGGCCCACTGTGATCAGCAGGCAGTGGCACAGAACCCAAGCTAGGATCAGGCGGGTTGCAGCATTCACTGTAGTACTGTTGACTACAGTAGTGATTATAGGTATACTTACATTGTGCCAAGCCAAACTAAGTATGCAATTAAGATCATACCTAGAGTTCATTTTTTAAATTACCGTATTTATCGGCGTATAACACGCGCCGGCGTATAACACGCACCCCAAGTTTAGGAGGGAATTTTAAGGAAAAAAACTTTTAGGAGGAAAGTTTAAGGAAAAAAACTTACATTTAAATGCCCATCAATGCAGCCTCATCAGTGTCCATCTGCAGCCTTGTCAGTGTCCATCTGTAGTGTTGTCCCCCATTGCAGCCTTGTTAGTGTCCATCTGTAGTCTTGTACCCGATTGCAGCCTTGTCAGTGTCCCTCTGTAGCCTGTGTCGTTTGCATCTTTGAAAATGGCGCCGCCGTTCTCGGCCACTTTCGGCCATTCTCGGCGGCTCTCGGACGCTTTCGGCCATTCTCGGCACGAGAGGCGCCGAGAATGGCCAAAAGCGCCCGAAAGCCGTCGAGAATGACTGAGAGCCGCCAAGAATTGCCGAGAGCGGCCGAGAACGGCGGCGCCATTTTCAAAGCCACCGAGAAAAGCCAAAAGCCGCTGAGAGCAGCCAAAAAGATCACAATCGGTGGGGGATCGGCGTATAACACGCACCCACGATTTTCCCCTGATTTTCAGGGGAAAAAAGTGCGTGTTATTCGCCGATAAATACGGTACATTCATATATTGTTAGACAATGGAGTTACAGTGCCTTGAAAAAGTATTTGTACCCCTTGAAGTTTTCCACATTTTGTCATGTTACAACCAAAAACATAAATGTATTTTATTGGGATTTTTTTGATAGACCAACACAAGGTGGCCCATAATTGTGAAGTGGAAGGAAAATGATAAATGGTTTTCAATTTTTTTTACAAACATTTGAAAAGTGTGGCGTGCATTTTTATTCAAGTATTCCCTGAGTCAATACTTTGCAGAATCACCTTTCACTGCAGTTACAGCTGCAAGTCTTTTTGGGGATGTCTCTACCAGCTTTGCCCATCTAGAGAGTGAAATCTTTACCAATCCTTTGAAAAATAGCTCAAGCTCTGTCAGATTGGATGAAGAGCGTCAGTAAACAGCAATTTTCAAGTCTTGCCACTGATTCTCAATTGGATTTAGGTCTGGACTTTGACTGGGCCATTCTAACACATGAATATGCCTTGATCTAAACCATTCTATTGTATCTCTGGCTGTATGTTTAGGGTCGTTGTCCTGCTGGAAGGTGAATCTCTGCCCCAGTCTCAAGTCTTTTGCAGTCTCTAACAGGTTTTCTTCTAAGATTGCCCTGTATTTGGCTCCATTCATCTTCCCATCAACCCTGACCAGCTTCCCTGTCCCTGTTGCAGAAAAGCAATCCCACAACATGATGCTGCCACCACCATGTTTCACGGTGGGGATGGTGTGTTCAGGGTGATGTGCAGTGTTAGTTTTCCGCCACACACAGGGTTTTGCTTCTAGGCCAAAAAGTTCAATTTTGGTCTCATCTAACCAGAGCGCCTTCTTCCACATGTTTGCTGTGTCCCCCACATGGCTTCTTGCAAACGGGATTTCTTATGGCTTTCTTTCAACAAAGGCTTTCTTCTTGCCACTCTTCCATGTAGGCCAAATTTGTGTAGTGCACAACTAATAGTTGTCCTGTGGACAGATTCTCCCACCTGAGCTGTGGATTTCTGCAGCTCCTCCAGAGTTACCATGGGCCTCTTGGCTGCTTTTTTGACTACTGCTCTCCTTGCCCGGCCTGTCCAGTTTAGGTGACGTCAATGTCCTGGTAGGTTTGCAGTTGTGCCATACTCTTTCCCTTTTCAGATGATGGATTGAACAGTGCGTCGTAAGATGTTCAAAGCTTGAAATATTTTTTTATAATCTAACCCTGCTTTAAACTTCTCCACAACTTTATCCCTGACCTGCCTGGTGTGTTCCTTGGCCTTCATGATTACTAAGGTTCTCTAACAAACCTCTGAAGGCTTCACAGAACAGCTGTATTTATACAGAGATTAAATTACACACAGGCGGACTCTATTTACTAATTAGGTGACTTCTAAAGGCAGTTGGTTCCACTAGGTTTTAGTTGGGGGTATCGGAGAAAAGGGGGCTGAAAACAAATGCATGCCACGCTTTTCAGATATTTATTTGTAAAAAAATTGTAAAACCATTTATCATTTTTCTTCCACTGCACGATTATGTGCCACTTTGTGTTGGTTTATCACCTAAAATCCCAATTAAATACATTTACGTTTTTGGTTGTAACATGACAATATGTGGAAAATTTCAAGGGGTATGAATACTTTTTCAAGGCACTGTAAATGCTCTTGAAACATTTACTTGGGCCATATACAGTACTTTTTTTTTTTTTTTTTTAAAGAACAATGCACTAAAAGCTCCTGTCTGACCTATCCTCTGTGCTTATCCTTCTGATTAGCACTTACTGATAAGTTAGGTCAAGCCAGTGAACTACCAGCTTGGAGACCAAGTGCTCTAATAAGTTGGTGAGGTGTGAATGTAATGGGTACAAAGCACACTCTTCTTTTGAAAGTCTTTCTGTATTCTGATTTTATTATAGTAATCAAAAATATCATATAGACCTACTATTTTATACCTCCAGATCAGGTTTTCCTTCATCATAGTCAATATTTATGATGGCTTTGATCCCATGTTATCACCTTTCACCCCTGATTTACCCAGCTCTGTACCATTCTATGCAGGGGCGTACACAACCTGATCAAAGTGGAAGACGCAACAAATTTGAGCTTCACAAGTCTACATTTGGGTTATACAAAGTGCCCCTTTAAAGGCATTAATCACCAAAAAAAGATGTAAACAAAACCTAACAGCTGACTTGGCCAACCATGATCCGCCTATAAATAAAATGTTTCTTTTGTGTCGAATGAAAAAGCAATCACAAAAAAAAAATAAAAATCACATATTTAAATTGGCTTTCTGAAATGGGTAGAACTTTTGCTAGATCATAGTTGCTTTTCTTTGATAAAGAAGGAACATATTACTGCACATTTATTGCAAGAGTTTATTGTTCAAGTTGGGGTAAAGATTGATCAGTTCTTGGGAGAGTAGCAGTTCAAACAAGAATAGATAGGTCTCTACAAGTCTTATCTCTCTTAGGCTGGCCTTACAATTTTCTAATTAAATTTCCTTTAGATTTACCTTCAACTATGTAGTACAAGGGCCTGCCTGATTGCATACACATTGAAAGTGCTTAAAGCGGGGAGTTCCACCCTAAAGTGGAACTTCCGCTCATCGGATTCCTCCCCCCCTCCGGTGCCACAATTGGCACCTTTCAGGGGGGAGGGGGTGCAGATACCTGTCTAATAAACTTCTGGTCTTAGATAGCCGCAGATACCCCCAGTTGTGTTCTGGGAAACACACAGTTCCCAGAACACAACGGGGACCAGTGAATATGCACAGCGCGACTCACGCATGCACAGTAGGGAACCAGGCAGTGAAGCCGCAACGCTTCACTTTCTGATTCCCTGACCGAGGATGGCGGCAGGGGCAGCCGAGAGATGAGCGATCGATCGGCCGGCTTCGGCTGCCGACATCGCTGAACCCTGGGACAGGTGAGTGTCCATTTATCAAAAGTCAGCAGCTGCAGTATTTGTAGCTGCTGGCTTTTAATATTTTTTTTTTTTTAAGGTGGAGCTCCGCTTTAATAATAATAATGTTTTGCCAGCCTTAGTGAGATTTTACTTGTCTTTAGTCAATATGCAAGCTTTTTTTTTTGTTTTCTCTAGTAAGTAACAGAGAATTGCTAGAGAACATTCATCTGCTACTGTGACTTTGCTCCGTTGCTAGCTGAAGCATTGCAGAATCTTGTTTGCTAGCAAGGGATCAGGGATGGAGGAGTACCTATTGATGGAGGCAGAGCCAGATTTAAAAGGGGGCAAAAAGGGCAACTGCTGTAGGTCCCCCCACTATACAAAAATAATATAAAACAATTATATAAAATATATAATAAAAAAATTACTTTTTTATTGAATGTATCTTGGGAAGTAATATTTTGCCGGCCATCATCTGTAAAATTTTTTACTCTGTATTGATATATTGCATTGTTTTTAAAAGCAAACTCTGGGAGCTCAAGCAAAACCACACATAGAGCGCTATGCCTGCTTTGTGTGTGTGTGTGTGTGTGTGTGCAAGAATGATGTTGTTATGCATTTTAAAATTGTGTGACTGTCACTGAAAATATAAACCAACTCTGTATATGAAGTGCCCTGGGCCCCCAAGGTCTACATCTGGGCCTAGATGGAGGGGCACTTTTATAGGTTTGGCCAGTGTGTGAGTGACAGCATAGGAGGAAGTAAATGTTCTTTGTGCTCTCTTAGGGATCCTGTCATAGGCAACGTTCCGCCAGAGACTGGACCAATAGTAGGACGTGGCCCTGAGTGTGTGCATGAGAAAATAAGAGCAGTTAAAGGCCTTGCTACACGGTGATTCTCTGTTCCACTGCTTTACAAATAATAATAGCCTTTATCATTACAGCTGATTGTGAGTTTGTGACAAAATTAAAGTTTTATTAAACTTTAGGCGTTTTAAAAGTAATGCATTTTAGGCAAGCATTGAATCATTGTACAGGATGTTTTTTCCTTAAAATTGTGCCCAAACATTTGCATACTGTGCTAATTACTGCCACTGGCTCCATATCTCTAGGGGGCAGCTTCCTTGTACTTCCTGTTGGAGTACCAAGTCACAAGGGACAGCAGCTTTCCATCTGTTGGCTCTTAGGAGGTGGGCACAGAAGAGTGATTGGCTGTCATAAAGCTTTTGGCTGTGTTTTTGTTGATGCACTCAGAGTATTATTATTATTATTATTATTATACAGTATTTATATAGCGCCAACAGTTTACGTAGCGCTTTACAACTTGAGGATGCACACAAGGGTGGCACCATAGAACCCTGTAAGGGAAAGGAGCCACTCTGTAAAAGGAGTTTTACAAGCACTGAGTGGCCCATCAGAATCCAGGGGATAAAGCCACTGCCATAATAAAAGAAGCGGTATGCAGTGGAAGTCATCCCTCAACAGTAGGAATGGGGGGGGGGGGGGGGAGAGCTTTAATATCTAGGTAATGGGGGGACGCATGATAATCTCTATTAATCCAGGCAGTACTGTAGCTGCAGCAAGTAACTATACCAACAATTTAAGAACCTGTGACTAGGTATGTGAAATCAGGGATGACTGTTCATCACAAGGTAGGAAGAATCACCTCCACAGTCTGGTAATCTGTAGATGAATGACAGTGCTGGGATTAGCTGCAGCAGCCCATCCCAATTGAAAGTGTGATCCTGTTGAGATCAAGCCAGGTTGACTCATTGAGTGAGTTGTGCATTGAGGAATTTGTTTTAATGTGTTTGGGTTTCTGATTAGTAATACAAGCTCGGTATCCCACAGAATTGGAGCTTTATTTCCTCATTCTTTTATCCCATGATTCACATGTTCAGATGTGTGCCACATTCTGTTAGATTTATGGCTTGTTTTTGGTGGTTTGTTTACCTTCTGCTTGACTGAATTTGAGTAATCTTGAAAATGTTTCTTGCTGTAGTAGGAGTGCAAAGCTCACCAGATAGATATCTCATCGGATATATATATATATTATATAATTTATGGAACATTGCCACCTAGTGGTCAGTATATGGATGTACATTGTAGAAACCATTTTTAGTGTTCTTATGTATCAAATATCGTATTGACATTTTTGTTTCATCTGCTTGAGGAGTTGAAAATATTGCACACTCTATGCAAATGTGTGACTCTCAGTGGGAGTGGACTGCGTTTTGTATAATGCTATAAAAGCACCAGAGATTTTTCAGAGGCGCTTCTGACGTTCTGCTTTTGCATTCCCATTGCCTGGTATGGCTAGAAAAGGAATTTTACAAACTGAACAAATGGCCATACATGTTTAAGTAGTCAGGTTCACTACAAGTCATTCATTTTGTAACAATCTTAAGTGGCCTGACACTGATCTTCATTTAACACCTGTTGTATTTTCATTAAGGTATTAATGTCACCTAAAATGAAGTGCTTGGCAAAGACGCCTTGGCACTTTGCTCAAGCTCTCATTCCCGTCACTTAAAACTCACACGATCTAATTAAAATTTAAACAGAAATTTCAGTCTTCTTTCTTTAGAGTAATACCTCATGCATCTAAATCTCCCTTTCTTCTAAAGCTTGATCTGTGCTCGAATTGAGCCTAAGAGGCTACTGACAGATGTTGAGGAAGCTATGTCGCCTCCTCACCGCTTGTTTTAACCCAATTTTTGCTGACAAACGCACTGCAGGGCGTTCATGGCGCTTCTCTATTTGCTTGACTGTGTAGTGTTTGCTGCCCACTTATCGCTACATTTCGGGTGAGCTTTGCTGCTGGCGCGAAGCAACACATCAGCGGCATGTAAACATCCCCGTCCACTAAATATTGCAGCTCAAAGTGATTGTAAAAGCAGATTTTTTCTTTAAAATTAACAAACATGTCATGCTTGTCCGATCCTCCACTTCTCAGGTTCCCCGCCAGCACTCCAGGCCCCTATCTCCTGCAAAGTGCCCCCACAGCAAGCCGCTTGCTTTGGGGCACCCAAGCAGGATCGCTCCCAAGCCGCTGCTCTGTGTCCGTTCCCACACAGGCACGGCTCGTCCCCGCTCTCTCCTCATTGGTCCACTGGCTGTGATTGACAGTATCAGGAGCCAATAGCTCCTGTTGCTCTCTTAGCCAGTGAGAAAAAAGATCCAGGACAGCCAAGTGGGTGGGCTTGGGTGGGGCTGCTGTCTTTAACCACTTCAATACCAGGCACTTAGACACCTTCTCGCCCAAGCCAATTTTCAGCTTTCAGCGCTGTTGCAATTTGAATGACAATTGCGCGGTCATGCTACACTGTACCCAAACAAATTTTTTATCATTTTGTTCCCACAAATAAAGCTTTCTTTTGGTGGTATTTGATAACCTCCTGCGTTTTTTATTTTTTGCGCAACAAATAAAAAAAGACCGAATAAAAAAACAAGTTTTTCTTTGTTTCTGTTATAATTTTTTGTAAATAAGTACGTTTTCTTCTTCAGTGACAGGCACTGATATGGCTGCACTGACGGGCACTGATATGGTGGCCACCGATGAGGTGGCACTGATGATGGGCACTCATAGGCGGCACTGATGGGCACTCATAGGCGGCACTGATGGGCACTCATAGGCGGCACTGATGAGCACTCATAGGCGGCACTCATAGGCGGCACTGATGGGCACTCATAGGCGGCACTGATGGGCACTCGTAGGTGGCACCGATGGGCACTCGTAGGTGGCACTGACGGGCACTCGTAGGTGGCATTGATTGGTACATATGGGTGGCACTGATGGGTACTTATGGGTGGCACTGATAGGTGGCACCGATGGGCAGTGACAGGTGGCACTGATGACACTGATTGGTGGCACTGATAAAATTTATTGGTGGCATTGCTGGGCATAACTGAAACATAATGGTGCCAATCAGTGCCCATTTGTGGGCACTGATTGGCACAGATTGGGCACATTGAGCACATGTGGATGGCCATGGGGTACATACCTGGCCATCCACATGTTGCCCCTTCCCTGGTGGTCCAGTGTGGTGATCTAAGGGGGGGGCTGCACTGATAAACAATCAGCGCAGACCCCCCCTGTCAGGAGAGCCGCCGATCGGCTCTCCTCTACTCGGGTCTGTCAGACGCAAGTGAGGAAAACCCAATCAACGGCTCTTCCTATTGACATCGTGATCAGCCGTGATTGGACACGGCTGATCAGGTGGTAAAGAGCCTCCGCCGGAGGCTCTTTACCAAGATTGGTGGAGCGGTGTGTCAGGCTGACACACAGCTCCACCGATCGCCGCAATGCGCGCCACGGCATGTTATCCTGCTGGACTTCATATGATGCCCAGTCAGGATAACGGAACCACTTCCCGGATGTCAATCCGCTATAGGCCGGGCGGGAAGTGGTTAAGGGAGGGGGATGTGGTTGGCAGGTGGCAAAAATACAGCTCGGCCGCACATTTTTGCTACCCCCCCAAACGCAAGTCTAAACGAAGTCTTAAAGGGATTGATAACCCTCATGGTTTTTCACCTTAATGCCTTATATGCATTAAGGTGAAAAACCTTCTCTCATGCTGCAGTCCCCCAGAGCCCCTGTTTTACATACCCGAACCCAGTCTTTCTCCCCTGGAACAAGCACTCCAGCTCTAGCTGGTGTCTCGTGTCCTGATTGGATAGATTAATAGCAGTGCAGCCATTGGCTCTCGCTGCTGTCAATCAAATCCAATGATGCAGGGGGCGGGGCCGAGTCCTGCTTTCTGTGTCAATAGACGCAGAAGCAGGACTCGTGAGCGCACCTGCATGGGTGTCCCGAAGGAGAGCGCTTCTCAGACGGAGGAGCTTGAGAAAAGAAGGAGCTACCAGCCCCGCTGAGGGACCCCAGAAGGGGAGGATTCGGGCCACTCTGTGCTTAACCAACTGCACAGTGGAGGTAAGTACGATATGTTTATTTAAAAAAAAAAAACCCTTAATGCTAATGTACGAAAATGTATTTCACATAGAAACATCATTCTTGTAATGTGACTGGATCACATCTGTGTGCTGCAGTTTAGTACATTTTAAACTAAAAGGGCCCATTCATACCCACACATACTGTATGTGTTACAACACACATTTATAGGTGTGAATAGGCCCTAAAACTGTGGAATCTATGTCCAAAAAAAACAAGCGGAGGGCAAAAGGACTAGTCACCGGTATTGCCTGTAGGATCCCTGCAGCTGACCTTGACCCCATTGCTGACGACCATGCTTTGCTCTGCATTCTCTGACTTTGCTGTACAAGTAGGGATTTCTAATTTCAGGACTTCCCCCTGAAGATCGGTGATCTACTGCCTGGGTGGCGGTAATCAAGAAGCAACAGGAAAGTTGCAGAAAGTGCATATCCACAGAATGGGTGAAGCAGAAGCAGGGAGATTCTTGCACTGCAGGTCCTTGGGTACAACTTCCTCTCCAGCATGGAGAGTGGTGAGCAGCACAGTAGTGACGTCCCCAAATCTAACTCCTCTCATGAGACTAAAGCACACTATACAATTTTCTGTAGATTATTTTCCTTTAGATTTACCAAAACCATATAATGTGCGGTCAAACCTTAAGAGTTTCAATTTGAATGCAGTCGGACATGCCCTTGCACTACATGGTTTTGGTAAATCTAAAGGAAATCAGACAACAAAAGTTGTATAGTGTGTATGGGCTCTAACAGTCAGAGGCAGCAGTGCCTTAGATCTTCTCAAATGCAGATATACAGCTTTGAGGCTGAAAGCACTTAAGACTGTATTCACACCTGAGCGTTTTTAACGCGATTTTGCCACTGGTTTTTACTGAGATTTTGCAGCGTTTTTGACGTGATTTTGTTCAGGTCACCAATGTAAAAGGCAGAATATCTGCCCCAAAGAAGCTTATGTTCTTTTTTGAGCTTAGGGTGTTTTTCAGGCATTTTGCGTCAGGTGACAAAACATTCAGATGTGCCATTGAAACGAATAGGAAAACAGGTGCCATTAAAATGAATGGGATTTTGCTTGTTGGGCGTTTTTCAGGCTTTTTTTATCGGGTGGTTTACGAGCGTTTCATGAGCTGAAAACACTCAGGTGTTACTGCGGCATAAGGTTGTTACTTTTCAGGAGGAATTCAAGACAGCCTACCTAATGTTCTATTAGCTCACTTTACACCACTGCACTACAGTGCTGTGTGCTGAAAAAAAGTAGGACATGCTGTACTTTTTTCTTTTTTATGTAGTCAATTTTTATTGGGTTTTTGACTAGTTTTGGACAAACGCTACATTGACAAGAGCCATGCATTGCACATCTCAAGCATAGAGGATTGGTAAACGAAAACCGAAGAGTGCAAAATCTGGTGCAGCTCTGCATAGAAACAGCTTTCACTTTTTTTGTGTCATAGCTTAATTGAACAAGCTGAAGTTAGAATCTGATTTGCTACCGTGCACAGCTGTACAGGATTTTGCACTCTCCAGTTTTAGTAAATGAACCCCATGATGTCTGACAGTCAGGAGATACAGTTAACCAGTTCCGGACCGCCCACTGCATATTTACTGCAGCAGGGCGCTCCGGCTATGTGATTTGGTGTACAAGATCCAGGGGATGTGCGCGCCGCCGGAGCGCCACTTCCGCTGTGATTGGACACAGCGAGAGCCAATCGGCAGGTGCCGTGGCCGCTAAAAAGTGTCACTTAGTGTCAGATTTGTCCGCCACGATGTCGCGGTCCTGCTAAAAATCACTAATCGCCGCCATTACTAGTAAAAACAATTTAAAAAATGTCCATAAATCTATCCCATAGTTTGTAAACAGTAACATTTTTGCGCAAATCAATTAATATATGCTTATTGGGATTTTTTTTAATTAAAAATATGTAGCAGAATACATATTGGCCTAAATTGATAAAGCAATTTTAGATTTTTTTTTAATTTAGGGAATGTTTTCTAGCAGAAAGTTTTCTATATATTACTTTTTTTTTTTTTTCAAAATAGTTGGTATTTTTTTGTTTATAGCACACAGAAAAAAGAAAACGCAGAGGTGATCAAATGCCACCAAAAGAAAGCTCTATTTGTGGGAAAAAAAGGACATACATTTTAGTTGTGTACAGCGTCGCATGACCGCGCAATTGTCAGTTAAAGTAACGCAGTGCAGCATCGCGAAAAATGGCCTGGTCAAGTGGTTAAACATATCATAATGAGCACAATGCTGTACTTTTTTCAATATGTATTTAGCTGCTTGCTTGGAGTTGAGCTTAAGGGCTCTTTCACCCATGAACACCCGCTTGCTCAGCGGGGATCGCTCCACCGATCCCCGCTGAGCAGGAAAATGACATGTCCGTCGCTGCACAGTGTGTCCTGTCAGAGCGCCACTCTCCCCTATGGGAGATCGGATGATGACAGACCGTAGTGTCCGTCGTCACCCGATCCGAAAACGGATGGAAAAGTAGGGTTTTCCTCCGTTACACTTTTTGGATCGGAGCGGGTCGGATATCAGCGGACATGTCACCGCTGACATCCGACGCTCCATAGGGATACATGTATGTCCGTTTTTCATCCGAAAACGGAAGGATGAAAAACGGACGTACGGTCCTGTTGCCATGGTAACAGATTAAATGACTTATAGAGACACCCATTCTAAGGCTTCAAAGAGAACTAAAAAGAATAATAAACTGACGAGCGGGACAACCTTGTGGACCATACCTCTACCTTTCAACCCTTTTTCTTCTTTCTCTTTCCTTTTCTCCATCTTACGATTAAAGCTCATTATCAGAATTTATTTGACCTATATACACTCTACTTGTAAACAATATGTATAGTAGGTATAAATCATTTAAATACCTACAAAAGTAACTAAGGAAATGATATATATCTTTAATTTAGGTTTACGTGAACCCAATGTTTAATATTTGAAATTTCATGATATTTACCTATATAAACCCTACTGTAAAACAATGAGCTTACTTTATAGATCCTTGTAAACTTACTTTATGTATCTTTATAACATTGTATACTCAATAAACTTCTTTTGACAAGGAAAAACGGACATACGGATCCCCCGTGTGAAAGAGCCCTAAGTGGTACAAGAATATCCAGAAAACTGAAAACACTGGGTCACACTAAAAAAAACATCCATTAGGATATAGGATACATGTAAGAAACATTTGTACTCATTGTGAATTATCAGGTATCTTTATTTGTTAGGGACTGTTGAATGATATACTGCACTTTATTTGTTAGAATTTAATTCTATAGACCCATTTTAAAGTATACATGTCAAAAAGGGAATTTGGGGGCTAATGCTGGCCATACACTATACGACAAAAATATCGTTCTAATCCATTTTCAAAAAATGAACATTTGGACGTGAGAGCAAAACAATAGTGCTATCATGTAATGACCAATAAATTGTTCAATAGACTTAAATCATTTTTTTGTTCGTTTTTTCACATATACCTAGTGCAAACAGTTTGGACAGGAAACACATTAACAATCGTTAAACACATTTATCGTTCGTTCGGAAGAAAACATTTCCAATCTTGCCCTTCGTTTTTTCGGCTCAAAAACGTCCCAACCAATTTGTGCCCATTAACTGGCCAAAAAATGAGCGAACTGTCTAAATGACCAAAAATCGGCTGATGTTTCTTATAGTGTAAGGCCAGCATTAGTCTCTAAAAATCCTAGTAGCTTGTGCTGACACACTGGTTTCAGTACTGAAATACTGACCTGGAACAAGTATATAGGTCAGGAAAGTCAGAAGAGCAGAGCTCAGACTGGGAGCGGGAGAAGCAGCATAATGAGCCTGTCAGGTGTGCTGCATTGCCCGTGTACTAACAAGGGACATACTGATAAGAGGAAAAAGCAGAAGAACAGACAAACCTTATTTGTGTTCTGCTTCTCCTTTCACTGTCCAGTCATAGGCTGAGGAATGGGACAGGGCCTGTAAGTGCTACTTCAATTAGAGCAGATTAAAAGCAGGTCTCTTTCTTTGCCAGACAGGGTTACGTTGTGTCATAACTGTGTAAATCTCACAATTATACAAATATAGTATATGAATGGAGATATATACAGTGTATATACAGGTGTGTGTGTGTATAATATAAATTATATATATATATATATATATATATATATATATATATATATATATATATATATATATATAGTGTGTGTGTGTATATATAATTTTTATTTATTACAGGTACTTATATAGCGCCGTAAATGTATGCTTCACATCATATAATAATCGGTGTATTTAGCGGTTTGCCTGTAATATATAAAATATGTAAGATTGTAAAATGATATGGAACCCATGACCAAATCGCATGTATTTATGCAAACAAAACACGCACATTTCCACCAATAGCAAGGTTCCCCTTCTTCCTGGAACCTTCTTGTACTTTGCAGTTGGCTTCCCCGTACATTAGGTTTTCCCTTCTGCACAGATGTAAGATTCTTATATGGGAGTCCATGGAGATTGCGAGGGTGGCTTATATATCCCTGCTGTGAGAACTCTAATTTATTTTCAAATGCAAAATGATGACTAATTAATTTTGCTTGGGAAGGCATATTCCCAAGAAAAAAGAACAGCAAGGATGAAACTGGTGGGAGAGAATAAACAGACTTGTCAAAACATGCTGTGCTGGCGATGCACCATGGCTGATTTCCTGGGGAGTTGCTGTAATTGGATGTGCTCTGCCATATGGCTGTGTTATCATGTACCTTGTTTACCCCTAAAGATGTGCGGGGCACATGCAGAGTTAACCCTTAAATGGCAGGAAGATGGGAACCTACCTGAACAGTACTTGTGTGCTATCTAATTAAAATTAGTTTTAAATCAGGCTGCTGTGTCTCTCTGCAAAAATACATTGGTTATTACATTTCCCATATATTTTTATATAAATATTTTTTTTAAATTACTGTATGAAATGAAATTTGCATTCAGTTGTGTTAATGGTTATGTATCATTATCAGCACACTGTATACACCCTTATCTGCGATTCTTGGCTAAACGTTATTTTGACTACATAATGTAACGTTTCGGAAAAAAACATTCAATTGAACATATGGTGGTAATATATATTCAGTATATAACTGTCTCTGGGATGCCTGACTTAAGCTGGATACACACTATACAATTTTCTTTAGATATTTTCCTTTAGATTTACCAAAACCATACAATATGAGGTCAAACCTTAAGAGTTTAAATTTGTATGCAATCAGGCAGGCCCATGCACTACATGGTTTTGTTAAATCTAAAGGAAATCGGACAACAAAAGTTGTACAGTGTGTATGGGGTCTAAGATTCATATGCATGTTTGGCGAGCACAACCCAAAATCTGCGAATTGCAGACCTTAATGCAAACACCATTGTAGTCAATGGGAGGCAAACCTTGAAAACCAATTCTCTCCATTTTCACGGCTAAATAGGATTGTCTAATAAGATGGAAAGTTGGGCGCTGCCATAGTGGGCACCTACCAATGCAAAAAAAAAAGTTTGTCTGGGAGCAGTGATTTTTAAAGTGAAACAATAGGAATGCACAATTCCTTTAAATAACATGTTTGTGGGATGCCTTAAACCTGCTTGTGAAGTTGTGTGTCTGTAAATGTCACTTTTGCTTTTAATACATCTTACAAAGAAAAGAAAATACCATTTGTCATTTAGGCTAGGTTAAAAATATTGCAGATGGGGAACACTCACAAAATGGTTTGCGTTCCCAACCTGCCGCCAAATGTGCTGATCTTTTGCAGACACATAGAGGCACCATTGTTTTTAAAGAGCGGCTTCGGTCATATGTGTGAACAAAAACTGGAGCTGCTGACTTTTAATAAACAGAAGCTCACCAATCCAGCACTGTCCTCACTTGAGCCGTTATTTGGTCCCCGGCATCTTAATTGTGGGCAGCTGGCTGTGACTCCTCGCAGCTTCACAGCCAACTGCCCACTGTGCATGTGAGTCGTGCTGTGCCTTGGAAATGGTCCCACAGTCTTCTGGGACCTGTAATGTGTCCCAGAAGACTGCAGGAGGAGGGGGTAAGAAAACTTACCAAGCAGAAGTGGGAGCAGGTACCTGCTCCCCCAAATAAAATCCTAATGTGGCAGAGGAGGAGGAGGGGTGGAACTTCCCATTTTGGGTGAAGTTCCTCTTTAATGGCACCACCACTCATCAGCAAAAACTGATGTGCGTGTGTACCAAACCGCATAAATGGGCTGCCTACATGCAGAACGCAAGTCGCAGAAGTGTGAACCTGGTGTAATCTGTAATGTCCTTTTCTGTTTATAAATAAAGCTGTTTTTAAGATTAACAGCCAAGGGGTTGTCAAAGAACATGGAGAGCTGGGCACTGCCATGGGATGGAATCTTTTGTAGACTAATGTATAGGGGAAAAATAGTGAAATTTATTTGGCCATCGGGGCATGCATGAAAAAAAGCACAGCATAAGGCTGAGTGAGTGTGACAAGAACTTTAGGAACGATAGGTCTGACTTAAGAAAACTGGAGAAAAATGCGTTGCCCATGGCAGTCATATTTCACTGTTCATTCAAATATTGGGAGCATGAAAAATGTATACACACCTTGTATCATCCACTTCTATAATGTCCTCATGTTTTCTGAAATCTATTATAAGGTTCTGAGGAACTTCTTCCTTTTTTTTTTTTTTTTTTTTTTTTTTGTGTAGAGGTGTTAAACATTATTGTTCGAGGTTTGCTATTCAGCTTCAGTGCACGTCTGTTCAGATTTTTGGTTTCTAGCAAGGGCTGGTGTATAATTGCTGACAGCTTCTCCTGATTGGATTATTTGAAGAAGAAGTATTAACTTGTTGGGGAACAGGCTTAGCAGTGTGTCATTACTGTAGGAGTTGCACCCTACAAAAATGCAGCCTGACTTAACTGTATAAAGTTGCACCTTACAAAAAATAGAAACATTAAATCCATGAAATAAGAAATATGTGGTAGCATTCACTTAACATGCTTTCAGAAAAAGAAGAACTTGAATCTCTTGCAAAGTACACTAACAAAAGGGGGAAGGTTGGGACTTCAAATGAAGTGTGTGCGGTGGAGCCGAACAAATCCGCATACGTATAAACATCTATATATTTTTTATTAATAAACCAAATATGGCATAAGTGAAACAATATAACATGCATAAAAGCATATGGAGTATCAATATACATAGTATGAATTTGTAACCAACATGACCCATACACAGTAAAAATTGTATAAATTGTCATTTGATCAGGTATAATAAAAATTAATTAAAACCATCTGAATAGTTGATAAGTAGATTCATCAAAATGGGCTTGACGCGTTTCGTGGACTCCAATCCACTCATCAGCAGCAAGTGCATCGATGTTCTAAAGGGAGATAAAAATCACCAACGTGATCTAATATAACTACCAACTGGGAGGATAAAGGTAATTGCCAAAAATGGCTAGTCATAACTGAGAATACTCACATAAGACCTGATATTGAGACCATACAGTACCACATGCCGGGGGTTGGCCAGAAAGATATGTCTGGCACGGGAGCTGAGTAAAGGGCCCAAGCGGAAACCAGGAGCACAGAAGCAATCCCCCATGGGATATATTGTATGAAAGAATTTTCTAATTAATTTTTATTATACCTGATCAAATGACAATGTTTATTTCCCTGGGGGATCATGATGTGTATGCCATATTTGGTTTATTAATAAAAAAATATACAGATGTTTATACCTCATTTAAAGTCCCAACCTTCCCCCTTTTTTCTGCATACAGATAGGGTTGGAGGTGCAAACCTTCCCTTGCGTTTAATTTAAAGTCCCAATCCCCCCCCTTTTTTTTTTTCTCATTGCAAAGTACACTATGTCCTATAGGGAGGCTACGCTGCCTTGCAGGGTTTTCTTGGAGGCCCAACATAGCTACCCTTACATGTAGGCTTCCAGCTGGGACTACAGCAGCATATGAATATGTGTGGGCGCAGTAGCGAGATGGCTGCTCAGCCATATTTCCACAAAGAATGTTTTTCAATAAAATGTATTTGGCAAAATTTTTCTGATACTGCTGTCATCTAAGGCTTGGTTCACATTTTGTGCGTTGCGGGAACACGTGAAAAATCTTTTTGCTTTCTGCAATTCACAAAAAGGCGAAGTCCTTCTGCAGACAAACCCTGCTACCGGGGGCGTGTGCGCCAACCTGCATGGTAACAAAGTAGTATGCTTTTTGATGTGGTTCAATTTATTAAAAGGGTCGTGTACTACTTTAGTGTGTGTTCACGCATGGGGCAGCCCATTGAAATGAATAGGTTGCGCTAAATGGAGTGGAGAATGCATGCACTGTAAAAGAATTACACAAAGAGCCATTGGACATGCAGAGTCCCTATGTCAGAAGGTCAAGTAGTAATTCAGTGTTTTCTTGCTGGACAGACGTTTGGGAATTGCTGGATGGGGTGACTGCAATGAGCAAGTTTAGAAAGGTATAAAAATGATTTGGAGACCATAGTTGAAAAAAGGACTTGAAAGTGCAGCTAGAAAAGTTGATCTAAAGGGAGACATTAACTTCTTGATGAGGATTAAAAGTGTTAATAAACCCACAACAGTAAAATAAGTCTGTATACGCAGTAAAGCATGCTTATTATACTCACTGTGGAACCTAAGGGGTTAATCCTCTGCATTGTATACAAAGGCTGTTTGATCCTGTCTTCTGTGATCCTCCCCTTCTTGCACAGTCCCCAAACCATCTCCCGATAGAACAGAGCCTTGGGGGCAAGCTTTGCATGCTCAATTTGGTGTATATTGATAGTTTTTGTTTTTTCCTTGGGATAGTGCATGTAATCAGCACAGGGCCAATCGGCACTGGCCACACAGAGGGTCAGGGGTCATGCAGCCTCATAGAACAGTCAGAGTGGAATGAAAACTCCCCCTACAAGCTTTAACCAGCACTCGGCCAGACACTGATAGAAATCACAAGACTGCGCTAACTGCTGATGTGAAAAGGTATTTAGCAGTTTATCTTTGCTAAAACGATTGCATTTCCATGTTCTGTGTACTGTTGGAGACCAGATATAGTGAATGCAGGGTCCTGGGTTTAGTAACACTTTAATACTACTTTCATCACCTACCTCTTTCTTCTAACTTCTTGATGTAGTTTTTATACACCTCTTTTGGTATATTGGGCACCTGTCAGTCATATATTGAAATGATGTCTCTTCATCATTGCTGTAGATTATCATAATCTATGGAGTAGAGCAAACATTGATTTATTAGACACTGCAGTATAAACGATGGCTGGAATACAAAGTGTTTTCTATGGAGTGATTGTGTGGGCATAATTATTGTCACAGGAGTAAAGGAATGTTATTTAATTACACAGCCAGCTGTAAACTTACAGGAATGGAAACCTCAATTATTCCTAAATGACAAGTCAGTGACAATATATACAAGTTTTATCTTTCATTAAGAAAAACTGAAAATCAGTAATCTTGATGTTTCTAGCACCAAAGCAGACTCCTGGGAAAGCTCAAAAGCTCCATTACATCCATGTACAGAATTACAGAAAACCACCGGTCTTTTTATTTCTACTTCTAGAACGTTGCCTATAATTACTCTCTGTTGAATTCCTATCATCCCCTGCACTGCACCTGACATGGCAAATGAGGCCGCCTTTACTAGTTGATAAATGGTAAAAATCTGGATCAGTAGGGATTGACCCAATGTCTTTGTCCTGTCTTCAGCAATGCCATATTTCATGTTGGCACGAAGTTTGGATGCAGTGGGTGTTATTTACTAAAACCGGAGCATGCAAACTCTGGTACAGCTGTGCATAGAAACCAATCAGCTTCCAGGTTTTATTGGCAACGCTAAGACCCCTTTCACACAGGCTGTCCGATCAGGTCCGCCTGTCAGTTTTTCAGGCAGACCTGATCGGACGCTCCAATCACCCCTATGGAGCTGCGGATATCAGCAGTGACATATCCACTGACACCCGCTGCTATCAGACCTGATCCTGGCCGCTAAATCCAGACGGATGGTGGTCCTATTTTCCATCTGTCTGGCGCATGGGATCGGATGAAAACAGGTGGTCCAGTTTCATCCGATCTCCCCATAGAGGAGAGCGGGACTCTGACAGGTGCATCTCAGCACAGTAAGCAAAGACGGGCCTTGTCATATACCTGCTTAAAAGGAAACGCCTCATTTGAAAGGGGCCCTTAATTGAACAAGCTGAAGTAAGAACCTGATTGGCTACCATGCACAGCTGCACCAGATTCTGAGTGTGCCAGTTTTAGTAAATCAACCCCAGTTTTTTATGAGATAGTTAATCAAGCTCACCAAAAAGAAAAGCGGTCCCTACTGTAGGGGTGATACTTGTAGTAGCATAACTTCATAGATCAATGGACTAGTTGTACAGAAGAGCAAAAAAAAAAAAAGGTCAGTGATCCAGAACACACACACATTCAGTGTCGGAACACACACACTCATACACATTCAGTGTTGGGGTGAACACATTCAGTGTCAGGGTCGACACAAACAACATCAGGAGAGAAAGACACACTACATCAGGAGAGAGGCAAACAACGTCAGGGCAGGCGGGCACAAACAATATCAGGGCAGGGGGACGCAAACGACGTCAGGGACGACACACACACAACTTCAGGGCCAACACACACACTGTCAGTGGAGACACACACACAGTCAGGGGAGACACACGCGCACACAAGGTCAGGGGAGACACGCGCGCACAATGTCAGGGGACACACAAACACAATGTCAGGGGAGACATACATGACGTCAGGGGAGACGCACACACACACACAACGTCAGGGTAATACACACCCACGACGTCAAGACTGACACACACACCCACGACGTCAAGACTGACACACACACCCACGACGTCAAGACTGACACACACACCCACGACGTCAGGACTGACACACACACACGACGTCAGGACTGACACACACACGACGTCAGGACTGACACACGCACACACACACACGACGTCAGGACTGACACACACACCCACGACGTCAGGACTGACGCACGCGCACACCCACGACGTCAGGACTGACGCACGCGCACACCCACGACGTCAGGACTGACGCACGCGCACACCCACGACGTCAGGACTGACGCACGCGCACACCCACGACGTCAGGACTGACGCACGCGCACACCCACGACGTCAGGACTGACGCACGCGCACACCCACGACGTCAGGACTGACGCACGCGCACACCCACGACGTCAGGACTGACGCACGCGCACACCCACGACGTCCGGGCCGTCTCGCGCACAAAATGTCAGGGCTGTCTCGTGCACAAAATGTCAGGGCCGTCTCTCTCTCACACACACACAAAATGTCAGGGCTGTCTCACACACACACACACAAAATGTCAGGGCTGTCTCACACACACACACACACACACACACACACAAAATGTCAGGGCTGTCTCACACATACACAAAATGTCAGGGCTGTCTCACACACACACACACACAAAATGTCAGGGCTGTCTCTCTCACACACACACACACACACACAAAATGTCAGGGCTGTCTCTCACACACACACACAAAATGTCAGGGCTGTCTCTCACACACACACACACACACACACACAAAATGTCAGGGCTGTCTCTCACACACACACACACACACACAAAATGTCAGGGCTGTCTCTCACACACACACACACACACACAAAATGTCAGGGCTGTGTCTCAAACACACACACACAAAATGTCAGGGCCGTCGCACTCATACACACAAAATGTCAGGGCCGTACACATGCACAACATCAGGGGAGACACGCACACGTCAGGGCTGAAACACGCGCACACACGCACAACGTCAGGGGAGACATGCACACAACATCAGGACACACACAGCGTCAGGAGAGACATACACACAGTCAGAGGAGATATACACGCACACAATGTCTGGAGACAAACACAGCATCAGGGTGACGCATTCAGTGTTGGGCAAGACGCACAGCACGCATACTGTATACAGTTAGGTCCATATATTTTTGGACACAGGCACAATTTTCATACTTTTGGCTCTGTATGCTAAAAAATGAATTTGAAGTGCAGACTTTCAGCTTTAATTCAAGGGGTTGAAAATGCATATCACAAACAGTGGCCAAGGCATGGAAATCTCCTACATTGGTACTAGCAGAAACAATTCACAGAATGAATAATACAATGTCCCATGCTAAGATGGTAGCCATCGATCAAAATCAAATTCCAAAATTTGAAAAACTTTGGCATCCTTGGATAAAACAACAGTTCCTGTCAAACTTCAATGACTCTGTCCTGTTGCCATGGTAACAGATTAAATGACTTACAGAGACACCCATTCTAAGGCTTCAAAGAGAACTAAAAAGAATAATAAACTGACGAGCGGGACAACCTTGTGGACCATACCTCTACCTTTCAACCCTTTTTCTTCTTTCTCTTTCCTTTTCTCCACCTTACGATTAAAGCTCATTATCAGAACTTATTTGACCTATACACACTCTACTTGTAAACAATATGTATAGTAGGTATAAATCATTTAAATACCTACAAAAGTAACTAAGGAAATGATATATATCTTTAATTTAGGTTTACGTGAACCCAATGTTTAATATTTGAAATTTCATGATATTTACCTATATAAACCCTACTGTAAAACAATGAGCTTACTTTATAGATCCTTGTAAACTTACTTTATGTATCTTTATAACATTGTATACTCAATAAACTTCTTTTGACAAGGAAAATGCATATCAAGTGCAAATTTTAGGAACGGCAAACATTTTTATACACAGTGCCCCCATTTTCAGGGGCTCAAATGTAATTGGACAAATGAATATAATGATAATCCTAAATAAAATGTTCATTTTTAATATTTTGTTGAGAATCCTTTACTGGCAATGACTTCATGAAGTCTGGAACCCTTGGACATTACCAAAGACTGGGTTTCCTCCTTTCTGATGCTTTGCCAGGCTCTAAGGCTCGGTTCACACTGGGGCGACTTGGGATCCGACTTGTACGCCCTCAAGTCGCCCCAAGTCGCCCCAGAAATAGTTTCAATGGGAGTGAACGCTAGCGTCTTAATAGACGCTACTGAAGTCGCTCCGACTTCAGAGCGTACTCCCTGTACTACTTTGATCCGACTTGGTAGGCGACCTGTACCATAGAAATCAATGGAAGTCGCCTCCAAGTTGGATCTCTCTGTAAAGTCAAGCGACTTTGCAGGGAAAACCCCTCCCTCCCTCCCAGAGAGCTGATTGGCCACAGGCGAAGTCGCCTGTCATGGAGGCGACTTCAAGTCGCCTTGTAATTTGCTGAAGTCGCGCTGAAGTCGCGTTAAAGTCGCGGTACAAAGTCGCGCTGAAGTCGTGTTGCCCCAGTGTGAACCGACCCTAACTGCAGCTGTCTTCAGTTCTTTGTGGGTCTTTCTGCCTTTAATTTTGCTTTCGGCAAATGAAATGCAAGCTCAATTGGGTTGAAATCAAGTGATTGACTCGGCTATTGCAGAATATTCCACTTCTTTTCCTTCAAAAGCTCCTGGGTTGCTTTTGCAGTGTGTTTTGGATCATTGTCCATCTGTACTGTGAAGCGCTGTCAAATCAACTTTGCTACATTTGGCTGAATCTGGGCTAACAGTATATGTCTAAACACTGCAGAATTCATCCGGCTGCTTTTGTTTTCCATTACATCATCAATAAACACCAACGACCCAGTGCCACTGGAAGCCATGCATGCCCATGCCATCACACTGCCTCCACCATGTTTTACAGATGATGTTATGTGCTTTGGATCATGAGCTGTTCCAAGCCTTCTCCACACTTTTTTCTTTCTGTCAATCTGGTACAGATTAATCTTAGTTTCATCCGTCCAAAGAATGCTTTTCCAGAACTGGTCTGGCTTTTTTAGATGTTTTTTGGCAAAGTCTAATCTGGCTTTTCTATTCTTCAGGCTTATGAATGGTTTGCACCTTGTGGTGAACCCTCTGTGTTTGCTCTCGTGAAGTCTTCTCTTGATTGTAGACTGACAACGATATGCCCACCTTCTGGAGAGTGTCCTTCACTTGTCTGGATGTCGTGAATGGATTTTTCTTTTCTATAGAGAGGATCCTGCGATCATCCACCACTGTTGTCTTCTTCCCTGGACATCCAGGCCTTTTTATATTGCTGAGCTCAACAATGCGTTCTTCTTTCCTCAGAATGTACCAAACTGTTGATTTGGCCACTCCTAATGTTGCTGATCTCTCTCTGATGGATTTTTTTTTTTTAAGCCTTACTATGGCCTGTTTCACTTGCATGGACAGCTCCTTTGATGTAGGTTCACAGCAATAGATTCCAAATGCAAATAACACACTAAGACCCCTTTCACACTGAGGCGCTTTTCAGGCATTTCAGTGCTAAAGATAGTGCCTGTAAAGCACCTGAAAAGCACCTCTCATACCTCCCCAATGTGAAAGCCTGAGTGCTTTCATACTGAGGCGGTGCGCTTGTGGGACGGGAAAAAAGTCCTGCAAGCAGCATCTTTGGGGCGGTTTATACGCTTCTCCCAAAATGCCCTGCCCATTGAAATGAATGGGCAGCGCTGCCGAATCGCCTGCAAAGCGCTTCGGCAGTGCCGCAACACGGGCACTTTTAACCCTTCGGCCGCTAGCAGGGGTTAAAAGTGCCTCGCTATCGGCAGAAAAGTGCTGCTAAAACGACGGTGAAGCGCCACTAAAACTACTGTCGATTTACCGCTAACGCACCCCGTCCCATTGTTCAAGGGGTCTTAGAATCATCTCCAGACCTTTTACCTGCTTAATTGATGAAGAAATAACGAAGGAGTAGCCCACATCTGGCCATGAAACAGCTTTTGATTCAATTGTCCAATTACTTTTGGTCCCTTTAAAACAGGGGGGTGGCTTTTCTTAAAAGCTGTAATTCCTAAACCCTTCCTCCGATTTGTATGTACATACCCTCAAATTATACCTGAGAGTGTGCATTTTTAGCCCATATCCATTATAGAACTATAGCTTTAATTGTTTTTTAAAGGTATTTGCCAAAACATAAAATTGTGCCTGTGTCCAAATCTATATGTACCTTACTGTATATATTGTGTGTCAGAGCAGACACATCTACATATTTACTGTCTAGACACAAACACACTCCACACATTGAGTGGCAGAAATCCATGTCAGAAACACACACATGCACATTAAGAGTCAGGTCACATGCACATGTATACCTTTTTTATAGTGTTTTATTTGAAAATCAGAGTCCTAATGAAGGTGTCCTTCAGTAGTTGGAATTTTTAGATAACCAAAAGGAAAGTGTCTTACATTAAGGTATTGGTAATAATAATCAGTGTGGTAATCTGTGTTAGATTTTTGTATTGCGGATTAGCTTTATTATGGTCCGTTTTATTACACGCTTTTAGTATCAGTGTCAGTAAAAGTATGATAAATCTGGAAATGTTATCTGGAATGTTTTTCTTTCATGTTTGCCTTTACATCCATGTATCTGGGGATTAGTAGAGCTCCTGCAGGGTAGAAGATAGGTCTATAATATATACAGATCTCTGCGTGAATATCTATTACATTTTCATTGTGTTGAGTCTCTTGGCAAGCATTCGGAGGAGCTTGTGCCTCTTGCAGCCTTTTATGAGCTCCTCATGCAAATATCAGATAGCGTTTATTGAGTGCATGTCAGCTAGACTGTTCAACAAGGAGAAGACTGGTTGAATTGATTTCCAAATCACACACGGTCTTGAGGGCTGCCCTCCAAAGGCAAGTTTTCATTTAGACCTGTTTGTTTTATTTGCAGGATGAGAGCAGGCGAGTTATTTTCATACAACAAAGCATAGATAAAATGAAAACACATTCAGAACCCACTTTGGATGAAAAGAAAAATGGCACCAATGGCAGCCATTCAGGGGCTGACCTTCATTTTGCAGTATGCAGTGGAAAATGGAAGCTGGGGTCTGGCTGCTATAGAAACAAGCTCAGCTGTCCCTTTTTTACCATTAAGAGTAATTATTAATTTGCAGTCACCCATAATGACTGGAATATAAACCTGTATACCCCCTTACTAATAGGTGTTTCATTCCTATAGTTTACCATGGTGGTTCACACTTTAAATTGCCTTAATAGTAGTCTGCTATTAGTAGTTATTATTTATTTTTTTACTATACTTGGCGTACCATATTGATTCCTGTGCTAATTGGCTGTTGAGCGCTTAGCAGATGCCACCTTTGTGCTCTGATTCTGATCATAGATGCACTGCTTTTGTATACAAAGAAGGTTTAAGATTTGCTTGTGATATTTATGTGTTACAGCTACCAGGGAGTGTTTCTAAATGACAAAATACTACAAAATAGTATGAAATGACAAAGGTATTGAATCTGCATCCCAGAAATGCAATTTTGCAGCAGACTATAGGCTGTTTGAGAGCTAGCAATGGCACAAACTATACATATAACAATCAGAAGACTTGCCAAACAATTTCCCACTACATTAATAGTAAAACACTAGGAAAGAATGTAAGGCTTAATGACCAAGGAAAACATGTAAAGCATATGTTTTTTTAGTTTTTTTTGTCATTTAGCCTTATCACATGACTTGGGAATACAGAGCTCAGGGCCCCCAACGAAGCCGTTGCTAAGGTATGAAAATTCTCGTACGATAGAAAAAGAATGTGGAATTGATGTAATGTTTTGTTATTTATGTTGTATTTTCAGAGGAAAACTGTACTGATTACCATATTTATCGGCTATAACACACTTTTTTCCCTTGAAAACAGAGGACAAACAGTGCCTGCGTGTTGTTATACGCCAATACTATGTTTTACCAACAGGGGGCGGGGATCGGGCGGTCCGCCCCGAGTCTCCTGGGAGTGCAGGGGGAGGGGGGCTGTGTACTGGGAGGGGGGCTGTATACTGGGAGGGGAGCTGTGTACTGGGGAGGGGGGCTGTGTACTGGATGGGGGGCTGTATACTGGGGAGGGGGGCTGTGTACTGGGGAGGGGAGCTGGGGAGGGGGAGCTGGGTACTGGATGGGGGGCTGTGTACTGTAAAGGGGGCTGTAAAAACATTTTTTCCCTAAAATTGAGGTGCCTGTTATACGCTGATAACTATGATAACCACTTCCTCTCCGGAAGGTTTAGCCCCCTTCCTGACCAGGCCATTTTTTGCAATACGCCAGGCCATTTTTTTTTTTGCGCTAGAAACAAAACTGACAATTTTGGGGGGGGGGGGGAAGTTTTGTTTTCTGCTCTAAAACGCATCCCATAAAAAATCTAATTTCTCACTCGTTCATTGACAGACACAGTGCTCCATTATTCAGAACCATAGTGTTATATCGCCCCCTGCAGGAGTAGGGCACTAGGCAGAAAAAAGACTTGGCTACGCCTATGGGTAGTCCTAGGTGATATACACCCCCCTCTCTGCTATAGGCCTTCAGTTTTTTCTGCCGAGTCAGGAGTAAGGACCTAGTTCCCTGCTGGGATCTCTGGTCCTGGCAATTTTTTGTTTTTGCTTTTTAAACTTATTTTTTTTTCTCTTTTTGGATTTCCTCCTGTGAGATCTACAATCAACTGCCAGTCTGGGTGACAGACTGGAGGCTAAGACCCAGTGGTCTCCCCAGTCTGGCCAGCAAGCACGTGCAGACCGCAGCTAGGAGCTAAGTCGGCCGCGACATAGCCCCACTGGACGGGGGCTGACCCTGCGGGTTAAACGTCTTGTGAGGTCACATACGACCACGTCTCGGCCTGTGTCACAGCTTTCCTCATGGCCGTCAGCCCCCCCACTTCGGTGACAAGGAGGATCCGTCTGGGAGCGTTACGCGCGCACTCGCTGGAGTGTTAAGTAAGGGCCCTCTCCTCTCCTTCCCTGGAGTGGTGTGGGGCGCGGGTATTCCCTGGTGTGGTCGGTCCCTCTGGGGTTCTCCTCCACATCCCCCCCCCCTTCCCTGGTGAGCCCCAGGCCTCTGGCTTCGGTGCTTCGGACACTCTATCCACCCCCCTCCCCTCCAGGGTTGTCACTATGGGGGGTACACCTTGGCATCTGATGGTTGGGTGGGTGACCAGGCATCTGCAGATCCGCGCCCCCTGCGGCAGCCCTCCACTAATTTAGGCCGTGGCTTTGCGGCCTACCTAGCACTCGCAGCGGGTGAACGAAAATTTAGGCCGCGGCTTTTGCAGTCTACCAATCGGGGGGGCCGTGAGGGGCCTCAGCCAGTGCCCCTTGTAAAGGGCCCAGTGGTGTCCCCTGTGCGGGGCATCTGTAGGCGCCCCCTGTGCGGGTCTCAGCCAGTGCCTCCTGTGAAGGGGTTCAGTGGTGCCCCCTGTGCTGGGTTTCCGTAGGCGTCCCTTGTGCGGGGTCTCAGCCAGTGCCCCCTGTGAGGGGTCCAATGGTGCTCCCTGTGCGGGGTATCAGTAGGCGCCTATGTCTGGCTCTGCCATTGTGGATGTGGCCCACCTTGCGGGGTTGGTGGCCACACTCCCTGTCCTGTCAGTTACTGAGCTTGTTCCTTCACAACTGCAGTGGCGCACAAGAAGGTGCTAGTTGTCTCCCTTATTACATCTGTGCGGGAAACTTTAAAGATGGAGGATGCAGCTGTGGCTGCGGTGGAGGTGCCGGTCCCCTTGGCACCCATAAACTGTCTCGCATGGCAAAAGCGTTCCCTTCTCCCTCCTATTTTGGAATATTTGTTCGTAGAGACTGGGAGGGTCCAAAGCGTCCCTTTGTGGTTCCAAAGTTGCTTTGCCGTGAGGTCCCTCCTTAAAGAGTGGACTGTTCCACCAGTAGTGGACCCCCATATCTCTAAGCTGCGCAAGGCGACCATGATTCTGGTAGAGGAGTCTCCGGCTTTTAAGGATCCGGCTGACATACCTGGAGGGGGAGCAGATTCCCTCTGCTTTCGCTGAGTTGGCGGACCAGTTGGTCTGGGGGGCTGCAGCTTGTATGCGATGCCTCTTGGACACAGTTGCCTTGGTTGCTAAGCTCTCTGTTTCTACAGTAGTGCTTAGACATGTATTAGGGCTTAAGTTTTGGTCTGCGGACTGGGCTTAAATTTCAAGGCAATTATCTGTTTGGGGCTACCCTGGATGACATTGTTACGAGTCTCACAGGAGGGAAGTGTAAATGTCTCCACCCATCACATACTCACAAAGGTGTTGGCCACATGTTCTGGCGTAGCTACGTAAGCAGGGGATTGCGGTCCTGGGCTGCTTGGACAATCTTCTTCTGCGAGCAGAGTCCTCGGCTACCCTGAGGGGCGACATAGCTTGCTATACAGACCTCAGTTTTCAGTTGGCTTCTATACTACCTGAAGTCTGCTCCGGCTCCTCCCAGAAAATTGGATTATCTGGGCCTGACTCTGGTTTCATCTCTGGCCAGAGTGTTTCTTCCTCTGGACAAACGCCAGAAGTTGCATGCTGTGTTTTAACTACTGTTGTCTCGCAGGTGGGCCTCCCTGTGGTCCTGCAGGTGGGTGTTGGGCCTGATGGTACCTGCCTTCGAGGCTGTTCCATTTGCGCAGTTCCATACAAGCTCCTTTCAAGTGAGATCCTGGCCTAAAGTGCCCGAGGGCTATCGGGCACTGGGCTATCAGATTCGGCTGAGCCAGAAAACCGGGGTTCCCTGGTCTGGTGGCTTCTCTCTCTGGGATTTCGGCAGGGCACATACTTTCTCCCCTTGTATTGGACAGTGGTCACCACAAATGCCAGTCTCTCCGGGTGGGGAAGTGTCCTGGGACTGTCTTCTGCTCAGGGTCGTTGGACGCTGAAGGAATCCGGACTGCCGATCGATATCCTGGGACTTCAATCGATCAGACTATGTATGCATCATGGAGGTTGACTTCGGGGGCTCCGGGTACGGATCCAGTCGGACAATGCCATTGCGGTGGTCTATGTCAATCACCAGGGCGGAACGAAGAGTGTGTTGGCAGCCCTGACAGTAGCCAGCATCCTCCGGTGGGCAGAACGCTTGTTCCAGCCGTGTCCGCCGTATGCACTCCAGTAGTGCAAAAATGGCAGGCGGTTACTTCAGTTGGCTAGTTTTGGTCCACGGGCTGGTCCCTTCACCAGGACATGTTTCATCGGATAAGTTTCCGATGGGGCACTCCCGATGTAGACTCCTGTTGGCTCCCCGGCTTAGCGAAACAGTACTGAGGTTTCTGGCAAGGTCACGGGCTCCTCTGGTGGACACTGCAGATGCTCTGTTGGCCCCATGGGGCCGGTATAGTCGGATTACGCCTCTCCTGCTCTCAAGATTCTGCCACAGCTTTTGCGCAGGATCGAGGCCGAAGGAATTCAGGTCATTCTAGTGGGCCCGGATGGTCTTATCGGTCTTGGTACACTGACCTGGTGCGCTTGGTCGCTGACGTCACCCTTGGCGACTGCCTCTCAGGGAGGTTCTACTGTCCCAAGGACTGATCTTCCATCCTGCTTCAGTCGCTGGTTTTTGAAGGCCTGGCTGTTATGAACCAGGTGCTGAAGTTACGACGCTGCTGAAAGCTAGGAAGCCTTCCTCTGGTGAGATTTACCACCGGACATGGATAGCATACATATCCTGGTGTGGGGCGCTTGCCATTTACCCTTGTACTTTCTCGTGGCTCAGATTTCGACCTTTCTTCACGGTTGGGGGGGTTAAGCAGAACTTGGCCTTGAGTATCATCAAGGGCCAGGTGTCGGCCTTGGCGGGTTTCTTCGGCGTCCCCTGGTCTCGCACTCCCTGGTGCGTACTCTTAATCAAGGGGTTTGACATCTGCCTCCACTGATGCGGTTGCCTCTACCACCGTGGGATCTACTTCGGTTCGGTTCTACGGGAGCTTCCCGTTGGAAATATTTGGTTGGCTTTTTTTGGTTGCCATCACCTCTGTGTCAAAACTGTAGGCGTTACCATGTCATACTTCTTACCTGGTGATCCACAAAGATTAAGTGGTTTTTCGCCCTTGTCCGTGGTTCCCTCCTCTGATTCCTTTTGACTAAGGACGTTGTATTGCCTTCCCTGTGTCCCAGATCAAAATGTCCTAAGGGATTTACCTTGCATGCCTTGGATGTGTTCGAGCGATTCGGGTTTATTTGGCAGTCACATGGCCATTTTGGAGATCAGACTAACTGTTTTTGATCACGAACGGGTCAAAAAAAGGGGCTGTCTTCTTCTTCCGCGGCCTCTCTAGACAGATCAGACAGACTATGACTCTGGTCTAATCCATCAGGGGTTGGGTTCCCCTTTTTCCTGTTGTGGCACATTCTACTTGGCTGCTTGTTGCTTCTTGGGCCTTCCATCATCAGGTGTCAGCTGCACTGGTTTGCAAGGCGACCACTTGGTCGTCGGTGTACACTTTCACAAATTTCTACAACATGGATGTGCTGGCATCTGAGGTTGCTTCTTTTGGCCGCAAGGTGTTACAGGCTGCTGTTTAGAGGGTCTATTCCCTCTTGAAGGGGTATTGTTCTGGTTGGGCTCCAGTTTGTTTCTCTGTTGAGCTCCTGTTACCTGGTTGGCTCTTATGTTAGGTTTGGGATTTTTCGTTGTCTCACCCCTCATGTTTGGCACTGCTTTGGGACGTCCCTATGGTTCTGAATAATGGAGCACTGTGTCTGTCAATAAACGAATGAGAAAAAAGGATTTTTAACTTGCCATAAAATCCTTTTTGTCTGAGTTCTTTGACAGACACAGCACCCACCCATCTAAGGAGTTTGGATGCTTCTGGCACTGTTACTAAACTGAAGGCCTATAGCAGAGAGGGGGGATGTAGACTACCCATAGGCGTTGCCAAGTCTTTTTTTCTGCCTAGTGCCCTACTCCTGTAGGGGGCGATATAACCCTATTGTTCTGAATAATAGAGCGCTGTGTCTGTCAATGAATTCAGAGAAACTGATTTTACGGTAAGTCAAAAATCCTATTTTTTTCATTATTTAGGCCAATATGTATTCTGCTACATGTTTAAGGGTAAAGAAAAAAATCCCAATAAGTGTATATTGATTGGTTTGCACAAAAGTTATAGAGTCTACAAACTAGAAGAGATATGTATAAGAGATTTTTTTTAAATAGTAATGGTGGTGATCAGCGACCTTATAACGGAACTGCAATATTGCGACGGACAAGTCGGATACCTAACTGACAATTTTTTGGGGACCAGTGACATTACAGTTATCAGTGCTAAAAATATGCACTGTCACTGTACTAATGACACTGGCAAAGAAGGGGTTAGCATCAGGGGTGATCAAGGGGATAGCTATGTGCCTAGCTGATGTTTCAGTGTAATGGGGGAGGTTCTTTTACTAGTGGAAGGCATGGATCGGTGTTTCTGCTTTACAGAAACACAGGATCCATGTCTTCTGTACTGACAGAATGACAGGCTCTCTTGTTTACATAGGCAGACTGGCATTCTGTTAGTGTAACGAATGATCAGCGGGTGCTGGCGGAGATCGGGTCCGTGGGACCCACTGATCCGTTTCCGCTGTGTAAAATCACCGCTGGAGCAAGCCGGGGTGCACTCACACCCAAAATCCAGAAGGAAATCTGCTATGGGGTGATCAGCAAGTGGTTAAACAAAATTGTATGAGAAAATTTTCGTGTTTTTGTCCCTAATTAATAATTTTTGATTATTTTGGACTGAAGCTATGTACTAACGATCAGATTATTGTACGATCGCTTGGAAAAGCATTGTTTTTTTATCCGATTTTCTGATTGTATGTACTAGGCTTTAGTCTTCCTTGTTGAATTACACTGTGACATCTTGTTTTACTTTGTAGCCAGCCTGGGGCCCATTTAAATAAATTCAAAAAGAACAGCAAATATTTAATGTTTAAAACAACAGTCAAGTTTGGTTCTCAGTCCATTAGAGAGCTTGAGCCCGGGTTCACACTACAACGGGCTGCGGATCGCACAGGAGCGCTGTGCGTCTCTGTTCCCCGTTTCAGGGATGAATCAGGGCCGATTCTATGCCTGAATTCGGCCCTGAAATGCAGCCAAAGACGCACAGCATTTTTGTGCAGTGCGCTCCGCAGCCGCCCCGGAGATATGTGAACCAGCTCCATAGGGAGCCAGTCACATTCTCCTGCTATGCGAATTAGATGTGTGGAAACTCACATCTAATTTGCATAGGTGTGAACCCGGGCTGAGAGTGGATTTGAAGAGAGCTGGAGTAAATGAACAAATGGAGCAGGCGTTCACATGCTTGCTGTTTGCATTTGAGCCCAGTTTAGATGCTTCTGAGTTTCTTCTCAGGTGTATTTGATCTGCTTCTCATGTGCATTTGACTTCTAAGTTGCATCAAGCTGCATTTGCTTTCTCCTTTGACTTGTATGGGGAGAAAAGGCAGTTTTGACATGTACACAGGACCCGAAAGCTGTTCATTCACAATCCCTATGCAACCCGACAGAGCTTGAGCATTTTTGCAAGACGAATGGGGAAAAGTCAACTCCAGTTTTGAAGGGGGTGTATACTCGAGTAACCGGTTATTTTGTATTTTTTCATTAGAATTAATTTAACACCTTTTGAAGACATCTGTTTCTCTTTGACATTATAGTTTTTATTTCTTTTGTCAAATAACCTGAAATATGCCTGAATTCTAACTGCTACCCAAATACTCACTTCCATTGTCAACTGATGAATGAATGAGTAATTGGAATTACATAATTATAAAACATATATCCTCAGAAATGGACAATAAAATTCTGGAAAGTCATATTACATGTACATGCTTGATGGTCTTTATTAGTTTGTAATGTTTGGTTTTGGTTAAAAAGTTAAATTTGTTTTGGCTGTTTGTAGCCTGACACCTTCTGTTTTTTTTTCACCAGAGACATCATGATTACACATTTTGACCCCACCATCAGCTACGATGGACTGTGTACTGAAGTGCGAGACATGTGCTCCTTTGACAATGAACAGCTCTTCACCATGAAATGGATTGATGAAGAAGGTAATAAGGCCTCATGTACACTGCTGCTGGTAAACGGACGTTTAGGAGCAGTTGGGCATTTTTTTTCAGCTGCCCCTTAACTCTCCTCTGTTATCTTATTAGTACATGTACACAGGGTCGTTTATAGTCCTTTCTAGGCAGTTGAGTTTAGAAGCATTTTTTGGAAAGCAAAAAATGCGTTCAGGACGGATGTTCAGAGGCATTTGAAACAACAAACACTGTAAAGCGCATTTAGCCGCGTTTCTTTTACAGGCTTTTTAAATTTTTGACTATTTAAAAAAGAACGCATTTAAACGCAAACGTGGCATGTAAACACAGCAAAATGGACGTTTTTAAACATCGGACACTATCTGTCAAGTTATATCGTTCAGGAGAGGCTGTAAAATGTCCCGTGTACATTAAGCCTAATGGTAAAATAAGCTAGACATCTTCATTCTATAACAGTTTGAAGCTTTTTCTTGTTAATTTACACATTGTATAATAATAAATGTGTGAACAGAATGCCACAAGCAACACTAATATATATTTATTTTTGCCATAGCCAGAAACGACCACTTCAGCAAATTTAAGTCAAACAAAGCATAAGATCCCTTCACACTGGACCTCTAGCTGCTGTGTATACGATCTTGGTGGTTTAGTGTGCCCTGGAGGCACAGGTCAAGTCCAACTGCCTACCGACTGTCAATGTCTATAGCAGAGTGAAACATGATGCAGGTGGGGGGGCTGAACGCTGCCCTGAGTGGTACTCAAGATTAGGGTTTCCCATGTATTCTGAAACGAATGCCCTGAACACATACTACTTATGAATTTCTGTTTTGCAAAGAAAAAAAATTTGGTCCTAGAGTGGATCCTTATTCCAGGTTTTAATGAAGAGCCTGGCAGTGAAAAGAATTTAGCAGAAACAATTGGCTCCTTAACTGCTTTATGGCGGCAGCCTGTTTTTGTTCCTAGAATGTGTGTTTTCCAGTGCGGGGAAATCACATGGTGTGCAATTTCCTTGTGGCCATAATTTTATAAAGGTGCAGGGACCATTTTTCCTGCGTTTCCCACAGATACAGTAGGCCATTCAAATAAATATGCTGCTGTGTCTGTGCAAACGTGACCCGCATAAATCACATAGGTGTGACCCTAGCCTTAAAATTGTTTGTTAATAAAAAATGAGTTGCATCTTTCTAAAAACCGTCCCGTGTATGGCAAGTCTATGAATATCTTTTAATTCTAGCAAACAATTCTGCCTACTTTCCTAGGCTTTCTTCAGTTGTTTCCATGGATATAATGCTGTTGCTGCTTGATTCTTCTGAAGCAAGTCATTTTAGTACTTCAGTCACTATCTTGTTAAAAAAAATGTGACTAGTACTAGTAAATAGAGCCTAGTTGCCAAGATCCAGCAATAGTAGGAATCATTATTTTCTGTCCTCTGCAAGCATTTTTACATTACATCATTGACATTGTAAAGGGCATTTATAAAATCTGCCACTGTCTTACCTTTATGGTAGCCAAATAATTGTGAATCAACCTACTCATTTTGGGTTTTCAGGTGTATGGGCGCTGCAACCCCCCCACATAACAGCTCCTCCGGTGCTCAGACCTTGAGCCTTGAGGCTGCCAACACCTCCAATGTACCAGAATAAGGAAAGAGGTGGCCGGCACTCAGGAAGACATTCAAAAAAAAGTATTCCCTTATTGAAAAGACATGTACAACGCTATACAAAACAGCCTTCTCATTTCATATGTGAGTTCTTAGCCATGACTAAGGTCCAATGTCCAAAACACGCAGGCTGTTTTTACAGCGATGTACATGTCTTTCCAGTTATCTGAACAGCCTAATCTTTCAGGTTATTGGTACTTGGATTGGCATCTTTTCTCTAACAGTACTTTTAGAATCTGTCCACATTTATTATTCGCTAGTGAAGTGCTGGTATGATTCCATAAGTAGTGATTTGATAGTAGTGGGGAACCAAATATATCATGAGCTTTGGTAGTAGATATTGAGGTAGTTGTTGGCCCCTCTTTTTGCACTGGTGTATTATCACCTGATAAAACGTATCCTAAATCGTTTACCAACTAATTATAATGCTTCAAGCCTCACTGGGCTTATTTTTTTTTTTTTTTTTTTTTTCAAATAACGTTTTTTATTATTATTTCGTTTTTGCAGTACATTATGCATTAACAATTATTAAATGTAACAGTAGTACAAAAGTGCAAATTTTGTGTATACAGTGTTGGTAAACAATTGCTATGTTCTAATATTAAAACTTTGCAAAATGCCAACTGAGTGTCATCGTCTGCCATTTAATATATCTATTGGCAAGTTTATAACCTTAATGTGATTGCAAAATCATAACTTAGTTATCTATGACTATAAAAATCACAGGTTTACATAACATAGAGAAGTAGAAGTGGATAGTAGAAAGAGAGGAAGATAGAGGGGGGGGGATATAGTAGATATATCAACGGTGGTGTTACCCGGTCATGGTGGGTCCTCCCGGAGGTGCCGTAGCTCCCAGACCCTGTTATGTGCTTCTAGTCTATCTTGCATTCTGGCTGTCATCTTCTCCATCACCTCTAAATCCTTTATTCTAGCATACAGATCCTCAGCAGAGGGGGGGGGGGGGGGGGAGAACACTTCCAATGTAGTGCTATAAGGCATCTTGCCGCCGTTAGTATATGACGTACCAGTTTTTTATATGGAGTGGGGAGTTTAAGCGGCGATAGGCCCAATAGGAAGAATTTTGGGGTTGCCTGGACCTGTGTGTCCAAGAGGCGAGCCAGTAATTGTTGGACTGTGGACCAGTAAGGAGTTAACAATGGGCAGCTCCAATATATATGTAGTAAGGTGCCCCTTGCTCCTTGGCATCTCCAGCATCTATCGGAACTATTGGGAAAGATGGCATGGAGAACGTCTGGAGTCATATACCACAGCAAGAGAATTTTATATTAGTTTTCTTTGTATAAAGAGCATAATGAGCTCTTTGCTGTTTGATTCCATATTATCTGCCATTGCGAGATAGGGAGTTTCTCACCGAGGATCCCCTCCCACTTAGTCATATACAAGTGTTTACCCTGGCCATCCTCTGAAAAGACTTTCAGGATCCTGTATATGCTCAATATAAGCCCCTTCTGGTTGTTGCCTGCCAGGATTGTGGTTTCAAACGGTGATGGTGGTGAAAATTGTAGGGTGGGTGTTATAGTAAGTGCATAGTGCCGAATTTGCAAATACCCGTAGAATGCCTGTCTGGGGAGGTCATGTTTGTTTTGTAGTTCGGCGAATGGCAATAGTTTCCTTGTTCTGGGGTCCACCAGGTTCCCAAAGTGGAATAAATTCCGGGACGTCCAGTGATGTGACATTTGGTAAGTTAGACTATCCGGCACTTTGGGGTTACAGATAAAAGAGGTCAGGAGCGATCTATCCGATGAGAGAACGTGTTTGGGGGCCAGAGTGCGCCAGATCCGCCTCAAATAGGACATGGGACCCAGCATACGTTCAGGGACTACGTCCGCATTCGCACTCCACAACAGGTTATTTGGATGTATACTGGGCTTATTTTTATTTTTGTGCTGAACATAATGTGCAATGTCAGGGTCCAAGGCTGCAGCTTTATAATGCACCACTGTTTATAAGAGAACCTGTCACTATATACAGCTAGCATTAGCACAAAAAAGGTGAACAAACTGTATAGTGTGCAATTATTTGTTCATTGTCTTGCCCCATCTGGCTAGTGTTTATATTCTTTCTTTCCTGGAAACACCTTTCTCAAGAATTCCAGCTGTCCCTTCTGCCAAGATTTTACATCTATTATTAATAGCATGTTGTTCCCCCTGTGATAAACGCATTAATTACCAAACTAAACTCTGAAAACAGGTGATGCACTGAATGTGTATATAAATATACATTAGGGATGAGCCGAACACCCCCCTGTTCGGTTCGCACCAGAACATGCGAACAGGCATAAAATTTGTTCGAACATGCAAACACCGTTAAAGTCTATGGGACACGAACATGAATAATCAAAAGTGCTAATTTTAAAGGCTTATATGCAAGTTATTGTCATAAAAAGTGTTTGGGGACCTGGGTCCTTCCCCAGGGGACATGGATCAATGCAAAAAAAAGTTTTAAAACGGCCGTTTTTTCGGGAGCAGTGATTTTAATAATGCTTAAAGTGAAACAAAAGTGTAATATCCCTTTAAATTTCGTACCCGGGGGGGTGTTTATAGTATGCCTGTAAAGGGGTGCATGTTTCCCGTGTTTAGAACAGTCTGACAGCAAAATGACATTTCAAAGGAAAAAAAGTCATTAAAAACTACTCGCGGCTATTAATGCATTGCCGGTCCGACAATACACATAGAAGTTCATTGATAAAAACGGCATGGGAATTCCCCACAGGGGAACCCCGAACCAAAATTTAAAAAAAAAATGACGTGGGGGGTCCCCCTAAATTCCATACCAGGCCCTTCAGGTGTGGTATGGATATTAAGGGGAACCCCGCGCCAAAATTTAAAAAAAAACAGCATGGGGTCCCCCCAAAAATCCATACCAGACCCTTATCCGAGCACGCAACCTGTCGGGCCGCAGGAAAAGAGGGGGGGACGAGAGAGTGCCCCCCCCCCCCGGACCGTACCAGGCCACATGCCCTCAACATTGGGAGGGTGCTTTGGGGTAGCCCCCCAAAACACCTTGTCCCCATGTTGATGAGGACAAGGGCCTCATCCCCACAACCCTGGACGGTGGTTGTGGGGGTCTGCGGGTGGGGGCCTTAATGGAATCTGGAAGCCCCCTTTAACATGGGGACCCACAGATCCCGGCCCAGCTCCCTGTGTGAAATGGTAAGGGGGTACAAAAGTACCCCTACCATTTCACTAAAAAACTGTCAACAATGTTAAAAATGACGAGACAGTTTTTGACAATTCCTTTATTTAAATGCTTCTTCTTTCTTCTATCTTCTATCATCATCTTCTTCTTCTTCTTCTGGTTCTTCCTCCGGTGTTCTCTTCCAGCATCTCCTCCGCGGAGTCTTCTTCCCTTCTCCTCGGGCCGCTCCGCATCCATGGCATGGAGGGAGGCTCCCGCTGTTCTCTTCATCTTCTTCTCTTCATCTTCTTTTCGGGCCTCTCTGCATCCATGCTGGCATGGAGGGAGGCTCCCGCTGTGTGACGCTTCTCCTCTTCTGACGGTTCTTAAATAACGGGGGGGCACCCAGTGATCCCGCCCCCCTCTGACGCACGGTGACTTGACGGGACTTCCCTGTGGCGTCACGGGGAATGCCACAGGGAAGTCCCGTCATGTCCCCGTGCGTCAGAGGGGGGCGGGGTCACCAGGTGGCCCAGCCCCCCCTGTTATTTAAGAACCGTCAGAAGAGGAGAAGCGTGGAGCCTCCCTCCATGCCAGCATGGATGCGGAGCGGCCCGAGAAGAAGATGAAGAGAAAGCGGGAGCCTCCCTCCATGCCATGGATGTGGAGCGGCCCGAGGAGAAGGGAAGAAGACGCCGCGGGGGAGATGCTGGACGAGAACACCAGAAGAAGATGAAGGAAGATAGAAGAAAGAAGAAGCATTTAAATAAAGGAATTGTCAAAAACTGTCTCTTGTCGTTTTTAACATTTTTTACAGTTTTTTAGTGAAATGGTAGGGGTACCCCCTTACTATTTCACACAGGGGGGAGGGCCGGGATCTGGGGGTCCCCTTGTTAAAGGGGGCTTCCAAATTCCGATAAGCCCCCCGCCCGCAGACCCCCACAACCACCGGCCAGGGTTGTGGTGATGAGGCCATTGTCCTCATCAACATGGGGACAAGGTGTTTTGGGGGGCTAAAGCACCATTGGGAGCCCCAAAGCACCCTCCTAATGTTGAGGGCATGTGGCCTGGTACGGTTCAGGAGGGGGGGGGGGCGCTCTCTCGTCCCCCCTCTTTTCCTGCGGCCTGCCAGGTTGCGTGCTCGGATAAGGGTCTGGTATGGATTTTTGGGGGGACCCCACGCCATTTTTTTTTTTTTTTTTTAGTTTTGGCGCGGGGTTCCCCTTAATAACCATAACAGACCTGAAGGGCCTGGTATATAATTTAGGGGGACCCCCCCACATCTTTTTTTTTTTTTTAATTTTGGCTCGGGGTTCCCAAACAAATTCCCATGCCGTTGTTATCAATGAACTTCTATGTGTATTGTCGGACTGGCAATGCATTAATAGCCGCGAATATTTTTAAATGACTTTTTTTCCTTTGAAATGTCATTTTGCTGTCAGACTGTTCTAAACACGGGAAACATGCGCCCATTTACAGGCATACTATAGACACCCCCCAGCTACGAAATTTAAGGGGATATTACACTTTTATTGTTTCACTTTAAGCATTATTAAAATCACTGCTCCCGAAAAAAACTGCTGTTTTTAAAACTTTTTTTTGCATTGATACATGTCCCCTGGGGCAGGATCCAGGTCCCCAAACACTTTTTATGACAATACCATGCATATAAACAGAAAGATATAAAAAAAACTCTGTGCTTACTGAACCCAATAGCAGCTCACACAACAAAAAAGGATATTTGTGAAGGTAACAAGTGTATATAAAGTGTAGCGCTAGTTAAATCTGACAAATAGATGGTTGTAACATTACATACACCAAAAAAGGAGAAAAAAATACATGTATTTGTAACCATACACAACAGTTTGTATAAAAAATCTTAACGATCATCAGATATCTGTTAAATGTGAAGACAGTTCATAGTCCAATATTGTGAATAAAATGATTCTGTTCACCACGTGAATAACTGGTATAAAGAAACGTGAATGTGATGAGCCCTCCATATAGAAGCAGTGCAGGCTTACCAAAAGGGTTGGACTCATACGAACATACGCTCAATGAGTCAACAAGGCTTGTATTACCCACAGGCAATAAAGTAGGATCTTTAGACCAAATGGCGATGGAATCCGAACCACATCAAGGACTATGAAGGAACTCTTCTAAAAAGTGGCTCGTCTCAGTGGAATAGCCCAAAAAAAGGATGAAAAAAGGGCCACATAGCATAATTCCGTTTGATACAACAAAATTAATTAAAAAGTAAAACACTTACATATTCCGTGGTGAAAAAGCACTTGGTATAAAATTATGGCAGGCAGTGGAGACTCCTGCAGAGACCATTCGGATTGCGCAGCGCGACTCGCGCATGTGCAGTAGGGAACCAAGAAGTGAAGCTGCAAGGCTTCACTTCCTGATTCCCTTACCGAAGGCGGCGGCAGCACCCGAGGAGCCGAGGGAGAGCTCGGCTTCGGATGCCGACATCGCGGGCACCCTGGACAGGTAAGTGTCCTTATTTTAAAAGTCAGCAACTGCAGTATTTGTAGCTGCTGACTTTAAAAAAAAAAATTTGGCGGACCTGCGCTCTAAGAAGAAGGTTTCGGGCCAGCAGAATTCAAGCCAAGAGATTATAGGTCCTGCACTGTGCCTGCTGCAAGAGCATCTAGAAAAATCACAAGATGCATAGCTTTGCAAATCATAGCAACAGACTGTTTTTAAAGTGATTTTTTTTTTCTGTTTTTAAAGCGTTTGTTTTTTTTTTTTAATATAACAAACATGTCATACCTGCTCTGTACAATGGTTTTGCACAGAGCAGCCTTGAACCTCTTCTTTTTTGGGTCCACGGCGGTCCTGGCCCCTCCCACCTGCCGAGTGGCACCAATAGCAAGCCGTTTGCTATGGCGACACTTGAACAGGCTCGCTCCTATGAATGGGCATTATCCATGCACACACGGAACAGGGCTTGGCTTCAAAGGCTGAGCATGATTTTCCTCTAGGCATTGTTGTGTGACACCAGAAAAAGCCATTCAGCTTGTGAGTTGTGGTAGCCTCAGAGCTTGGAGGTTAAGTTCAAATAACTGATCTGTGGGATTACAAGTAATTCAAGTCTTGTTACTCATTATTTTTAAGTGAGTAGAGGTCTATTCCATCTTATTGACAATGTTGGAAAACCACTTTAATTAGTCTGGTGCGTTGACACAAAGGGTTTGACACTGTCTACTCAGCAGCTATATTAGAAGTATGGAAACATACTTGGGGGAAAAATATTTTAGTATATTTTTTCTTAATGAATGTATTACTTAGAAGTATTTGTAAAGTACATACAAGTGGAAAAGAGTGGGAAAAAAATATAGCATAATGTTCATATACATTTATACATTTCTGTTTCAGGACTGATTAAAATTGAAACTTTTTTTTCCTCATGTAAGCATGAAATTATGATTACATATATATTTTCCAGACAGGGGGAACTCTAGGTTGCTTTTCTTGTGTTTTCCATTCTAAAAAAAAGGTCTGTTGTGTACAGAGCTAAATAGCTGAAGCTTTGATTATATAGCTGCATGAGTCAGAGGAATGACTTTTCCTTCCCTGCACTATCCAGACTTTGAGCTCTAGAGAGTCAGAAAACAAATGGCTATTGCTGTGCCTTTTCTGTAGAAAACCCATCATTTTATGTAACATCAGTGGCAAGAGTTCACCCTGTGTTAGAAAATTGTTTGTGAAATAAGGATATATAAAGATAAGAAAGTATTAAACCATGATTTAAAACGTTATGGTTATGCACACACATTGGTTGACCCGTAGAGCAGAAAAAGAAGTGTATTTTGGCACTCAGGAGGCACAGGTGCAAATGACAGCCTACTGCTAACAGCTTGTCAAACTTGATGGTAGGCTGAAATACATAGTGGCTGTACTCTATTCTGAGGCCATATGCCCTGAATGCAGACCATCTATGTTTGGGCATGCCTCCCTGTATGCAAGTACCACTCAGAATAGTGTACAGCCCCTGTATATTTCAGCCTGCCATTGATTTTTTTTTTTTTTTTTTTTTTTACAGGCTGCTGGCAGCAGGCTGTAAGCTCCATCTCTGCCTCCTGGAAGCCACAATACGCACAAGGCCTATAAAAAAATATAAAACAGACAAAATTATTAGAGTTTCCCATTTTATTAGGAGTTTTGCCTTTTCAGTTTAGTCTGAGGCTTGATGGCCTGCCTTCTCCAAGACCTAGTCCACAGAAGAAGCTTGCACAACGGTATAGTCAGCAGAATATAACTGACGTATATCTGCTGAGTATATCATTGTGTCGATTTCTTCTGTGGATTGTGTAACATTGAAGGTTTTCTGAGACATTCCAGCTTGAGCACCAGGTTTTTGGGGCTGCTTATTGAAGCTGAGGTTGCAACACTGTTCCACCTTTTCTCCAAAACCTGTCCTGTATTTTTGAGTAGGAATATTCGTTACCCCTTCCCATACTCGATGAGTGAAAAACATACAGGCTGCCTCTATAAATCCGCCAACATTTTCTGGTTGTGTAATAGCATTTCAGATTGTCTACTTCCTAGGACATTGGTTCCAAAGTGGGTACAATTTAAGACCAAACGGAAGTGGTTTACTGTAGGCTGAAACCAAAAACTAAATGTATGCATGTCGGTCCATCTATGTCAGTAAGTACATGTCAAGCTCACAAAACTACATGTACTTAAAGTGATATTAAAGGTTGCAGTTATTTTTTTTAAATAACAACCATGTTTACTTACCCCGATCCTCCTCTTCTTGGGTCCCCTTCCAGCGCTCCTGGCTTCTCCTCTTTTCAGAGTGTCCCCATAGCAAGCCACTTGCTATGGGGGCACTCAGGTGTGCCCGCTCCCGAGCCCTGCTCTGTCTGCCCATAAAACACATAATGGTGCTCGGCCCTGCCCCCCATTCTCTCCTCATTGGCTCACTGGATGTGATTGACAGCAGCGGGAGCCATGGTCTCAGCCAATGTGGAGGCAGAGACCAGGGAGAGCAGCCACTCAAGCACATCCCTGGCTCTGGAAAGTATTGGGAGGGGAACGGGAGCTGCATACTGAAGGTTTTTTATCTTCATGCAAAGAATGCATGGAGATAAAAAATCATCTTTACAGCCACTTTAAAGTGGAACTTTAGTCAGAAAGTCCTGCTAGATCACTTCAGGCTGGCCCCTTTTGTAGGTATAGTTATGTAAAACGTTAAAAAGAAGTTTCTATGCTGTTTAAAATACAGTAATACACTGTCTTACCCTGCTTCACACATGCTCAGTTGCTATCTATTTTTAGGCACTGTGCCGAATATTTGTAGAGCATGATCTGCTGACAGCCTAAAGATTTACTGCTGTTCAGGGTCAGCAACAATTCTTAAGGCAATTTATAGCACACACTAATTTTGGGCATAATTATTAATGTGGAATTTATGTTCCTTGCTAAAGAACATTATTTTTTATCATCTTATTAAGTTTTTTTTGGGTAAAGTTCCACTTTAAATTTAAATTTAAATCTAAATTAGTTGGTTTGTTGGGTTGGCTTTTTTTTTCTTCCCAGTACAGCTAAATAGAATAGAACAAAGCAGGCATAACATACATTGCTTATTTTCACTATGATCACATATTGTAGATCACACTGTCTCCCCCTAGGCTTCTGTACCTGCTATCAAGTGTTTGAAAGCTGTGTTAGATGGTGATGTTTTTCCAGCCATTAACACTTAATTGTGACCCAGCTTTGCCATTACTTATGGGTCTTTCGTCTCCAGGCTTGTGACGTGTATTGTGGCACACACACACACGTCTTTTTCTAGATAATGTTTATAATAAGGCTCTCCTAATAGCAACACTTTCCCCAGGGTAGCCAATGCATTGATACTCAAACAAAATCTGATGCAAGAATGTGTATTTGCAATATGAAAAAAATATGTTATAGGCCTCATACACACGGACATTTTAACAGCGGCTCTTTTGAGCTTTTTTTGCTGCTTAAGAATGCCACTCCATGTTATTCAATGGGCTCATACACACCATGGCGTTTTTGAGCTGTAACAGGCATGGTCGTTTTTAAGCTAAAAAAAAAAAAAAAAACAAGGACCAGCGCGTTCTGAGGCTCCAGCGCTAGAGCTGTTTTGATGCCGAAAAAAGCTCAAAAACGCGCATTAGCGCTATACCAACGTTTTTTAGCTTCAGCGTTTTTAAGCTGTAAAAATGTTTTATGTGGGTGTTTTGGGAGTGGAAAATAGCAGAGGGATATTTTTTTTTAAAAACACGCCTTAGCGTTAACACTTACAAACGACGTTAAATGCGAATTGACGCCAAATGAAAACGCTAATAAAATCACGTTTTTAACACTGCTTTTTTTCCAGGCGTTGTTACTAGCTTTACAGCCCATTTTTTTTAAACGTTCGTGTGTATGAGGCCTAAAGGATCAATGAAGGTAAAAAGCTAATATCTTGAGTAAAAATAAATAAAACTGTAGTTATAGTTTTACTTTAGTTATAGCCTAACATGTTTGCTATAGGAATGGCTATATAATATTAATTTTTTCAACAGATGGCCTTCTGTGTGCTTTACTAGACACTAAACTAGTACAGTAGTTATTAATTTTTTTTTTTTCACCTGGTAATCCTGCAAATGGCACACTTTCTGTTCTTGGGTGGCTACGCTCACTCAATCAATCCGCTATATCAATGGAGGAAGCCATGGTTCTAGGTCAGAGTTCAATATGTCTTTCTCTGCATTAAATGGCGATGGGTACTTAGAAGTTTAAAGCAGAAGATAACATTGTTTGTGGTAGCAGAAGATAGCATTGTTTGTGCTTTCAGTTCAGCCCACAGGAAATTACAATAACAATGCATTTTTTGCAAGATCATCAGGTATTTTCTGTACTTGCTGAAAATGTTCCTAAGCTGGGTACACACGGCTTTCGGCCCATGTATATGTCAGTCTGTGCGACAGAAGAAGTTTGGCCGTCTTCTGTCAGACGTGCATGCTGGAAAACCAGCAGCCGACTGACTCCCGATCAGCGCTCTCAGCCAATGGCAGAAAGTGCTGGTCTGAGAGTTCTGGCGGGGGGCGTCCCTCTGTCAGAACACAACAGCTCAGCGGGGGAGATCGCTGTACTAATGTTGGATGGTTAGTACAGGGACTCCGACCGGAGCTGACATTTCTTTTTTGTTTTTTGTTTTTTTCATTCAACCCGCTAGGTTGTACGAAAAAATTTGTAGTGTGTACCCGGCTTTATGGCCTGTACACACGATCCAAAAATCGGATGAAAAATAACACTTTCGACGCAATCCTACGATAATCGGCTCGTTACTACACAGCTTTCGAGAGCCGATCACAACAATTCATTTGATATTATTTGATCGGACAAGCGCAAAAATTTTCCTCGTATGATACCGGATCGCACGATTTTCGTTTAATCAGTACAATTGTCGTCCAAAAATACAATACAAACACATTACAACACATGACATCACTTATGATTTTTTTTTTTTTTCTGTCGTACGAGAATTTTCGTGACTTTAGTAACCTATTCAATTTCTACTTGCGACTAATAAGAGAAAAAAGTCGGACGATCTGTTGTCCGATTTTCGGATTGTGTGTACGGACCAATAAGTCTGAATAATGAAAATTAATGCAGCCACCATATCTAAGCACTGAAAAGTTGCAACATTTTTGCTCTTTGGTTTTGATAACCTTTCACCTCGTTCAGTAATATTTATTACACACTGACATAAGTGGAAAGTGAACATTACCTCTAGTTAACACAAATATACATTCCTGATTTATAGATATGGTCTGACACCAGTAAAGCTGGATTACTTGAATAGTTTTAAATTCTTCTGACATCCTCAGAAAAAGAAAAAATACATATTGGGTGCCCAGTCCTTTACAGTGTATGCAAGTTGTCCCATTTTTATGATTGTTATTTAGTGCACTTATGCCTAGACTATCAGCATAAAAATATTGACCTATTCCTAACAAGCAGCAAAAGAGCTTTAAAACAAGCCATCACTGAGGTCTTTAACTGCATGCATTATAAGGTAATTAATTCTCGAAGAACAAGACTCAAGTTGGGTCATAGGGCTCATTCACATGGACGCAGATCCCTGTATAGTGTAAAGAACTGTTTTTTTTGTACTGGCATGTAGCTGTTTGCAAATTTGCCAGGGGCAAGTGCCCAGCCCCAGATGTGCAGGCTCTGCGTCGGGGGCTGTGCATCTGTACCTTTCAAACTTGGAGGTTAGAATGATTCCATTCAGCTGATGCCTATCCATTCACTTATAGAGCCTGCCTGCACCCAGCTACAAGCTACGGTAGTAGAAAAGATGAACAAGCAGCTCTTTCCACTGTATGGAGCTTTGCACCCATGTGAATGAGCCCTTAGTCAATTTCCAACAGCATACAAAACCTGGTATTTGTTTACATTAGAAAACTGGCAAGTTGCTAAGGTCATGTTGGCCAAGAAAATAAGGAGAAAGATGCTATCATCTCAGTGCTTCTATTGTGAACTTTAAAGATAATTTTTTTTCACAGTGCCTGTAGCTACTGAGGCAATATCTTTTTAAATCTGATTCTCAATAAGTAAATACTTTATAGTTCATAGTTTGGATACAGGTGCACTTTAAGAGCTGAGATAGCGGTGTGATTTTAACACTATATTAAAGAGATCATGTTAAGATGTAGATATAAAAAAAAAAAATATTGCTCATCCCAACCTTTGCTACTTTGGGAGTCACTGACCCAGATCAAGTACATACCTATTAGGTGTTCTAGTAAAGCATAGATCAGGATAGCACCCTGGATCCTGTACTTTTCATAGTAGATCTAAACAATTTCATTAAAATGTCAAACATTGTAACGTAATTTCAGAAATGTTTTCTAACCTGTGTAGCTTTTTGTTCAGGATTTTCCTGTTTTTGTGTTGACCATCTTCCAGCTGGTGTTTTTGCATTGCCACTCTGTCACATGAGCTAATTCTGGCCCTAGGCAGTTTGAATTACGGCCGGTTCAGCAGGAACAGACCAATATTCAAATCTTGTATGAGCAGGCTGAATGTACCAAGTTGATGGATCGATCAACTTGGATACAATCGGCCTGCCAAATTTTGCATGCGATTAATTGCTTGCGGCTGGTATAGCCTCCAGCAATAATCACTGTCTTCTTCCGGAGGGGACGGCTTTACCCACCCTCCAGGAAGAACACAATGGCTCAGCAGGAGGGATTCCCCTGTCAACACGGTCTGTGTTGCAGCAAAGAAATTTGTTCCTTCTATTAAAAATGTCTCCATGTCTTAAAAGTGGCCGCGACAACATGCGCTGCACAGATACGGTACATCACTGTCACTATCAGTAAATCAGTACTGAGCAATGATGTGCAGAGAGGCTGAAAAAGGCTAGAGGAGATAAGCAGTAAGAAGAACTGGTGAAAACAGTATTTTAGGAAAAACAAATCAGTGGTTGTTACAAACTAATCTAGTTAGATCTACTTTAAAAACTCATGGTCTCCCTTTGCATGCAAAACACAGAAAAAAAAGCTATTATTCTGGTGGCTATGAGTATGTGTGCTTCAGCTTTTGTGTGTGAAATATGTAAATAGTCCAATTTCTATTGTCTTTGATAGGTTGGCTGTATCTTTCATTGTGTTTCCCCCTCTGTATTTAATAACAGGAGATCCATGCACTGTTTCCTCACAGTTGGAGCTGGAAGAAGCTTTCCGGTTATATGAGCTAAATAAAGACTCCGAGCTCCTAATTCATGGTGAGCAAAAACTATATTTATTCAAAGTCTCTTTAATCGATAGCAAGCGGTTGGTTTGTCACAGAAAACAATTTTGTGTGAAATACAGAATATTAGCTTTGAAATAAAGGTAATTGTAAGACAATAATATGGAATTATTAGGTACTTTTAGATATTTGTTACAGAGAATAGAGCTACGTGTACGTGTATCAGTATCTGTGCAATGATATTACAACTGAATAAACACCATGTTATGTTTACAGTGTTTCCTTGTACCCCTGAGAGGCCTGGAATGCCCTGCCTTGGTGAAGACAGTAAGTATGCTTTGTGCTATTTATACATATTTACTGATGTGAGCAAAGTGATGTTGCCTAGCTTTTTTTCATTCATCTAACATTTGTCAGACAGATCATGTTTGATTTATGCTAGAGGAGACTATACACTTTGGGGAATATTTCTAAATCAGTGAATGTGACTTTTGTCATACATTCACTAAATGTGAATCTTTCTGGGGCATGAGTTTTAAATGATAGTGAATAGCATGCAGTAAATGATTGGTGACAGTCACATTCACTGCTTTATAAATATCTCCCTGTGTCTGTTGCCAGTAGCAACCTGGTATTAGAATTGCAGTCAGTTGGGGATGCAAAATATGTTAAAAGACAGACCAAAAATTGTGTCAATCAATACTTATGCCAATCTATACTGCTAAACATTAGGCAAGAACTTCAATACACATCAGAAATACATTTAATTATGTTGAGTGATTCTTGTGATCCAGGCCTTGACGTCCCCCCCAGCCTGCTGGTTGAGTATAAAAGGTGCAGCAGACCATTTAATGAGTCAGAACAGCTCCCTTTTCACTCTTTACCTGTCAGCATAATGTACACTGAACAGAGGTGGAATGGGTCCTATCGCTGCCCCTCCCACTCCCCGTCTTGGTGCTATTATGTAGGGAGTTACAGGAGGCTAAAATAACAATGGTTGCTTTTAAAAATACATTTTAATATTTTAGTAAAGTGGATCTGATTTCAAAAAGTGAAGATTTTCATGGGTCTCCTGAGGTGAGCAGTCACAGGCACAGTGCATTAGAATCTCACACTAATGATGTATTCATGTGGCTGTAGCAACAGAGCTGCCTGAGCGCAGAATGGACACTTCTCCAGACAAAAGGAAAATCTTTCAGGGTAATGCGTAGGCACAATTAGAATTTCAATATGTTCCCTATAAAATATCAAATTACCACTTTTTGAAAATTCTTTTTATTGGTTTTAAAGAATTAAAGGAGACGTCCAGCCAAAGCTCGTTTGGCTGTACTTCTATGGATCACAGGAGTGCAGTTCTTTTTGCTCTCCTGTGACACATTTTCAGCAGGTCGCGGTCTGAAGTTCGCTCTCCGCTGATGTCACAGAAGTCGGTCTATGCTCTGCGTCATCGCGGCAATAAAGTCTGGATCTGCCAGATGCCTGGACTGACAGCGGGGTGCTGAGAGTCTGAGCCAGCCACTCCTACCCCTCCACAGCCCAGTGCTCCAATGAGCGAGGAGGGGGCAGAGCAGAGAGCTGTGAATGACAGTCTACAGCTCTCTACCTCGGGAGTTCTGAAAACCGAGCTATCGGCGGTGTTCGATCACTCAGTTTTTTTGTAGAGGTGCTGGGGGACAGCATTCCCCGGCTCAAGGTAAACAACAAAACAAACATCTCTAATTATCTCCAGAAATACTTTTTGAAATAAAGAAAAATGGAATGACCTCTGCATTATCCCCAATACCCATGGTGCATCACATTTCAAGCATTAATGAACATATCACATTTATTTTCCCAGATAACCACTGAGATTTCTCAGATCACCTTTTGTCCTGAAATCATAGAGAATGCAATCACCCAATAACTATAATATCAGATACCATTGATGGAGAATCTAGCCATAAGTCCCACACCTTGTTAAACTTTTGGGAACAGCTGCGAGATTCCTAAATTGTCACTTTTTGAATTCAGGTCCCTTTGGGTACGCTGGCATCCGCTTTATGTTTGTACCACGTCTACATTATGTCTGGGTGCATTTTGTATTGGTCCATTCAGAAATAATTTATCTGGTTTTTATGAGTTCAGCTTTAGTATTTAGTGCTGCATTTAACTTCCACTAAGCATACCCCCAAAGACTACATGACCCATTCAAGTGTGTTTTTAACACAGATTGTTACTGTGCTTCTAAACCCAAAACAAAAAATGTAATGTATTGCAGCAGTCTTTGAATGTTATGGTAGTACCGTATTTTCCGTTGTATAAGGTGACCAGGCGTATAAGACGACCCCCTAATTCTACTGTATTTCTACAGTTTTTGCCTATACTCACTGTATAGGACGACCCCCCTTCTGAGGCTTCATATTGCCTATATTTCCTTCTTCTTAATGGAAGTTGGAGCCATACCGCGCTGAGCCAATCACGGCGAGCGATGTATTCTATTAATGAATACAAAGCCTGCTCGGATTGGCAGAGGCTGTAACATCATCAGCCCACGCCTCTCTGACTCTCAAAGCCAATCCGAGCAGGCTACTGTAAGTAGCCTGCTCGAATTGACAGAGGTTGTTACTCCAATCTGAGCAGGCTCTGTATTCATTAATAGAATGCATCGCTCGCCGGGATTGGCTCAGCTGTGTATACTGTATGTAGCCGAAGCTACATACAGTATTACCGCACATCCGGTGGGCTGACATACAGCTAGCTGCATTTGAAACCCGGTGTATAAGAGGACCCCCGCTTTTTGGCCATTTTTTTTAAGTGTAAAATAGAGCTGCACAATTAATCGTTATCGCGATCTTGACTAAAGTGTTTCACAATTCTTTCTATGCAAAGAATTTTCTCTGCTCTTCTGAAGCCATAGCCATCAAAAGGAAGGAAGAGAAAATCTGGGCAGTCTGACAAGAATTAAAACATTCTTTATCAGTTGAACTTAAGTATAAACATTGTAACAATTTGTCCCTTGAATAGACATTGGTGTAAGTGAAAAAAGTTTAACCACTTAAACACTAAACCTTTTTCTGACGCTTGTTGGTTTAAGTTAAGTTAAAGTCATTTAATTCATTAAGTTAAGTTAAAATCATTTTTTTCCCTAGAAAATTACTTGGAACCCCCACACATTATATATATTTTTTAGTAGACACCCTAGAGAATAAAATGGTGGTTGTTGCAATATTTTATGTCACACTGTATTTGCGCAGCGGTCTTTTGGAAAAAATTACTTTAATTTAAAAAAAACTAACCAGTAAAGTTAACCCATTTTTTTGTACAATGTGAAAGATTTTACGTCGTGAGACTCGTGAGAGAATCGTGATCTTTTTATTCTAAACAAAAAAAATTGTGATTCTCATTTTGGCCAGAATCATGCAGCTCTAGTGGAAAAGGTCCCTTATATGCCAGAAAATACAGTACATGGTTTATTTTTTCAAGCCTTTTTTCTTTAATTTTACCTGGGTTTTCTGCCTATAACGCGTTTCCACTCCTAGAATGACAATCCTCCTTCAGCCTACTGTATCCAGAGAATCAGAATAGGACTACAGAACTATGTCCCTCTGATTGTCAATAACATGGAGGGGCGTGATACTGTAGACCTAGGAGAGAACTGAAAACCGTGGGGATGATTAGGGTCAGCGTAGACTGTAAAGAGAGTAAAATAAGTTATCCACACACAAGATTTCTGGCTATTTCAAGAAGTATTTTTGCAATTCTTAAACGGAAATATCAAATGATGTCCAATGGTATATTTAGAGGAAAAGTACAGCCAAAGCTTTTTTGGCTGTACTTTTATGGATCATAGGCGTGACGTTCGTTAAGTACTCCTGTGACCCGTTTTCAGCCATCAGCGGGCTAAAGCCCACAGTCGGATCACGTGACAGAGCTGGTCCAGGCTCTGAATAGATCCTGACCATATGCTCGGGATCCACCCAGAAGTCTCTACTAGCACATAGCTCAGCCTCTCAGCGATCCACAGAGAGCCTGAGCCAGCTCCTTCCACCCCTTTGCAGCCCAGCACTCCAGTGAGAGCTGAAGGGGCAGAGCAGAGAGCAGAGGCCAACAGTCCCAGCTTTCGGCTCACAGTCAAGGGGGGGGGGGGAATTGAGCAATCAGTGTTTCTTGATCACTCAGTTCTCACTGCAGAGCTGCCGTGGGACAGATACAGCATCAGATCAATGCTGCATCCACCTAGGTGAATATAATGAATTTTTTTTTTCCCAAAGCCCATACTTATCTTTTAACAGACCAGATAGGAGAAGCTCATTGTTAGGAGTTGCATACCCTTTAAATGTAGTGTTTGAACAGTGATTAGAGATCCCCTCTAAAGTAACCCATGGTTGGGGCGCCCATATGTGATTCCAGTGCAGTCCTCTTGTCTCTCCTAAATACTTGTCTTTCCAGCCTCAGATCAGAAATCTCCTCTTAACTAGTCTGGTCTGACAAACCAGTTGCCCGACCAGACCCATCTTTTACCAGTTATAGACCTTATATAAACTTTTGTCTATAATATCTCAGAGGGTAGTAAGGTTGGGAGCACAATTCGCTTTCTACAACCAATCTTGCATTAATAGTCTGCTTGTTGCCTGTAGTTTTGTAGCAACATCACATAGCTATACAGTCTCCTTGTCCTAGTATTCTTTTAAACAGCTGCAAGTAAAACTACAACCTGTAAGTGAACAGCATCAGTCTAATATTTGGACTGTAATCACTGCTATATCAATACTTTGACAGCCTAGAGTTTTTTCAACCTTCAAAAAATAAACATGCTTACAGAAATATTGCTTGATCCAGGTGTTTACAGGTGGATCGAGGAGCGTTCACATGTCTGGTTGGATTTTCTCATCTGATCACTGTTGTTTTCTTGTGAGACAGGCTGGGGATGTCTGCAGATTGATCTATCTCCTTCCCTATTAGGCACAAATATGCTAATTTGCCCAATGGAAATACATATGTTTGTAAGGCAATCCTTTGCAGCAAAGATTATTTAGCAGCCAGATTATGCATACATGGCAATGCTTTAGGGATTATAATAGCCTTTCATATGCTATATCATCTAACATGCGCTTGCCCTATTTCACATGTTGAATAGAAATTATATTGAATATGAAGAAAACTGATTATACTTTGTTTTTATGATTAGAATCAATCTATAGACGTGGAGCAAGAAGGTGGCGAAAGCTGTACTGTGCAAATGGTCACACATTCCAAGCGAAGAGGTTTAACAGAGTGGGTATTGATTCTTGATGCTGTTTCAGAAGATATGCAACTTGCTAGACTGTTATACATATTTTGATGCAAATAGTTTTGTTTTTTTTTTCTCTCACAAATTCACCCTGAGGAGTACTTTGTTTCTCTAATTTGTATATGAGATAGTAGATGGAAATTGTTTAACGTTTGACACCCAGGCTTTTACTGAAATAGTGGGGTTTTTTTTGCATATATTATAGTTTAAAATAAGCACATGCACACTCATAAAATCTTAATTACTTTAGTAAGTTGTGCATGTATAAAGGTCCATGTTTCTGGGCACCTAAAATGTTATTGTATACTGTGTAGTGAAATTGTACTGTGTAGACATTATGTCTGTTCTCCCTTTATTCACTGCAGACAGCTGACTGTGTAGGAGTCTTATGCAGACAGTCTGTTGAAACTAAATGTTTTCATGTGTTTTCTCTTTTTCTAGCGAGCGCACTGTGCCATCTGCACCGACCGGATATGGGGGTTAGGACGGCAAGGTTATAAATGTATCAATTGTAAGCTGTTGGTTCATAAAAAATGCCACAAGCTTGTTAGCATTGAGTGTGGGCGACATACAATAGCTGTAAGTAACAATACTTGTCACATGAAAAAGAAAAATGTCATAACCATTTTCTTTCTATTCTTCATCAGGTCATTAGATTTAGAGCTGCAACTAACGATTATTTTCATAATCGATTAGTTGGCTGATTATTATTTCGATTAATCTGTTAATAACCTTAAAAAAAGTGTGGTGTAAAATTGAGTTAATATGTAAAGTTTAAAAAAAAAAAAGGCAATTTACAGGCAGTCCCCGAGTTACCAACGACTTATGAAAGGCTTCAAATGCCGGCCACTTCTGCTCCACGCTGGTCCTGGATACACATCCAATACTGCAGTTCTACATGACCAGAAGAGCCCCAGATAACATAGCAAGCGCTCGGAACATCCCACATCCATGCACAGGCGGACGTTACACTTCCGAATGCAGTGTTCCGACCGGAAGTTACACATACAAATGCAGTGTTGTGACTGGTTGCCACGGTGATTGAAAAAAAAAAAAACTCTATAGCGGCCAGGACTGTGCCCGACAAGGCTAGTGATGTCACAGTACCTGCACAGCCAGGCTGAAAGAGAATGATGAGTCCCTAGCAGAGGTGAGCTCCTCCCCTTGATGGACAGCTGAGTTGAGCAGGCTATCAGCGGCAGGGCTGGTTGATTGGTGTCCAGCTACATGTGGTGTTCAGCTACAGGTGGCAAAGAATGGCTTAGTCTGCATTGGGTGTACCCAGTATCCAGGGGCTGTACACATTCCTGGAGGAGAGGAAAAGTCTGCAAGTCCCAAAGCTGTTATGAAAAGGCTGCAAGCTCTATGGAGGGGAAGTTTGCACCATCACTGTAGTGAACAGGTTCTGGGGACTGGTGCCTCGGTATCAGTATGACTGTGTACAGGGATATTCCCGATCTGTGTAGGGCAAGACTTCTCTTACCCCGGCTCTATGTGTCCTGGACTAAGTCAGGGGTGTGGAATTTTTTTTTATAAACTACTTGTCCAAGGGACTAAATTAGGGTCCTAATCTACTTATTCCTCATGACAATCTACTTGTTCATCAGATTGTCATCAGATTGTCAAGGAATGTCTGGGGCTTTTAAAAACGAAAAGGGCTTTATGGCGACTTAAGGGGCAAACAAAAAAAAATAAACCCTGCTGCTTGCCCTTAAAAAAAACACACCTGCTTGGTGCCCGGAACTGCATGTCCTGGGCTTTGGGCAATATGATTTGCGTATCCCTGGCTATGTGTTTGAGGCAGGCTGCACTGGATCTTTGTATTCTGAGCCTTCCAGTATCAATGAAGCTAAGCTGACAGATCACAGTACTTGATGGTACTACAGTATATTTTGTGTGGTCCTCTTTTCCCTGTATCCAGTGCTGGATAGCGAGCAGTTTGATCACTTAAAAACCAGGCCGAAGGATGGATTCTCATACCTGTGTTTTATTTTTGGCACAGTAATGCTATGTCCACACGATAGGATTTTCCGACAACAAAACCATGGATTTTTTTTCTGAAGGATGTTGGCTCAAACTTGTCTTGCATACACACGTTCACACAAATGTTGTCGGAAATTCCGAACGTCAAGAATGCAGTGACGTACAACACATACAACGAACCGAGAAAAATGAAGTTCAGTAGCCAGTGCGGCTCTTCTGCTTGATTCCGAGCATGCGCGGACTTTTGTGCGTCGTAATTGTGTACACACGATCGGAATTTCCAACAAGTCTTGTTGTTGTAAAATTTGAGAGCCTGCTCTCAAACATTTGTTGGCGGAAATTCCGACAACAAATGTTCCATGGAGCATATACACGGTCGGACTTTCTGACAACAAGCTCACATCGAACATTTGTTGGCGGAAAATCCTATCGTGTGTACGGCCCATAACAGTGCAAGGTGCATTTTGCAGAAAACCACACCAAGGATTTAGCCAGCAGAGTATGTTAATTCACTCCACTAAAATGCAGAGATATAAATGATGTTCATAGCCTGCATCACACAGGCTCTTCGGCACTGGCAACACCTGAGCTTGTCTTCTCTCTTTCTCTCAATGGTGGTCATTATTCTGCAGCATTTGGCCTATGGAACTTTGCATTCAGTAATTGGCTAGGTGTTGCCAGTTCCAGAATGGCCAACATGATATTGGCCGTCGTCATTAAGAAAGAAGAGGGAAGAAGAGAAGATTGGTGGGAGGTTTTGTTTTATGTTCAGTGAACCTAGAATACCTTGCAATTGCCCAAAGCAAAACTTCAATTACATTTATACTTTGTATACAATGAAGTAAATTAAGGAATATGATTATTTTAGATGGTGATCACACAGAAATAATGCAGAGAGTTGAAGCTTATGCCCTGAGCACCATCCAGGGCCCATAATTGCTTTAATTTAGCTCTGCTGATATTACAAGCTAATACCTTGCTTATTGGTAATTTTATGCTTGGTGCTTTCATAAAATATTCACTAGCCAATTTCACTGATGGATCCTTGTTTGTTTAGCCCACATAAGAGGCTTTCACAGACAACCATTTGAATTAATTGTTTATTTGTAGGTCAATCCAGCAGTTATTTGTTATAGTGGGAACTACTACAAACCATGTTATTTGTATGTGAATAATTTGTCATATTAATGTGAACAAAGCTGTAATGTATATATGAAGTTGTTTCATTAGGGGCATTCTGGATTTTATATGCTGTAGAACTGTTCTGTATAGTCGGGTGTGTGGATTAACAATTTACTCAAATGTCTAGTTAGTGTGGGTAAATATTACTGTTCTTTAAGTCTAAATGAAGAAAGTATATATTTGCAGAATGTCAGATGCCGTTTTATTACTTGCAGGAGCCAATCATTCCAATCGATCCACCACCTGTACATCCAGAACATCAGGAGCAAGGTAATATATTCGGCCGTAATTTGGGTAGACTAAGCACTTAAAATGTTCACAATGCATAATGAATTTGAGTTTTTCTGTATGTTTTATGGACAGGACTAAAGCCGGCCATACATGGATCGAAGTTCAGGGAGTTCATGTGTGGGCAGGTCGATCTATTGATCGACTTGTGTACAACAAGCCTGCTAGAAATTTTTTCTCTCTTCCTATAGCCGGCGGTGCTAATCAGCGTAGATGGCGGGAAGTCTCCCCACTGTCAGAATACAATAGCTCAGTGGGAGGGATTCCCATATCCACATCGAATTTGTGAATGGGGGAATCAAGTCATTTTCTTTAATTCAATCCACTGATTGAACAAAAAAAAAAAAAAAACCCTTGTGTATGGGCCAGCATAAGGAACTAAAACACATGTATTATGGTAATCATGCTGTACAGGACACAGACTGAGTATTTTATAGAATAAAACCAAAGAAAATCCCGAGCTCAACTTACTGATCAGCCTGCAACCAACCAAATTGTCCTGTCTAACAATATGCGTTAAAAACAGGGGTTTCGTTTGCACACATTTGCAAATACATGCGTAAGCTGCAGAGCCTCTTCACGGCACTCCAGTATTATCTACAGTCCTAATGCAAAGTTTTGAGAGCCTCCATAGTAGAAGCACATGCAATATAATGGATAGGCAAAGGACAGGTGAACTTGAAGGGAGCCCAGCCCTCCTTAAAGGCACAGGGGCACACTGGACACCCAGCATATAGCACAATGGCAACAATAGTGTCCAGTGCGTCCCCTCAACAGTATTCCAACAGTACAAATGGCCACTGCTCCCACCTATAACGGGCCCTTGCAGCAAGGAGCACATGGAAGGGCGACACCGTCGGTTTTGTTTGACATGTGACACACTTCCATGTGCTCCTTACTGCAAAGGCCAGTTATAGGTGGGGGCAATGGAAATTTGTTGAGGATTTATAGAGCATGGCTTTATAGGCTGGTACCTTCAAGTGTTTGGACACTGGCAAGCTTTTGAGGAGGGATCCTCCCTATAACCTTGCCCCATTCAGGTGTTGGGCCTCTTCTCCCTTATGAGAGAAGCTTAAAGGAGTTAAAATCAGAAGGTCTTTTATCTGAATGCATTCTATGCAATAAGATAAAAAGCCTTCTGTGTGCAGCAGCCGCCCCAGCACCCCCTAATACTTACCAGAGCCCCATCTCTGTCCAGTGATGTCCATAAGTATCTCGGCCACCCAAGACACTCAAGACAATAGCGCCATCGGCTCCCGCTGCTGTCAATCAAAGTCAGCCAATCAGGAAAGAGAGGGGGCTGGGCCACAGCTCCATGTTTGAATGGACACAGGAAGCTGTGACTCAGCTCGGGTGCCCCCATAGCAAGCTGCTTGCTGTGGGGGCACTCGACAAGAGGGAGGAGCCAGGAGAGCCGAAGAGGAACCCGAGAAGTGGAGGATCTGGGCTGCCCAGTGCAAATCCACTGCAGAGGGCAGGTAAGTATAACATGTTAAAACGAGACTTTACAATCACTTTAAGGGCTAAGTTAACCTTTTTGGAATATGTTACATCCGTATTTAGGGTGTAAAATTTTTAGCATGCACCCCCGATCCCCCCTCTCTGTGACAGTGGGGGATCCTCTCCCTGAACCCACTGTCACAATTTAAAAACGGTGCTCCACCCACATTGCATTGTCATTCATTCACAGTTTCCTGAGAATTAGTAGATTACAAGTCCTGTCAGCTATTGCGGCTGACTTGTAATTCTTGTTGAACTACGAGGGCTCTGGTGAGCGCTCTTGTAATTTATGGAAATTCCTGCTCTAAATAAACTGCCTGCTTTTATCGGAGGTATAGTCAGACAATCTGCAGGAGCCTGACATTGCATTGTGGGTGCAATGCTCCTAGAAAAGAAAAAAAAATGCACATTTTTTACCTGTAAAAAAGTTTGCATTTATTTTTTTTCAAAAGGTGAACTTATCCTTTAACTAGTTTATGTAATTCTCTTTGGGTTCTCCAATTAATCTTCAATCAGCTCTTCACCACAGTGTTAATTTTGATGTCAAATTTCCATTTAGTTTTAGTCATAGTCTTTTGACTAAAATGGCGTTTTAGTTATGTTTTTGACATCTGAATTGTTTATCTTACTTTACTTGACTAAAATCTCCAGTACATTTTGGTCAACTAAAATCTAATGGGTTTAGGTATAGTGATGGTAAAGTCTTGTTTTTCTTTTGCTACAAAAATAACAAACATGCAGCTTGCTATGGGGGGCACCTGAGCCAAGTCATAGCTCCCTGTGTCTCTTCAGACACAGAGCCCTGGTTCGGCCCCACCCCCTCTCTCTCCTGATTGGCTAACTGACTTTGATTGACAGCAGCGGGAGCCCATGGCGCCGCTGCTGTGTCTCAGCCAATAAGGAGGAGAGTGCTAGACAGCTGAGGCACTCGTGGACATCGCTGGAGAGAGATGGGGCTCAGGTAAGTATTGGGTGGTGCTGGGGCGGCTGCTGCACACAGAAGGTTTTTTATCTTAATGCATAGAATTAATTAAGATAAAAAACCTTCTGACTTTACAACCACTTTACATTGTAATGTATTATTTAAGCATTTCTCTAGAATTGCCAAACTCATTATGTACTCCTGCAGTAAAAATCTAATAACATGTTGTTATTCATGGTATTAAGGTTTGAACGTGCACTACAAACACAGATTTAGCCGTTGTGATAAATAACATCTTTATAAATTACATCTTATAAAAACCAAGTTTCAAAAACAAACATAAATATTGCTTTTTGACAGAAAAAAGTGCAACTCTAAAATATAAAAAAGCCATAAAACTGTAAACTCTGTTGACTGTAATACCATTGCACATATTACCTGAATAGATTACCAACATTAAATATTAAGAAATGAACACTGCTTCAATATCTTCTAATACAACAATAGAAGCAGTGCATCTGGATTGGTGCAACCTCGATGAATCCTTGGGAACTGTACGCAAACCCCAGTAATGCCAGTAATGTGATGTCAGTAATGTGATGTGTAATTAGCTGCAAAGTGCTGTACAGCTTTAGGGCTGGGGTCCATCCTTGCAGAACCCAGACCCTAAGCATCCCTTGGGGTATACGCCGACTGAGATGGCGGAAGCCTGGACCCTACACAGGAACTTGCGACGTGGAGAGATAAAATGGGGTCATCTTGTATCTCTGACCATTACTGTAAGAAACGGGCTATGTTTGGAATTCACATTTACAGAGTAAACTTTTCAATCTTGACACTAAAATGCAAACGCTCAGAGCGTAGTCTCAGGTGGATGACCAGATGTTGCATCACACCACAGATCACACACTTCCTGCCACTTCCGCCTAGAGCTCTTTATACAAGGGGGTGCTGATAAGTATTGAGCCTTACACAGAAAAAATGGATCTAGGAATCTGTAAATTGCAGAGTGTACTGGCCAATTTGTCTATATTCAATGGTGCAAAAATCAACTACCTATGATTTTAACGTATCTTTCTTTTTCAGGTCCAAAGTGGCAGCACCTCCAGAAAAATTCGATGTGGAAGAGCATATGACCATAATCAAGTTCCTGTTTCTCCAAGGGAAAGGTGCGAAGCAGATCCATGTTGAAATGTCACAAACTTTGGGAGACAGTGGCCCTTCATATGCAATAGTTAAACGTTGGGTTGTCAATTTTAAAACTGGCCATTTCGGTGTTGAAAGTGAGAAACCCAGTGAAAAGGCCTGTTTCTGCAAAAGTTTTCCCAGATATGTAGCAATACTTTTGGCTGATATTTGGCGGTCCTCCATTATTACGTCATGGATGGCTTTCACATTTGCAGGCACAGAGACAGAAACAGGCCTTCCACTGGGTTTCTCACTTTCAACACCGAAATGGCCAGTTTTAAAACTGACAATCCAACGTTTAACTGTTAAATATGAAGGGCCACGGTCTCCCAAAGTTTGTGACTTTTCATCATGGACCTGCTTCGTACCTTTCCCTTGAGAAACAGGAACTTGATTATGGTCATATGCTCTTCCACATTGAATTTTTCTGGAGGTGCTGCCATGTTCACTTTGGACCTGAAAAAGAAAGAAGTTAAAATCATAGGTAGTTAATTTTTGCACCATTGAATATAGTCAAAATGGCCAGTACACCCTGAAATTTACAGCTTTCTAGATATTTTTTTTTTCTGGGCAAGGCTCAATACTTATCAGCACCCCCTCCTAAGATAATCAGGCTATTCCCGCTGAACTTTCACCGCAAGGATTTTGCTACAGAACGGTCTAGCACCTGAGTTGCTGCTTATTACTTCTCAGACATGCTTGCCCTATTTCCGCACCCTACTACGTGAGTACCCCATAGAAGATCACCTTCACCAATAGCAATGGTAGAAACCAGGCAAATGAGTGCCACAGTAGAAACTCAGGGGAACATTAGCTCTACCAAAGTCTTGCAGTCTCAAAGTGATAAGGCTTCTCTTTCAGTGGAGCAGAACCTGATTTTTACACCGGTCTCTGCATCCAATTTTAACTCTTTCACGGACACACAACTAGCAGCCTTTCTGACTAAGGCAGACACTTTTGCAGTTCATCAGAATTCATCAGACAACCAATGGCTTTAATACAACCATCACTGTCCAGGGCTCAACAAAAACTCTAGGCTCCTTCTCGTGCTCCTCCATCTCTACTTCATTTGGATGCTGATATGCCCAATCTAGATGGGGCAGACTTAGAAGGGAAGGAAGAGGACCCGGAAACAGAGGAGACATCAGAAGATTTCTCAGTGCCAGGCTTCTATGCATCTGATGTTATGTCTTCAAACTATGCTTGTTAATGTGGACATCCTCACTTCTGTTGTGGGCTAAAGCCTTGGCATTGTCACACTTGAATCTCCCATGTCCCTTTGTGTACAAAGAGAACAAAATATTACAGCGCACACATGCAAAAAAGCATTTAACTCCTGCAAGGCTATTTAAAACACCTAAACGTTTTAAAAAAATATGGGGATTTGGTCACACCATATGGCTATATGGTGCTTAAGCTCACTTACTGCATCAGCGTACCCCATTATCAGTGGGTCCTATGCTATCCATAGAATGGAAGATCCTTTGGGCTAGAGCACCCCACTCCCTCATCATTGCCTCTTATTAGTGTCCACCTGTGTTATAGGAGGAGTCCTTTAGTTCTCACATATAGGGGAGTGTATTTCTCCCATGGTTCAGAGAAGCAGGATCTTCCATTCTATGGATAGCGTAGGACCCACTGATAATGGGGTACTTTGACGCGGGTTTAAAAGGGCTTAGGATGTATTAAGGTGAAAAAACACCTCGCAGTCACCGCCCCCCTCGTTTTACTTACCTGAGCCCCTTCATCTCCTTGGTGGGGAAGCGCTGTCCCTCTCTCCACGGGGTCCCGGCTCTTGATTGGATAGATTGATAGCCGCGCAGCCATTGGCTCCCGCTGCTGTCAATCAAATCCAATGGTGCTGGGTCCGAGTCCGGCATTCGTGTCTGTGGATGCAAATGCTGGACTCGAGCGCACCCACAAGGTAACCCCCTTGGGAGAGCGCTTCTCCTAGGGAGTTATCTGATGTGGGGAGGAGCCGCCGGGGGACCCCAGAAGAGCATTATCAGGGTCCCTGTGCAAAACGAGCTGCACAGTGGAGGTAAGTATGATATGTTTGTTATTTTAAAAAAGTAAAAAACGATCCTTTACAATCACTTTAGGCACCATATAGCCATATGGTGTGACCAAATCCCCATATTTTTTTTAAATGTTCAGGTGTTTTAAATAGCCTCGCAGAAGTTAAATGTCATTTTTCGAATGTGTGCGCTGTAATATTTTGTTCTGTTTGTATGGTCTTTTGGCTGTACCATCTTTAATGCATCTTTTAGGTTGTGCCCCCCAAATCTTTGTTTGTGTACAAAAAGACCTGCTAAATCAAAAAAGACATTTTACTGATTACTGGCTAGGGCAGATTACTGGACTAGGGCAATGAACAACCAACATTAACCTGAATTCTGGAATGTACTTTAAAGTGGTGTTCCACCCTAAAAAAAAAAAATTCATGACTGTGCCTAAAAAAAAAATAAAATATAAAAAAAAAAATTTGGAAATTTTTTTTTTTTTTTACTCACCCCTAAATGCCTGTTGCTAGGGGGTCCCTCGTAGTCTGCCTCTTCCAGTGCCTGGGCTGGTGACATCACTTCCCCCTCAGCACAGGAAGGGCTCGGCTCTGCTCCCTCCCTCCTGTCAATCATCTGGGACCCATTACAGGTCCCAGGTGACTGAGCGGCCAATCACGGTGCGCGGCGCCGCTCGCGCATGCGCACAGTGGGTGCCAGGCTGTGAAGCCACAGTCCGGCACCCACAGTTGCAATGCCGGCACCGCTGAACGGAGGGGGAGACGAGCGGGGCTTCGATCCCCTGCATCGCTGGACCCTGGGACAGGTAAGTGTCCAATTAAGAGTCAGCAGCTGCAGTATTTGTAGCTGCTGACTTTTTTTGATGGGCCCTCCTCTTTAAGCAATTATCTTCTGCCCTGCTCTTTTATGTTTATGCTCCAGAAAAAGTTATGACACAATTTTCCGAATGGCTGTGATTTCCTTGCGCCGAAGGCTGTGCCTCAAAGCCTGGTCAGCTGAAGTTGGCTTTAAAAGACATCTCACACATTTGCCCTTTGAAAGAAGGCCTTCTCTTTGGTGTGACACTTGATAAAGTCATCAAAGATGTTACATGAGGAAAGGTGGTTCTTCCACAGTGGAACGTTCCAAAACCCCTCTTTCTACAGGACCCTCTACCTCCTCAGAACACAGAGCACCTCATCACTCTACCCAGGCTCCAAATTTTAAGCCTAAGTTCAGCCCTTCCTTTATTAGCAAGACTTGGCCCACAAAGCCCACCAAGTCTTCCCCAAAACCCTCTTTCTAATGAAGGGAGGCCTCATTCCTAAGAATGGGGGGGACACCTGGTACAGTTCCCAGACCTGTGGGTTCAATTGGTGGTTTCACAGGGGTACACAATTAAGTTCAAAACTCTGCCCCCCTCACCATTTTCTACTCTAAAATCAGCCAAAATCTGCCCAAGGACGGTCAGATTTGCAGAATGCCTTAAATGATCTCTTGCCCCAGAGATTAGTTGTGCCGGTACCTCCTACAAGAGGACGATTCACAGTACTAAAACCCTAAGCAAGTACCTTCAAATTCCAAAATGTTGCCTAGAATCTGCAAGTCAGTTTTTGCCTCTCTGTGACAAGGGAAATACTTGACCTCTATAGATATCCAAAAAGCCTTTCTGCATATGCCCATTTATCCACCTCATCGGCAATTTCTACACTTTGCAGTAGGAGACCATCACTTTCCGTTTGTTACACTGCCATTTGGCCTATCCTCTGTTCCCAAGATCCTCACACTTTATGCCTTTCCAAGAACTCAGGGCATCAAAGTCACAGGTTATTTTAGATGACCTTCTTCTGAAGGACTCCCCCTCCCTCCAGCTGTCTGCAAATGTCCACAGGACAATTCAGATGCATCAGGCTTTCGGTTTGGTGATCAACTTCCAATAATCTGCTCTCCAATCTTTGCCTGGAATACTTGGGCCTGATTCTAGACACAGTCCAGAGAAGAAAATTCTCTTAGAATTCATGCTTGGGACTTGCGATCAAAGAGACGTCCCTCTGAGATTCTCTGAGAATTCTGGGTCTCATTGTGGCCTCTGACAAGGCTGTTCCATTTGTCAAATTTCATTTAAGACCTCACTAACACATCATCTTGTTGGCAGGGAACAAGCATGCTCCTTCTCTCGACCTAGTCATGCTCCTGTCAAGCCAAGTAAGGAATTTCCTTGCTTGGGAGATCTGCAGACCAGTCTTAATGATGGGAATGTTGTTCCTTCCGCATTGTTTGAAAGTGATAATGAGAGATGCCAGTCTTTCAGGCTGGGGAGGAGTGTTCCAATTCCTCACAGTTCAGCTCCCCATCAACATCTTGGAGCTCAGAGCTCAAGGCTAAGGATCACTTTGGACCACTAACCCCCCCCCCCCCTTTGCAAGGACACCTAAGCAGGGTGTAATCCAATAATGCCACAGCTGTAGCCTATATCTGTCACCGAAGGGTCACAAGCAGTCGTGCAGCCTTGAAGAAAGCTAGCCAGAGCATCTCATAGATGGAGAAACACAGGGATCTTTGCTGTGGACAACTGAGAGGTGGATTACCTCAGCCATCACTACCTGGACCAAGGGGAATGAGTCTTTCATTCTGACATTTTCAACCTGATTTGTCAGGAATGGGGGAACCTATATGTGGATATCCTGGCCTCCAGATTCAACAAGTTACGCCTATTTTTGTGTCCCGGACCAAGTGTCCTACCATTGGCATCAGATGTTTTGATAATTCCCTTGTCCCAGTTCAGGCTGATCTGTGCCTTCCCTTCAATGTGAATTCTCCCTCACCTTCTCCACAAAATGGAGCGAAAGAAAAAACGAGTGATTCTCATTGCACCAAACTGGCCCAAGAGAAGAGATACTCGGACTACTAGGAGACGACTCCTGACCTCTCCCCAACAGGCCAGATCTGCTGTCTCAGGGCCCTATATTTCATCTTGCTTCTCAGTCACTGTTTTTAAAAGCATGGCTGTTGAAGCCTTAAAAGACAGACTCCGAGTCTATCACTCCTACTTGATTAAAGCAAGAAAAGTCACTTCCAGAAAGATCTATCATACCTGGAAATCCTTCTTTGTCTGGTGTGAACACTGGGACTTTAATCCTAGAGATTACACTGTTTTTTGCATTCTGGCCTTTGTACACTCAGGACTTGACCAGAACTTGGCCCTATGCAGTTCAAAGGCTTCTGGATTTGCTCTGCCCTGTCAAAACCTTTATTCAAGTTGTAGCTCCGATCGGGCCCCTTAAGCCAGCCATAGATTGTTCAAACCTTGGTTGGTTCAGCAGGGACCGGCCAAGATTCAAACCATCTATGGGCAGGCTGATTGGATACAACCAGTATGTCAGATTTTGACATTTGATTGTTGCCAGCTGCTATTATTGCCCCTAATGCCGCGTACACATGAACGGAATTTCCTACAGAAAGAGTCCGATGGGAGCTTTTCATCGTATATTATGATCGTGTGTATGCCCCATCAGACTTTTTCTGTCGAAAATTCAGATGGACTTAGATAGAGAACATGTTCTAAATTTTTCCGTCGGAACTAATTACTATTGGGAAACCCGCTTGTCTGTATGCTGTTCCGACGTACCAAAAACTACGCATGCTCTGAAGCAAGTAGGAGACGGAAGCTACTGGCTATTGAACTTCCTTTTTATAGCCCCATCGTACATGTTGTACGTCACCTCGTTCTGGACGGTCGGACTTTGGTGTGACCATGTGTATGCAAGACAGCTTGAGCGGAATTCCGTCGGAGGAACCTTTGGAGTTTATTCCGACGACAAAACCGGTTGTGTGTACACGGCATAAGACCTAGTTTTCCTTATAAGGTGATATTGATCTTCCGTCTCAGTGAAGACCACGTCCTTCCATCTTTGTGCCTTACGCCAAAGCTCCCAAAGGAAATTGCTCTTTACTTACCAGATGTAGTTAGAACCACAAGTCTCAAAGCAACAGCTTCTACCATGAAGATAGACTCTATTTGTCCTACGCTCAGGACCTCTCAAACATCCTGCTTCTACCATTGTAGATTGATAAGACAACAAATTGCCAGAGCTTACATCCTAAAGCACAAAACTCCTGAGGTTTTACACACTCACTCACCAGTTCAGTGGGTATTTCCTGGGTATTTTGGCACCAATCTTCTGTTGCCCAGCTTTTAAAGGACCACTTGGTCCTTTGTTTATACCTTTTCAAAGTTCTACCAAGTCCATTCTTCTGCGGGTGCAGCTTTTGGGTGCAAGGTTCTGTTGGGCCTGATGCCACAGGTCTATTTGCCTATTTGTTGCCCACCCTTTTCATTCATTGCTTTGTGAATGTCCCAGGGTCTACGAAGCCTGTGACTTTCACTGTAGAATTAAGATAAAAGGAATTATTACTTGTAAATTTTCAACATCTTGGAGAACAGGACACGGACCACACTCCCTTCTATTCCTGGGTAATTCTGCATTGCTTGCTATAAAACTGAGGACTCTCGGCGTGTCCTCAAAAGCTTGTCAGTGTCTAATCACCTGAGGGTACCAGGCTATAACCCAGGATCTGTGAATACTTGGCCTGTATTTATACTGTACTCCAAGATATGGAATTTACAGGCAAGTCAAAATTCCTTTTTTTTTTTTTTTACTATTATTTTTTAGTAAATATTTAATAGTGCATATTTAAGTTTGGCATTCTTAAAGCCTAAGCTTAGTTAATTATTCTCTAATCTTTGGGTGCTGAAAAGGTTAAAGGGGCTGTAAACCCTCGTGGTTTTTTACCTCAATGCATTCTATGCATTGAGATGAAAAATCTCTTGTAGTGCACCAGGTCCCCCAGAGCCCCCTTTTACTTACCTGAGCCTGATCGTTCCTGCGCCGAGGACGAGCACACCCGCTGCACCCGGTGCATCGGGTCCTGATTGGATAGATTGATAGCAGCGCAGCCATTGGCTCCCACTGCTGTCAATCAAATCCAATGACATGGGAGCCAGGGGGCGGAGCCGAGTCCTGCTGTTTGTGTCAGTGGATGCAGCAGCAGGACATGGGAGCATGCCCGCACGGGTGCCCCGAAAGAGAGCGCTTCTCCTACGGGGCAGTCAAGAAGAGGGTGGGGCAGGAGCGCCACCAAGGACCCAAGAAGGGGAGCATCTGGGCCACTCTGTGCAAAACCAACTGCACAGAGGAGGTAAGTATGACATGTTTGTTTAAAAAAAACACAAACGTTTACATATTCTTTAACCACTTCCCGTCCGGGCCTATAGCAGAATGATGGCCGGGCGGTGGTTCAGTTCATTCGACACCCTGGGGGGGGGCGCATTGCGGCGATCGGTAGTGTGGTGTGTCAGTCTGACACACTGCTACATCGATCTCAGTAAAGAGCCTCCGGCGGAGGCTCTTTACCACGTGATCAGCCGTGTCCAATCACGGCTGATCACGATGTTGACAGGAAGAGCCGTTGATCGGCTTTTCCTCACTCGCGTCTGACGGGGGGGGGGGGTCTGCGCTGATTGTTTATCAGTGCAGCCCCCCCTCAGATGCCCACACTAGACCACCAGGGAAGCCCCCAGCATGTGGATGGCCAGGTACATCCCCTATGGCCATCCACATGTAAAAAATATGCCAAAAATTTGCCAATCAGTGGCCACAAATGGGCACTGACTGGCACCTCTGTGGCAATTTACAAAACAGGGATGCCCAGCAATACCACCCATCAGTGCCACCTATCAGTGCCCATCAGTGCCACCCATAAGTACCCATCAGTGCCGCCTACGAGTGCCTATCAGTGCCACCTCATCAGTGCCCATCAGTGCCGCCTTATCAGTGCCCGTCATTGAAGAAGAAAACGTACTTATTTCCAAAAAAATGTAACAGAAACAAAGAAAAACTTGTTTTTTTTCTCAAAATTTTCAGTCATTTTTTATTTGTTGGGCAAAAAATAAAAATTTCAGAGGTGATCAAATAACACCAAAAGAAAGTGGGAACAAAATGATAAAAAATTTGTTTGGGTACAGTGTAGCATGACTGCGCAATTGTCATTCAAATTGCGACAGTGCTGAAAGCTTAAAATTGGCCTGGGCAGGAAGGTGTCTAAGTGCCTGGTATTGAAGTGGTTAATACAAGCTGCTGGAAGCTGTCATAGGCACTCTTTAAGAGTGCCGACTAAGCCCACATTTCCTGGTTCCTTCCTCCCACTCATTAACATACTAATAACCCTTTTAAATAAAACCTTTCTGTTTTCATTACTTACCTTATTTTAGACTCATCACTGAGTCTCTGTGCTTCCCTATATAATGCAGGGAGATCATGGTTGGTGTGAGGGGTTGTCAGGTGGTATACTTAGCTTTTATTTTTAAAGAAGTTTTTTTTTTTTTCATTGATCATATTTACGTGGACACAGTTCAAAAGATGTTATAGTCATCTCAGGATTCATACAGAATTTTTACAAGATTGTGTGGCCCAATAATGCCAGGACATTATGCATTTTAGCTACCTACTTCATTGAACAAAACGAAACAGAATGGATGATTGGGACCATATTCAGGCAACAGTACCAAGACCTTCAGATATTAATGAGCACAGCCACACATTTTGGAAACCGAGGTTCTAACCAACTATCCAGATTTTGTGCGCTATTTATCCTCTAGGTGTGTCCTGTCTAGCAAGAGGGAATATTAGATCTGCAGTGATCTATGAAGAATTAATTGAGGGGGAGCTAACCAACATTGCCAAATATTCATAAATTCCTTTGCATAATTCCAAAGTCAGAGAGGTCAGCTTTTTGTGTATTAACAGAGTTCACCTGTTCAACCCATAGTTGTCTTGGTGGGGCGAAAGCCATTGTTGTGCTATTCATTTGTGAGCGATGTTTAAAAATCTCAACACTGCTATATATGTGTTGGCTGTAAATAATTCTGCGTCTAAGGTGCCTAGGAAACATACTAAAGGGTCTTGTGGTATAATAATATTTATTGAGGATATAGTACTAGTAACATAATTCCAATATCTAGTTGGTTTTGGACATCTCCACATCATATGGATTAGGTCTCCTACAGCTCTGTTACATGATATACATAACTTGAATACATCTCGGTACCCTGTCTCAGTGCGCCTTTTAAGAACCCTCAGTCATGATGCAAGCTGTAGGCTGGTTCTTGGAAGGAGCTATGCAAATCTCAAAATGCCTTGATGGGGTGATATTAGTCTGGAGCAGTGGGCGTTCCTAGGCAGGCTGCATTTACATGTAGTCCGCTCTAGGTAATGCTCACAGCTGAACAAGACTGGAGTTCAAAGCTTTAGGCATGTTGGTATCATCATGCTGAATGGCAGCTATTCATATAGATACTGTTCTGCAAGGACAGTAAGGGGATACCATAGCAACCAGGTTTGAAAGTGTGTGCACCTTGAGTTTGAGTTGCTCTCAAAGCTATGCAACCTGATAGTAAATGCAGTGTTAAACCAAAGCAAAGAATAATGCTTTTTATGATGGGTTTTCCCAGCAAATATCATTTAGTTCACTAATGAAAGGTTCTAACCTAGAATGTCTGTTTTTTAGAACAACCCTTTCGCCACAGGAGTCAGGATAATATGGACCAGGATGGGGAAGAAAAAGAGGTAAATTGATGTAAAAGATAGGTTCTTCAAGATTTATTGTGCAGCTTATCTGCGCCGCGTGTGTATTTTTTTTATTTTTATTAAAGTTTTCTATTTTCTAAGGCTTACGGTTGACCATTGCTTGGTTGATTGTGCAGTGCTATAACATACCTCAAGATGAAAAAGGAGAAATAGACCTTAATGGCACACCGTGCAAAGGAAATTGCACTTTCACTGCTGTATTGCAAGAAGAAAAGAAATTGCTTTTGTAATACAGTGATGACCCTTAATCCATGCTGTTACATTTATGATCCCATGTCATTTGTTAAATGGGATATATTACATTTATATGGAGAAGCTTTATCTGGTGGCTAAATTGAAGGTTTGGAAACCCTTCAAAAGAAATGCTAATATTTGTTTAAAGTTTTAAATGTTATGTCATGTTTAATATTGCTATGTGGAATAAGAACAAGTGACAGTGAGGGTTATGTATCGGATGTCAGTGCCATCCATAGTGTCCTGTCAGAACACCCTCCCTCCATTGTAAAATACAAAAGTTATAGCATAAATTGGGTTGCTGTTGACAACATACACTTGTTTTCTTGCTCCATTTTATTCTCTGCAGGAGTAACGCACTTGTCATCTATGCTTAGCTCACATCCATCTAACACTATGAAAAAGATACTCTATATTATATATTTCTGTTCACAAGCTTTCAGTAAAAATATATGTACATTACCGTGCAGAAGTCTTAGGAAAATGTAAATAAAATGCTGTAAATTAAGAATGCTTTCAGAAATAGAAGTGATAATAGCTTATTTTTATCAATTAATAAAATTAGGTAAAAAAAAGTGAACAGAAGAGAAAATCAAATTAATATTTGATGTGACCACTCTTTGCCTTCAAAACGGCTTCAATTATTCTAGGTACACTTGCACACAGTTTTTGAAGGAACTCTGCAGGTAGGTTGTTCCAAACATCTTGAAGAACTAACCACAGATGTTCTGTGAATGTAGGCTGCCTTCAATCATTCTGTCTCGTCATGTAATTCCAGACATAGTTACGTTGAAAAAAGACACATGTCCATCAAGTTCAACCAAAAAAATAAAAATACAATCCCATATACACAAACCTATACCCACAGTTGATCCAGAGGAAGGCAAAAAACACCAGAAAAGCATGCTCCAATTTGCTACAGCAGGGGAAAAAATTCCTTCCTGTTCCCCCGAGAGGCAGTCGAATTTTCCCTGGATCAACTTTACCTATAAATGTTAGTACCCAGACAGACTTGATAATGTTGAGATCAGGGCGATGTGGGGGCCAAACCATCACTTCCAGGACTTCTTGTTCTTCTTTACGCTGAAGATCGTTCTTAATGACATTGGCTGTATTAGTGCAAGTATGAGGGCAAATGGCGCTCCCTATATAATGAAAGGCGACAGACCCTGTTCACTTTTAGGTGCTATGTGCTTCTATAGTGACTAATAAATGTGCATATACCAATGGTGCACTCCTAATAAATTATCAATGTGCAAGTGCTAGTATTGCAAACCTCACTAGATTACCAAGTGAACTAGATATAAATAAATGTTTAAAAATGTAAGACAAATGTAAAATATTAAAAAATAATTAAAATTATATGAAACAACCCCAAAAAAATTAGCGTGCCAGATCCAAAAAAATACATAAAAAGAAATTTAAAAAAATCAATTCAACCAAAGTCTTATGTGATAATTAGGTGCTTGGTGATGATACACAGGAACAAAATCCAGATGACTTTTAAGTGCTCCCCCTCTTGGGTCCCCACTCACCAGCTCCAGTAACCCCTGCAGGGGTATCACGCATAGCATATAGGCTTGATGCACCGATCATGCAGCACTTTTCCAACCGATATCCAGCTCCTATGGACCTTTGAAGTATATCCTGCAGCTGGATTGAATTGTGTATGCAAAAGGTCCTTCTCCAAGCCCAGATCAACCAGTTATACTCGTCTCCTAATGCTCTCTCTAATATCCAGTATAGGTAAAGTTTTCATGCAAGAAATTAGATATGGGCTCCCATAGTGTAGTATTTAAATAAGGAAATGTTTTTATTCCAAAGGTAAAACAGTAAAAAAAGTAAAAATAAGAAATAAAAAATAAAAACAATGGAAACTCCTCACAAAGTCCTACAACTGCGGGAGAAGAGACAGCTTCAGACCTGAGGTGTGTCTCGCTTGCAGCGTGTGCTCCAGCTGCGTTCCACAGGCTCACTGTCCGCTATCACACCCGGAAATGACGTCAGTGCGTAACTCCGCCTTACGCACGTTTCGTTATCAAACGTCTTCTGCCTTTCATTACATAGGGAGTGCCATTTACCCTCATATTTGCACTATTATCACTCTAGTCCCCTATTGGGGACATAGCAGGGTAGGCTGCACACCTAATTTCCCTTTTGGCCTAAGCGCGGATATATTCTTTTATTTGACATTGACTGTATGTCTGGGGTCGTTGTCCTGCTGTAGGATACAGTTGGGCCCAATAACAAGCCTCCCTGATGATATGGCATTGAATAAATATCTGCCTAAATATCTGTCGCATTGAGGACACCATTGATCCTGACCAAATCTCCAACTCCATTTGCAGAAATTAAGCCCCAAACTTGCAAGGAACTTCCACCATGCTTCACTGTTGACTGCAGACACTCATTATTGTACCGCTCTTCAGCCCTTCGATGAACAAACTACCTTCGGCTGCACAAATTGTTACTCATCAGCCCAGAGCAGCTGTTGCCATTTTTCTACACCCAAGTTCCTATATTTTTCTGCATAATTGAGTGGCTTAGCCTTGTTTCTATATCCTATACATGAAAAATTATGATCTTAGGTGCAGATAATGGCTGTAGGTGCTCTGGACTGATGAGTCAAAATGTAAAATATTTGGCTGTATAAAAAGGCAGTTTGTTTACAAAGGGCTGGAGAGCGGCGCAATGTGTCTGCACCAAATATTGATTTGATTTGGACTTCTCTTCTGTTTGTTTACTTTACATTTTGTTAATTGATAAATATAAACTATTAACACTTCAATTTCTGAAAGCATTCTTAATTTACTGCATTTTTTTCCACACCTGCCTAAAATGTTTACACAGTACTGTACATCTCAAAGTATGTCTGTATCCCTACGGGGGAATTTCCCTAGATCAGGAAGTAAAAGAAAACCCTCCAAAGCAAAGGAGTGACAGTTGTCACCAGTACAGTTGTCCCTGATAGATTTTAACTGTTCCTGTGACAATTTTTAAAATATTGGATTTATCGTTTTCTATATGGAGACAGTAGTCACTAGGACCAATAGTAAGGATTTTAAGACCACTTTACCAGTCTCCATATTACCTCCCCATGTTCGTCATATCATCCGCTCTAAAGCCTCGTACACACGATCGGATTTTCCGCAGACAAAACGTCAGACTTTTGTCCAAAGGGCGTTGGTCAGGAACTTGTCTTGCATACGAACGGCACACAATTGTCGGTCAACAAACACGAACGTAGTGACGTACTACGTGGCTTTTCAGCTCTTTAGCACCACCCTTTGGGCACCTTCTGCTAATGTTGCCCACATAAGCCCACTAAGGTGACTAGCTTTAGGTGATAAACAGTGATGAAGCAAATCCTCCCACTTATGCTGCACCACTTTATCTGCAGCTTCCCACATATGCTTCACATCTTTATCTGCAGATTTGTATCCTCCAGAGTCTTCTAAAGTACACAGATCAGATGGTATTACTCAGCTTCCAGGAGGTAGGGGTGGGAATCTGACATCTCACATTGCCTAGAGCAGAGTGTAAACTGACACCTGAGGGGAGGGAATGAACACACCTCCTTTTACACACCCTCACTGGGAAACATGCACATCTGAGTCAATCAACTCCTGTAAGTTGGGAAATTGCCTAATGTCAGGAGAATACTGCCAGAAGTGATTCATGCAGATTGCAGGGGAAGGAGAGAATGTTCAGGAACTACACTAGATGCTATGGACCGAGGTAACTACACACTATACAGTGAGGAAAATAATAATTTGATCCCCTGCAGATTTTGTAAGTTTGCCCACTTAAAAAGAAATGAAGGGTCTATCATTTTTATCATAGGTGTATTTTAAATGATAGAGACAGAATATCAACCAAAAATCCAGAAAAAAACACATGATACAAATGTTATAAAATGAGTTGCAGTTCAGTGAGTAAAATAAGTATTTGACCCCCTACCAACCAACAATAATTCTGGCTCCCACAGACTGGCTACAGTATGTGGTCCACAGATTAGTCCTGTCAATGTAAGAAGGTGCTCCAAATGACAACGCATTATGTGTATAAAAGACACCTGTCCACAGAATCTTTCTTCCGTTCAAACCTCACCATCGTGGGCAAGACCAAAGAGCTGTCAAAGGACATCAGGGACAAGGATGTAGACCTGCACAAGGCTAGAATGGGCTACAAGACCATCAGCAAGAAGCTTGGTGAGAAGGGGACAATTGTTGGAGCGATTATTCGCAAATGGAAGAAATACAAAATAACCATCAATTGCCCTTGGTCTGGAGCTCCATGCAAGATTTTGCCTCTTTGGGTTAGGATGATCATGAGAAAAGGGAGGGTTCAGCCTAGAAGTACGTGGGAGGAGTTTGTGAATGATCTCAGTTAGGACCACAGTCATCAAACAAACCATTGGTAACACAATACACCGCCATGGATTAAAATCCTGCAGCGCCCGTAAGGTTCCGCTCCTCAAGAAGGCACATGAACAGGCCTGTCTGAAGTTTGCCAATGAACATCTAAATGATTCAGAGAAGGATTGGGAGGACGCACTGTGGCCAGATGAGACCAAAAATGAGGTTTTTGGCATTGACTCGTCTCACTGTGTTTTTGAGGAAGAAAAATGCTGACTATGACCCAAAGAACACCATCACTACAGTCAAGCACGGAGGTGGAAATCGTATGCTTTGGGGCTTTTTCTCTGCTAAAGGTACAGGCCAACTTTGCCACATTGAAAGGCCAATGGACGGGGCATGTATTGTAAAATCTTGGATGAGAACCTTCTTCCCTCAGGCAGAGCACTGAAGATCGGTCGTGGATGGGTCTTCCAGCATGACAGTGACCCAAAACATACCGCCATGGCAACAAAGGAGTGGCTCAAAAAGAAGCACATTAAGGTCATGGAGTGGCCTAGGCAGTCTCCAGACCTTAACCCTATAGAAAATTTATGGTGGGAGCTGAAACTTCCAGCCAAGTGACAGCCAAGAAACCTTAGGGATTTTGAGATCTGTAAAGAGTAGTGGACCAAAATCCCTCCTGAGATGTGTGCAAACCTGGTAACCAACTACAACAAACGTCTTACCTCTGTGCTTGCCAACAAGGGGTTCTCCACCAAGTACTAAGTCATGTTTTGCTTAGGGAGCAAATACTAATTTTACTCACTGAAATGCAACTCAAGTTATAACATTTTTATCGTGTTTTTTCTGGATTTTTATTGATATTCTGTCGCTATCATTTAAAATACACCTATGAGGAAAATTATAGACCCTTCGTTGTTTTTGCAAGTGGGCAAAGTTACAAAATCTGCAGGGGATCAAATAATTATTTTAACCACTGTATGATGATCTGATGTGTTCACTTCTAATGTTTACAACCACCTTAAGTTGACCTTGGGCAAGTTTCACTACAGATATACAGTATCTCACAAAAGTGAGTACACCCCTCACATTTTTGTAAATATTTTATTATATCTTTTTATGTGACAACACTGAAGAAATTTTACTTTGCTACAATCTAAAGTAGTGGGTGTACAACTTGTATAACAGTGTAAATTTGCTGTCCCCTCCAAATAACTCAATACACAGCCATTAATGTCTAAACCACTGGCAACAAAAGTGAGTACACCGCTAAGTGAAAATGTCCAAATTGGGGCAATTAGCCATTTTCCCTCCCCGGTGTCATGTGACTCAGTGTTACAAGGTCTCAGGTGTGAATGGGGAGCAGGTGTGCTAAATTTGGTGTTATCACTCTCACTCTCTCATGATCATGATCCCCTCCCTTCGGAGACTGGGCCGCAGGGCAGTATTCCAACATAACGATCCCAAACAAACCTCCAAGATGACCACTGCCTTGCTAAAGAAGCTGAGGGTAAAGGTGATGAACCGACCAAGCATGTCTCCAGACCTAAACCCTATTGAGCATCTGTGGGGCATCCTCAAACGGAAGGTGGAGGAGAGCAAAGTCTCTAACATACACCAGCTCCGTGATGTCGTCATGGAGAAGAAGAGGTTTACCTTCAGATACCTCGAAACATTGGGGTTTTTTTCTGTTGTTTATTACCATTTCACAATATAATTGGTTAATGTTTTGTATCCAATCACTACATCCATGAATGTGCATCCATTTTTACTACCTTTTCTCACTCTATATATTATATCAAGTGTGCCAGTGACCCAAATTTAAAGTCCCATTAGAGGACACACACACTTTTTTGAGTAATTTATTCCATTGTACTAGGGATGTGGGTTCACTGACCCTATAGTTCCATACAGGGGTGACACCACTCTCCAATATGGAGGAGTGGAAGAGGACTCAAGTAGCAACCTGTGAAGCTCTAGTGAACTCCATTCCCAGGTGGTTTAAGGCAATGCTGGAAAATAATGGTGGCCACACAAAATATTGACACTTTGGGCCCAATTTGGACATTTTCACTTAAGGGTGTACTCACTTTTATTACCAGCGATTTAGACCTTAATGGCTGTGTGAGTTATTTTGAGGGGACCGCAAATTTACACCGTTATACAAGCTGTACACTCACTATTTTACATTGTAGCAAAGTATAATTTCTTCAGTGTTGTCACATGTACAGATATAATAAAATATTTACAAAAATGTGAGGGGTGTACTCACTTTTGTGAAATACTGCATCTCTTTTTACCCATAGCTGCAAAAACATGATCGATTTTAATATATGTTCCTAAAAGCAATACTTTATGTAATAATCACACTGCTCTGCTAAAGGCTTGGGATTATTGTTCAGACAGAGCTGTAGATAGTTTCGTTTCAGTATAGATCAAAGTCTTACATGACCTTACATTTACAGTGTCTGTGTCTGCTTTGAATTGTCTCCTCTAAATGAAGAAATGTTTTCCTCATCTTTAGAACCCACAACATAAGTGGCTATGTCAATTAAAATAGTCTGATGGTCAATGACTCAGCTTTGATTGGAAAACATTAAACAAAGTCCACAGTCTTGGCTACGCTTTAAATGGAGAGTTTGTCAAAGTACTATTTCAAGCATTGGAGCTGTTTACCCAACATACATTTAATAATGATGAGTGTAGAAGGAAAGCCACTTGGTTCCTTTGAGTTACAATCCTAGAAGTGGTCAATTGGAATATGTGAAAACTGGTGCAAAGGTGGACCTGTCGACTATCCCAACCAAACCTATCAGATTCCTTCTTTAATTCAAAATCAAACCATATTGGTTGCTATGGGTGGCAGTTTTCATGAGCATGTTCTCCTTTTCAAACTCTTCGGGCACTTGATGTGTCCATGCCTTCAAAGCCATAAATTGAATGTATTTCCTTCATTGTATGAACACAGAAATGTAATGGTTTTTCTCTTGAGCTTCAGACATGGATATCTTTCTTTTCTTACAATAATACATTCTGTGTGGTGAATTGCTGGAAAGCTTTCCTCTTTAAGCAGTGTTCTTTTATGAAAAGCATTGTTCCTGAGTCACCCTCTCCTTGTCTTGCTGCTGAACACAATGTCAATAGCTACAAAATGCTTCTGTAACATGAAATGATGCCACCTTTCATCTGTTCCTTTTGAACGTGATTTCTCTGCAGGCTAGGAACAGCCGGGAGAGTGGTAAACCCCCCTCCAGCCTGGGTCTGCAGGATTTCGATTTACTCAGAGTTATTGGAAGAGGTAGCTACGCCAAAGTACTGCTGGTGAGGTTAAAGAAGACAGAACGCATCTATGCAATGAAAGTTGTCAAAAAAGAGTTAGTCAATGATGATGAGGTAAGCAGTTCGTAAATGTATTTGTCTTCTCAGCTTTAGGGAATATACTGTAACAATGCATCAGGCACTTATGCTCATAGTTCCAAAACTTGGGTAAAAAGTGCTCAGGACAAGGCACACCCTTGTCTTGGGCCTCTTTAAAGATGGAAGGGTTCAGACAAGTTATTCTTTTTAACTCCTTATGGTCCGTGTTTAGGAGCTGGATCCATTTTGTTAGTGTATTGAAGCGTAAAAACTAAAAATGTTATATATTTCAGCTCATTAGACTAGGTTTTTGTCATCTTGGATTCCGTTCTCTGGACTTCAAAATTGTATTTTTGTTCATCTCCATTACATGAGTGATGGGGATATTAGTAGTTTACTTCCAGTAGTTTTTGCTTCCAGTTTAACTTACAGGAAGTGATACGGACACCATGTTTCTAGCAATATCAACAGATATTTTCTGTACTTGCTGAAAAATTATAATTAATGCAGTCACCACAGGTACAGACTGGTAAGATGCAGTGCATTACATGTTTCACTCTTGGGTTTTGGGCATCTGTTCACAAAAAAGATGTTGCGAAACTAGAAAGAGTGCAGAGAAGTGTATATAAATTAATAGGAAGCATGGAGCACCTTGGCTTTGAGGAAAAATTAACTGCACCGAATCTCTTCTTCTTGAGAAGAGGTAACTGGGGGGGGGGGGGGGGGGGGGTTATATGATCACCTTGAATAAATAAATGTGTGCTGCATGTAATATACTTGGTATAAATATATCATGCATTTAATATACATGGTATAGAGCTGCAGTGACCTTAAAGGGTAACTCCACTTTCTTGGGGGAAAAAAAATGCAAATAAAGAAAAAATAATATAGCGTATACAATTGCGACTCAAGTCCTATTGTAATTGCATGCTATTAAAAATTACCTTTCCAATCTACAGCTTTGTAATTTTCTGTAAATGCAATATGGCTACCTGGAGGTGTTCTGTACACAGAATATGTACAGAACACCCCCCAGAAACCTAATTTCCTGCTTGTGTGATTGGCTCACTCATTTTCCCAGAAGTCTGCACTAAGATACGAGACAGATATCAGGCATCCACTGAAACAAAAATGTTATTTTTAGTGAGATACTTCCAATTGGAAATCATGTCTAAAGGGATACAGGCCCAGCAGCTTTCCTCATTAGTGCCCTTTTTTCTCAACAAATGTGGAGTTACTCTTTAAAGTATATACATAGCCAAGTACTGTATATACTTAGTTTCAGCTAGAGTAAGGAACTGTTAAAACCACTGTCCGTTTAGTTTTTCATGGTCTCTGTCCCATTATAGAGATTTTCTTCACTTTGTGTCCTTGAGATACCAAAAGAAGTGAGACGAAAGCTCTGCAAATCAGAATTCACCTCTTCAACAGTTGTTGGAATAGGTGTCTCCATTGCCCTATTTTTTTTTTCTGGTGACACCTCTAAAACTTCCCATCACTTTCCGTCACCATGACAATTGTTGGTAGGGCAAATATAGAGGGTGAATCTTCCTGTCAGGAAAAAAGACAGCAATACAAACCCCACAGAGGTTATAACCTAGCCATAGTCTATCAAAACAATAGGTATACAGGGATCACTGTTTGTACCTGGAGGGAAAGGTTCAACCTCCACATATGAAAGACTTCATTACGGTACTAGCTGGGAAAATGTAGAAACGACTACCACAGGAGCTAGGCCTACCTTTTGTAGACTGCTTCAGGGTCAGCAATTGGTAAACAATAGCAATAAAACTGGCTATTTAGGACAGTTGTAAGAAATAACACTAGAATATTGATAAAGGGAATATTCAATAGCCTGTGGTGATCAGGCAAAAATTTACAAAAATTAGATCATGCTTTATGATTATTAAATTTTTTTTTGCCTTACTCTGGGTTAACTGTGATTCTTTAGTTCAAAGGATGCAAGGTTTTTAATTTATCTTTTGGTTGCCCTAAAGGCATACATGTTTTTTCCAACCTGACTGAACTGTGCATTATTACTGTAAAAATGGCATTATTTTGCATAAATAAGGATGCAAACATTTTGGCAAGAATTTTTGCATCTATCTGCTTTTAGTAAAATGGGTCAAATGGGCCCTTAGGAAGAGCCTGGGGTCTTTTATCTTGTTTTATTTTCACTTCAAACTTGGACTCCTTATTAAACATTAGCACTACACGGGGAGTTAGGAAGTTGGTTTGCGTTTACATAAACTCCGCAGCAGCCCATTAAGGCATGGCAGGGGTGTAGTTACATATCATAAGCCCCCCCCCCCCCAGCAACCTCTCTGTGGTGCCTAGCAATGTCAACAACACGTGTCACTGATCTTAACATATAGTATGCCTAAAAAAGGACAGCTAATATCAACAATGTCAGTAAAGTAAGTCTGTGCAAAGACGGCTCTGAAATTGACCTTTAAGCCAACAAGAGGCAAAGGAAAAATCACTTGATTTCCACATCCAAGAAGCAGCACTACAGGGAAATTACTTTTAGGCTCCATAGAAAATGTGTATTGTGCCGCATGTTTCAGAAAAGTGTGGGTAGCAGACATGCATTTCCCATGCGTTTTGTGATGTGGCCAAAACAAGCACCACACTCTTCTCCACAAAAATGTTGGAGCATCTTTGGGGTGTTTTTCACACGTAGGGCTAGGGCAGCCTATTCAAGTGAATGGGCTGTCCTATCCCAGTACACTTAGGTGTGAACCCAGCCTTCAACCTAATTTTACTGCTAACTGTAGCTCCCCAGTTTTTCAGTATTTCATGTCTCAGGGCCTTGGATTAATTGTAGTCCTTGGGTTTGTGTGAATAGTTCTGAGAGCAATAATTCTACCCTGCTAAACATCTGACATCCACTCTTCTAGAATGGAAACTTCACAGTTTACAGGGGTTCTAAGGCCTATTCATTTTTTACTGCATTCCTTACAGTAAGTTAAATGTTTAGGTATCAGAACACACACACACTCTTTTACTAACCTGAGCCCTTATTCAATGCAGCTCTTCTCGTCCCTAACTTTCGGGTCTTGCTGGCTTTACTAGGGCACCAGTTGCCTTTGGCTCCCAGTGCTGTCAATCAAAGCCAGTGGCGCAGGGTTGTCCTGCTGTCTGGATAGATGTATAGTAAAAATAGTCACAAACAGTCTCTACAATCTTCTTCAGACTTATCCCTGGCTGCATAGTACGAGGTACACATGTACAGTAGCTACCGTAAGTACCTGCAGAAGAGCTCACTACAATGCATATAACGCTGTGGTGTTTTGCATAAATGAAAATGCTGCAGGTGCATTTTATAATTTTTTAAAGTGTACTTCCAGTCTCTTTAACGTTAATGGCCTGTCTTTGCGTGGTTCACCTTAAAGTGGATGTAAAACCTTACATATACCCAGTAAAGTGACTGGCCTCCGGTAATACACAGTGATGAAACAAATCCTCCTACATAAGTTGTACATGTCTATCTGCAGCCCTTTCTTCTCTACATTCATTCCAAGTGCTAAACTTTAAAGCTTGTCTGAGAGTTCAGAAAAAAGGGGATGGAGAGCTCAGTGAGAAAAGCTGATTGGAGGAAAAGGACACACCCCCCTCACACAGCTCACAGTAACAGTGCTGAGGCTGTCAATTAGCTGGAGATCCCTCTCCTGTCACCATTTTTTTCTAGGTGTTGGGAAAACTTGTCAGAAGTGATTTATGCTGATAGCAGACAAAAGGGACACTTAGTGCTTGCTTAATGTGGTTGTAGAGGCTGAAGATTTTTACCTTCATGCATTCTATGCATGACGGTTAAAAAAAAAAAACCTTCTGTGTGTTGCTCCCTCCACAGCCCCCCTAATACTCATCTGAGACCCCTCTCGATCCAGTGATGTGCACGAGAGCATCAGGCTGTCCTGGGTCTCTCTCTCCCCTCATTGGCTGACACCGCAGCGGGAGCTATTGGCTCCCACTGCTGTCAATCACATTGAGCTAATGAGGAGAGAGCAGGGGGGCAGGGCCGAGATGCGGCTCTGTGTCTTACGGACACATAGAGCAAGGCTCGGTAGCGAGCATGCACCAGTGTCCCCATAGCAAGCGGCTTGTTATTGAGGGCACTGGTCAAGAGGGAGAAGCCAGGATCGCCAATAGGGAGACCTAAGAAGAAGTGGATCAGGGATGCTCTGTGCACAACTATTGCACAGAGCAGGTAAGTATGATTTTTTTTTTTTTTTTAAAAGCTGAAGTGTCTTATGAACACAGAGCAGGTAAGTATAACATGTTTGTTATGTAAAAAAAACAAAAAAAAACCTGAAATTTTAATATCACTTTAATTGAGACACGTACACAATATAGAGCAGGCGTCTCAAACTCAGTTTACCTGAGGGCCACAAGACAAGTTTTCATATCCCACAGGGCCGCATGCAAACTTGTCAGCGGATGCACTATTTACCCCCAGCACTGGTGTCAGTGACACATTATTAACCCCAGCACTTGTGTCAGCGGACGCACTATTACCCCAAGCATTGGTGTCAGCGGACGCACTATTAACCCCCAGGTGTCAGTGGATGCACTATTAACCCCCAGCACTGGTGTCAGCGGATGCACTATTAACCCCAGCAATGGTGTCAGCGGACGCACTATTAACTCCAGCATTGTTGTCAGCGAACACATTAACCCCAGCACTGGTGTTAGCGGATGCACTATTCCCCAGCATTGGTGTCAGCGGACGCACTATTAACCCGCACCTGGAGTATGCTGTCCAGTTCTGGTCACCAGTCCTCAGGAAGAATGTACTGGAAATGGAGCGAGTACAAAGAAGGGCAACAAAGCTAATAAAGGGTCTGGAGGATATTAGTTATGAAGAAAGGTTGCGAGCACTGAACTTATTCTCTCTGGAGAAGAGACGCTTGAGAGGGGATAGGATTTCAATATACAAATACTGTACTGGTGACCCCACAATAGGGATAAAACTTTTTCGCACAAGAGAGTTTAACAAGACTCGCGGCCACTCATTAATTATTAGAAGAAAGGAGGTTTAACCTTAAACTACGTAGAGGGTTCTTTACTGTAAGAGCGGCACGGATGTGGAATTCCCTTCCACGGGCGGTGGTCTCAGCGGAGAGCATTGATAGCTTCAAGAAACTATTAGATAAGCACCTGAATGACTGCAACATACAGGGATATATAATGTAATACTGACACATAATCACACACATAGGTTGGACTTGATGGACTTGTGTCTTTTTTCAACCTCACCTACTATGTAACTATGTAACCCCTAGCATTGGTGTCAGCGGACGCACTATTAACCCCCAGCACTGGTGTCAGTGGACACATTATTAACCCCAGCACTTGTGTCAGCGGACGGACTATTAACCCCCAGCAATGGTGTCAGCGGACGCACTATTAACCCCAGCAATGGTGTCAGCGGACGCACTATTAACTCCAGCATTGGTGTCAGCGAACACATTAACCCCAGCACTGGTGTTAGCGGATGCACTATTCCCCAGCATTGGTGTCAGCGGATACACTATTAACCCCCAGCATTGGTGTCAGCGGACACACTATGAACCCCCAGCATTGGTGTCAGCAGACACACTATTAACCCCAGCATTGGTGTCAGCGGACACACTATTAACCCCCAGCATTGGTGTCAGCGGATGCACTATTAACCCCCAGCATTGGTGTCAGCGGAAGCACTATTAACCCCAGCACTGGTGTTAGCGGACACACTATTAACCCCCAGCATTGGTGTCAGCGGACACACTATTAACCCCCAGCATTGGTGTCAGCGGATGCACTATTAACCCCCAGCATTGGTGTCAGCGGAAGCACTATTAACCCTAGCATTGGTGTTAGCGGACGCACTATTAACCCCCAGCACTGGTGTTAGCGGACACACTATTAACCCCCAGCATTGGTGTCAGCGGACACACTATTAACCCCCAGCATTGGTGTCAGCGGACGCACTATTAACCCCCAGCATTGGTGTCAGTGGATGCACTATTAACCCCCAGCATTGGTGTCAGTGGAAGCACTATTAACCCTAGCATTGGTGTTAGTGGACGCACTATTAACCCCCAGCATTGGTGTCAGCGGACGCACTATTAACCCCCAGCATTGGTGTCAGCGGACGCACTATTAACCCCCAGCATTGGTGTCAGCAGACGCACTATTAACCCCGAGCATTGGTGTCAGCGGATGCACTATTAACCCCCAGCATTGGTGTCAGCGGACGCACTATTAACCCCCAGCATTGGTGTCAGCGGACGCACTATTAACCCCCAGCATTGGTGTCAGCAGACGCACTATTAACCCCGAGCATTGGTGTTAGCGGACACACTATTAACCCCCAGCATTGGTGTCAGCGAACGCACTATTAACCCCCAGCATTGGTGTCAGCGGACACACTATTAACCCTCAGCAATGGTGTCAGCGGATGCACTATTAACCCCCAGCATTGGTGTCAGCGGACGCACTATTAACCCCCAGCACTACCCCCTACACTCCAAATAACTCCCCCCACCCCCCCCCCCACCTTCACAAATACCCCCTGTTCACAAATTTCAACCACAGTCACCCCACTAAGGACTTTGCTCAGCCTCAGTGTGATGGCTCACTTACCTCTCCTCCTGGCAGTCAGCTGGTGGCCTGCTCTACTGCCTTCCAAGTCCTCTCCTCCTGTCAGGTCCTGGCTCAACACAGGCCTAGTGGCAGGGCACCCCGAGAATGCCACAATCTTCTGCCCTGAGGTGGCAGCAGGACCCTGGATCCGAGCACAGCCTCCGAAGGAGCACAGCTCTGAACGATCATCAGAGCCTAGGTGGGCTGTTCTCTCTGCTCTCCTGTGCGGTGTCTGTTTCCTTTGCTGTGTGCGCTGGGCTGCAGCAGCATGCAGGGGAGAGGACACAGGAGAGAGAGCTCCCAGCCGCTGCACGGTGTACCCCAGGTACTCGCCCAGGATCGGCCCTGCCTGCGCGCCATTTGGAACCAGTGCATGGGCCGGTAATTTGAGACCCCTGCTATAGAGGGATATGCTTTGTTCAGATTCCATGTCTGAGGTTTACAACCACTTTTATTAAATGAATATGCGTGTGTTGACTTGTGTTGCAGCTCCTGCTTTTTTTTATTTTTATTTTTTTTTTTTGTATTTTTCATTTTCTTTACATCATGGAGACTTTGACTCACAGACTGAAACAATGATTACTATTGTAGAATGAGTGAGACTCCGTGGCTTGAATTCCACTGGGTACGTTTTTATTGTTGCAGTCTCAGTGAAGAGTTAATGAAAATCCAGTGAGTAATTTGGTCTGTGGTTCCTGTAGACTTTAGGGATCCAGGTGTTCTTATATCGTAGTGCATGATTGTATTGGTTTCTATACTGTGTGACTGTTGTGCCTTGTTTACTTTTTTATCACGCTTTAATCTTTTTGTTTGTATTTGTCTAGGATATTGACTGGGTTCAGACAGAGAAACATGTGTTTGAGCAAGCCTCAAACCACCCTTTCCTTGTTGGCCTACACTCCTGTTTCCAAACAGAAAGCAGGTAACACCTACAGCCTCTGGCTGACCTGAGGCTTTCTCCTAGTGCAGATAATGTATTGAATAAACATAGACCACCGCTTGCTCGCTGCTGTGTTGATATATGGCTTAGAGCTGATTTGCACTGTGATCACATAGTTTGTGACTGCAAGTGGAGGTGGATAAATTGACTGCTTCGTGTGCTAGCCTAGGTAGTAACATTACAAGCAATGTCTTGTTTTCTTCACAAATGTACACTATGTGTATGTTTGTTTATTGAAACAATATTTATGTATGCTTTGTGTTCTCTAGACCATAGGCTTATTTGATTAAGTTGACAGCTCGAGTCTTTCATGTATTATTGAACGTCTGTACACATTGTTTTCAGCTTTTGATTAGATACCCAATTATCAGGTTGCCTTTACTAACTTGTTAAATGCTGAAAATGTATACTGGGCTCTGTCACTGGTTTCTACAAATACTGTAATAATTGCACAGAGATACTGTTCACCCGGATATTTTCTTTTATTTGCCAAAAATGACAACAGAGTCGGCTTTGTGTTTAAAATATGCAGCAAATGAAGTAGGAAATAGTTGTCCATAGTAACCTGCAGGCTGTAGAATTTTTAGCTCCACTGAGTATTAGATTATATGAGCTGTAGTATTTTTCATACTGTGCCTTTAGATGCATTTGAGTCTTGTGTTTTTTTTTTTTCCCAGGCTATTCTTTGTTATTGAATATGTAAATGGTGGTGACTTGATGTTTCATATGCAGCGTCAAAGGAAGCTTCCAGAAGAACATGCAAGGTTTGTTATTAAAAGAAAAAAAAATGATAACCGCACTTATGTGCATACAAAATGAGAAGAATGCGTATCTAAAACCTGCAACAGTACCACGAGATATTTTATCACGATAAAAAAAGCATATTAACCACTTGCCGCCCGCCCTATTACAAAAAGACAACGGCAAATGGTTTGATATTCCTGACCGGACGTCATATGTCGTGATCAGGATATCAAGCTGCTGCGCGCCCCCGGGGGAGCGCATCGCGGCGATCTTTGTTGCGGGATGTCAGTCTGACACCCTGCAACACCGATCTAGGTAAAGAGTCTCTGACAGGGACTCTTTCCAACGTGATCAGCCATGTCCAATCACGGCTGATCACGATGTAAATAGGAAGAGCCGGTGATCGGCATTTCCTCACTCGCGTCTGACAGACACGAGTAGAGGAGAGCCGATTGGCTGCTCTCCTGACAGGGGGGGGTCTGTGCTGATTGTTTATCAGCACAGCCCCCCCTCGGATCCTACTCAGGACCACCAGGGATGCCGCCCAGGACCACCAGGATGGCCACCACATGGACCACCAGGTATGCCCCCTAGACCACCAGGGAAATACCAATCTGTACCCAGGCAGCTGCCAATCTGTGCCTAGGCAGCTGCCAATCAGTGCCCACTCTAATGCCTGCCAGTGCCACCAGGGATGCTTATCAGTGCTGCGTATCAGTGCCCAGCAGTGCCGCCTATCAGTGCCCAGCAGTGCCGCCTTTCAGTGCCCAGTGTCGCCAACCAGTGCCACCCATGAGTGCCCATCAGTGCCGCCTATCAATGCCCATCAGTGCTGCATATCAGTGCCGCATGTCAGTGCCCGCTCATTGGTGCCGCCGTATCAGTGCCGCCTTATCAGTGCCCATCAGTGAAAGAGAAAACTTACTTATTTACAAATTTTTTTTAACAGAAACAAAAGCAAAACTTTTATTTTTTTTCAAAATTTTCGGTCTTTTTTTATTTGTTTAGCAAAAAATAAAAACCGCAGAGGTGATCAAATACCACCAAAAGAAAGCTCTATTTGTGGGAACAAAATGATAAAAATTTAGTTTGGGTACAGTGTATCACGACCGTGCAATTGTCATTCAAACTGCGACAGCACTGAAAGCTGAAAATTGGTCTGGGCAGGAGGGTGTCAAAGTGCCCTGTGTTGAAGTGGTTAAATATACCTGTTGCGCTAATAGTATAAATCTAACCAACCATTAAGTAAACTAGTAATCGGATCATATAGTGCAAAAAAGTAATTTTCTTCAGTGTATAAATAACAGCAGAAAAATATCCAGACAGTGAAGTCCACGTGATAAAAAAATCAATCCATACTGAATATATAGCTTAAATCCACCACTGCAATGAATCCCAAGAGATCCATGTGATTACCACCACTGCCAGGGATAGATGTAACCTTACCAGCCAATTTTGATCATCAATAGAAAGAGAAGTAAAAAAACGCTTGTGTTCAATGTATCTAGATCACATCGCCATTCCCCATCTACATCCGATCCAGCCAATAGCATGTAAAACTATTAGTTAAGTTTTTACATTTTAGAATGGGGTGCCTCAAGGTTGTGCAGAATTTTAAGGGGATCCTTGACTGGAAAAAGGTTGAAAAACACTGATCTAGAGACCATAATGCTGTATTGTATCATTGCCCATAAAAACATTTGTTCAGAGGAGAAATGGCTTAAAACAGCTGGGGTGCCGTCTGAGGCTCTCACTGGTGCTGCATCATCCTGGTTGAAAAAGGTTGTCAGATACGACCGAGCTCCCTCTACGCCGAACTGCATATCGGCACAGCAGGAGCTCGGTTGGGACAGTAAAGTGAAAGCAGTGGATAGGGGAGGCGGCTCTTTGAGTCTTAAGCTCTTCCGCTCCCCCTTCAGGGCAGTAATTGGTGCAGCATGGACAGAAACTGCTCTGAAAAGTGAAAAGCGATATGCTGCCTCATCATTGCCTCTTTTACCCCCTAAAGGCAGCATTACCTTACTGCAACCTTGCACAATGCATTCATATGTGGGTATAAATCCATCCATGCCCAGAGCATGTGTACATCCCTGGCTGTTGACTCTGCAGCTAAAGTGGAAGCAGTTGGGAGTGGTAAAAATGCATCTCAATCATGTGGTTTTACTCTCCTCAACCTCAAGTGTGAATGCGCCCTTGGTTAACATCTGTGCAGCTGCGTCCTGCATATAGAGCAGCCCATTTATTCCAGCTTCCCTACCCACAGAAACACATGGAAAGCGGTCCTTGACCCTTTTTTAAAACTGCACCTTACCAAAAACATCCTGTGTTTGCCAATCCGTAGGGGTACAATTAGGAAACAATGACACCCCTGCACGTCTGCTAAAGAGAAGCGTGTTGGGAATGCGTGTGTTTGTCCGACACGCAGTATCATGAACCAAGCCTTAGACTGGGGTAAAAACTTTTCAAGGGTGCCCTGACTGGAAAAAGGTTGAGACACACTGGCCTAAAGAATATTTGTTTTGCCCTATTCCTATAGAATATGAATGTACATGCAGATTTTTTGGAGGAATGGCTATGTATTTTTTTTTCCAATAGACCCCATAGTGCTTCCACAACATCCTGTGAAAAAAATTTTAATCTTCTGCAATCTAAACACACATTGTAAGCAGCCTGTCATTGTTGAAAAGAATGCAGATGCATCGTTTGTCTGTGGTTATAAGTAAAAATCTGATTTACAAATCAGAATACACATATTATTGTAGGATTTATTTTGCAGTTATTACTTTCTAGCCCGTATTCCCTGAGTGTAAAAGACTTATTCTTTTCTCCCTCCAGGTTTTACTCCGCAGAAATCAGTCTGGCATTAAACTACCTCCACGAGCGGGGAATTATTTATAGGGATTTAAAGCTGGACAACGTCTTATTGGATTCTGAAGGGCACATAAAACTTACTGACTATGGCATGTGCAAGGTGAGGAAAATGGTTTATGGGTTTTGTCTAGTGAAGCGAATGCCTGCCCTATTCAGATGCATTCCAGGCAAACAAAGCACTACATCACCTATCAAACATTGAGGAAATAGAATCCACAGAATAACTCCTATCACAAAATAGTTGGTTTGAGGTTTCCTTGATTAAGTGTACTGATCTGCATTATTTTATCAAGCAAAGCCATGGCAGGTAAAATCTGCAGGCCTCAATGAGAAAAAAAAAATAGAGTGGTCTTTTCATCAAGGTGTAGAAGTTAGTTGTATTGATATAGGAATGTCCTAAAAGTTCTTTTAAATCAGTTAAACTTTGCCTGGCCAGAATCATGGAATCAAGACCCAAGCTGTATACTTGACCTCAACTTCTTTTCAGATCAACTGATAAATTCATACACAGCTAAAATAACGGATGTTGGCAAAAAATTAAAAACCATGAACCTGCAGGTGGATGCAGGGATAAAAAAATCCAGTAGGAGTATTCAAATTAGGTTTTCCATGAAGAAAAACATTCCCTTATTTATGTCCAAAAACTGGTCATACTAATGAGTGCCTCCCACACCAGACTATTTTTACATTTTACCCTGCATCCCCTGATAATATAAAGCACATCAAAAAGTGAGCACCCCAATCCCAAAACTCAACATATTTTACCCATAAAAGTGCTTTGTCAGGAAAACTCGGAAAAGGAAAAGCCCATTTATGGGTGAAACATATTGCGTTTTGGGGTTGGGGTGCTCACTTTTTGTTTCATTGATGTTTATTATGTTTTTAACATACAGGTAATGCAAGGTACATAACGCGTAAATTACAGTAAGTGCAGCACTGAAACTTTAAAGTATTGTATGAGCAAATAAAACCACAAATAAAACAACAAGAAGTGTTGTGTGCCATGCAGGACTCAAAAGAGCAACAATTTACAAAGTGGATCAGAAAAAGTATATTAGAAACATAGATGGACATGCCCTGAAGAAAGCACCTATCCTCTATACAGAGTTACTGCACATACCAATCTCTCCAACAGTTCCCGGGTTTATCAAAGGATGAGCAAGTGGCTTTCCTTATTGTTATGAGCCTTTCATACTGGTAGTTGAGGTTAACCTGTACCAGGACTTCTGAGGGGTTAGGAGTATAGGTGTTTCTCCAATGTCTGGCAATAACCAGTTTAGCTGTAATTAGTATATGAATAACTACTATGCGAAATGTTGGTGGATATTTGTCTACTCCTGTGTAGAATTGCTAGCGCTGGCTCAGGGGGTAACAGAATTCCAGTGATGTCTGTTATAATACTGAATATTTTCCTCCAAAAGCTAGATAGGTTCTTACAATGCCAATATCTTCTGAGCAGGTTCCCAATGATTAATGCAGTGAGAAGCTGTGTAATTGTATCAGAGCGCTATGGCCCATTGTTCAGCGTCAAAAAACCTATTTAGATCTGCTTCCCATGACAGCATGGGTGGAGATTTAACCAGTGCAGCTCTTTGAACTTACTATGTACGTCCAATGAGTGAACCTTTGATCACAAGCTGATGGCTGCAGCAGCAGCCATCACCCTGTGTGCTTTTTGTTCAGCCGGCAATTGGCTTCAAAGTGAAAGTGATGCGGCATCTCCATAGCTGCTGACCACTTTCACTCAGCCGGCCACGTGCTGGCCCACCCTCCTCCTGTGGTTTCTGGGCTGTCTCGTGCTTACCGACACCCGGGAACACACCGACAGAGGGAAAGAGACTGCAGTGAGATCGGGGCAAATCCATGCCTCGATTTCACATGCAAACAATGAAACCGGAAGTGAAGCCACTTCCGATTCCATATGAACACTTTCCTGGCCAATACAGCCAAAAGACACATCTAACCAAGCCGATCTGTGCTTGGTTAGATGATGTGAAGAGCAGGGGAGATATTGGGGTCTATTAGACCCCTAATGTCTCCAAAAAGAGTACCTGTCACCTACCCAATGCTATCACATAGGGGTTAACCCCTTGTGATAGCAATTGCGTAAAAATTAAAAAATAAAATGTTAATAAAATATATATTTTAAAAAAAAAAAAATGGCAAAACTCCAGTTGCCCCGCTCACCTACGCGAACGCAAGCCCAGGGTGTGTACGTGCATGTAAACCGCGATCGCACCACACGCATGCCAGAGTGAAAACAATAATTCTAACTCTTCGTTCTAAATTGATGAGCTAAAACACCTTTTAAAGTGTTACCTACGGTGATTTTTGGGCACCATAGTTTTTGGCGATATCGAGGGCGCACGCAATTTTAAAACATGGAATGTTAGGTATATATTTACTCGATGCAACCTCATCTTTTATATTTTAACCAAAAATGGGTATTATATGGTGTGGTTTTGCATTAAAATTAATTTTATTATATATTTTCTGGAAAATTTGCGTTTAATAAAAAAATTTGCAAAGATCACCTTTTTATTCTACAGGGCCTCTGCTTTCAGAAAATATATAATGTTAGGGGGGTTTATGTGATTTTATTGCCGTAAATTAGTATAATTACATATATGCAACAAAGGAAAAAAAATGCTCTGGAGCTGAACTGGCCAATGAACTTTTGTTTGTGTTAAAGCGTGTTGTATAGTAGAGAAATGCCTCTTGTTTTTTTGTAGTTGTGTAGAATTGCCACACTTGTGAATTTAGATAAATTAAGGGAGGGGGTTTTAGACAGAAATTAGGTAATGTGTGCATAGGAACTGACTTGTATTTGGAAGATTGTATTAGGCCAGCAAAGATTCTAACAACTTGGGGGACTCCTGCTCCATAAGTTCATCGAACCACCTGATACCCTTCTCAACCCATTGATCAATGGAGCAATAAGGGAGTAGAACTTACAATGCTTCAATAGTTAGCCTAAGCATGGTGACTGAAGCATCTTGAAGAAGTAAGTGTCTCCAGGCCAAAATTCAGGCCAGGGTTGTCGGAGGAAGAGTGGACAACGTGAGCGGCTTCCATGCATCTGCCAATAACAGAATCTTCATGCTGGGTACTTTAGCGCAAACTGCTTCAATACCAACTCATGGGGCTTCAGTAGGGGACATAAACCAGTGTTTGGTCTGTGTCAGCATAGTGGCTAAGTAAATAGTCCTTTATGTCTGGTAGGCCCATTCCCCCAACTTTTCTATATTGAATGAAATGTTTATCGGAATAATATGCCCTCTTGCCATGCCAAAGGAAATGTTTAAGCTTTTTGTGGCGCTCAGAAAAATGGGATAATTTAGGCGGTACTTGGAGGGTGCGAATGATGTACAACATTTTTGGGAGGACCAAAATTTCAAAGGAGGCAATTTTTCCCACCCAGGATAGTTCGGTTTTTGCTATGCGGGTCAGGTCCTTGCGAATTTCTGAGAGAAGAGGCTTGATGTTAGCATTTGCCAGGAGGGACATTTCAGCAGTGAGTGTTATGCCTAAGTATGAGATGGACTTTTCTGCCCAAGTGTAAGTAAGCCACAGCTTTAAATGGGTGCCGGCATGCAAGCTAAGGCCAAGGTCCGAGGTTAAGGATTTGTTGAAATTAACTTTGTAATACGACAAGGTACTGAAATGGTTAAGGACGTCATGGGCAAAGGGCACCGAGATGGTATTATTGGAATGACATGAGAATGACATCATCTGCAAATAGATTGATTTTTGTTGAAATTTAAAGCCTGATGTGTGGGGATGAGACCGGATGGCCTCTGCCAAGGGCTCCATGATCAGGTTGAAGATGGAAGGAGAAAGTGGGCATTCTTGGTGGGTACCATTCCTGATTGTGAAAATTTTAGATAAAAGACCTCAAGTAAAGACTTGGGCAGAGGGGTTAGAATAAAGGGCAAGTATGGAAGAAAGAAATTGACCCTGGAAACTGAATTTATGGAGAACAGCCTTCATGTGTCCCCAGGGGACCCTATCAAATGCCTTCTGTGCATCAGTGGAATGAAGCAGTAAAGGCGTTCGAGATTCAGCATAATGAATCGTGTTTTTAACACGCGCTAAGTGGGAGTGCTCACTTTTTGATGTGCTTTATATTATCAGGGGATGCAGGGTAAAATGTAAAAATAGTCTGGTGTGGGAGGCACTCATTATTATGATCAGTTTTTGGACATCAGTAAGGACATGTTTCTCTTCATGGAAAGCTAAATTTGAATACTCCTACCAGATTTTTTGTATACCCTGCGTTCACCTGCAGGTTCATGGTTTTACATTTTTTGCCAACATATGTTATTTTAGCTGTGTATGAATAAAATGTATGTTTTGGGGTTTAGTGGGCTCTGTGCGTAGAGAAATTGATGCCCAGCTCTCACGTTTATCAGTTGTGATTCCCACACAGGAGCCTGTAATTAATTTGGATCTGAATAGTCAGTAAAATGTATTGGTTTATAGTTCTTTCAAGATCAATGTGAGCCTGCCCTAAAATATGGTAACACCAGTTCTGCAGTTCTGGCATTGATAGATGGCCGGGGGGGGGGGGGGCTTAGTGCCAGGAGGAGGCAGAATTGATCTTGAGACTTTTAACAGCAGGTCAGTGTTGAAAAAAATCTTCCTGTAAATTACTGCATATTTGATGTGAAGAATTTACATGAATATCAAGTGGGTGGGATGAATAATTGTAGGATAGCATTTGCTTGGGAATGTGGACTCTGTAACTGCTATTAATTTTTAACATGATCACCCAGACTTGTCATTTGACATGCACATTTCAGTCTGGTAAAGAAAGACTGGTTGAGGTCAAGGTCCATTGAATACCCAGTAGTGTATGAAGCAGAAATTCTTTCTCCGAAAACACTAAAAGGCAATTTCTTCCAGCATTTTGGAATAACGGTCTCATTTTTAAAATATCTTTCTATAATCTTGTATTCTTTAAGTGCTAGAAGATTGGGAACGTCCCTGTGTGATAGTAGAAGCCATCTCTGCCAGTTTATATCTATACACTTGAGTAGGTTAACAGATTATTGATCCAGGAACAGATCTGATTGCTTTTCATCCGTCAGGAAATATTTTTCCCTTGTGTAAGATAATTGCCAAATGTTTCACCACAATACTGTCTTGTTCCTTTTGCAGACTAATTTCTGGTTTATTATAAACATACCGTAGAAGATAACTTGATAGTTGAATGGTATATGTGATTAAGTCTGCACGTGTGTGTGTGTATGTGTATATTTCGTGACTGAAATAGAAATCAAAGTTTTACATTTTGGATGTTTGAGTTTGTGATCTGTAGTGTTTTTTGCATAAATTATGTTAAAAATGAAGAAATGTGATTATTACTTTTTCAGCTGAATAAGTAATATTTTATATACAGTAAATATTTCATACGTATTAGCCAGTAGTGAATGCGAGACAACAGAGGCTGAGTTATGCCGTGTACACACGGGCGGACTTTTCGACTGAATCCGGCGGACAGCCCGACCGTGTGTGGGCTTCATCGGACCTGCAGTGGACTTTTTCGGTCAAAAGTCTGACGGACTTTAGATTTGTCCGACGGACTCGAGTCCGGTCACAAAATCCGCTCGTCTGTATGCTAGTCCTACGGACGAAAACCCACGCTAGGGCAGCTATTGGCTACCGGCTATCAACTTCCTTATTTTAGTCCGGTCGTATGTCATCACGTACGAATCCGTCGGACTTTGGTGTGATCGTGTGTAAGCAAGTCCGTTCATTCAAAAGTCCGTCAGAAGTCCGTCGGACCACTCCGGTCGAAAAGTCCACCCGTGTGCACGCGGAATAACTGTCAGCAGGATGTCAGATAATACATACGGTTGAATGATGAGCAACCCATCCCTCCTAGTTGGTACAGATCTTGGTTTCAGTTAGATATAGTAAACTACTATAGAAGAAAACAATCATTCATCAAATAAACAACAGCTGGTCCTCTCTAATAAAGTAAAGAATACATTATGTAAACTGTTCTACTCAATGCTATGACACAATTCATCAGGACATAAATGTTGCCTATACTGTCCTTATAACTGGTCAAATAGTGAAGCCAGGTGTTTAGCTGCCTAACTTTCTAAGGCCCAGTTCACACTACTACAATGTGATTTTCAGTGTGATTGCGTAGTGCAACTTTGATGTGTCTTTGGATGTAGTTAGTATATTCTGTGGAGCCACATCACACCAAAGTAGCACAGGTAACTTTTCCAAAATCGCACTTCACAAAGACGCATTGGTGTGAATGAACACCCGTAAAAATGTCATTTGCTTTGTCATGAGATTCTGTGCGTCTCAGGTTGCATCAGGAACCGCACCAGTGTGAAGCATTTCTAATAGAGGGTCCATCAGTTCCGTTAAGCAGTGCGGCTTATTACTTGGAGCAATATGCGGATGCTTTCACAGCTATGAAACTTTTTACAGTGTGTACAGTGGACTTTATGCACTGGATTTGTATGTTGTTTTCTTTACACGTATTATTGTTTACTGTCCACTAGTTATATGCCGTTATTTATCAGTGCTCCACTTTTTGTTTTAACCACTTACCCACTGGGCACTTAAACCCCCTTCCTATCCAGACCAATTTTCAGCTTTCGGTGCTCTCGCATTTTGAATGACAATTACTCAGTCATGCAACACTTTACCCATATGAAATATTTTTTTCCCACAAATATAGCTTTCTTTTGGTGGTATTTAATCACCTCCTGGGTTTTTTATTTTTTGCGCTATAAAAGAAAATCAGACAATCAGTGTATATTACTTGGTCTTTGTGAAAGTTATAGAGTCCACAAGCTATGGTGCCAAGCTCTGAAAATGTATCTCACCTGAAGTACTGACGGCCTATCTCATTTCTTGAGACCCTAACATGCCAGGAAAGTACAAATACCCCCCAAATGACCCCTTTTGGGAAAGTAGACACTCCAAGGTATTTAGTAAGAGGCATGGTGAGTTTTTTGAAGTTGTCATTTTTTTCCTACAATTCTTTGCAAAAGCAAGATATTTTTTTTTTTCACAAAATTGTCCTATTATCAGGTTATTTCTCACACACAGCATATGCATACCACAAATTACACCCCAAAACACATTCTGCTATTACTCCCGAGTATGGCGATACCACATGTGTGACACTTTTACACAGAGTGGCCACATACAGAGGCCCAACAGGAAGCACCTTGAGGCGTTCTGGAGCATAAATTACACATCTAATTTCCTGATTACCTCTTACACTTTTGAAGGCCCTGGGGCACCAGGACAATGGAAACGCCCCAAAAATGACCCCATTTTGGAAAGAAAACACCCCAACGTATAATCTGTGAGGCATAATGAGTCTTTTGAACATGTCTTTTTTTTTTTCTGCAAATTTTTGGAAAATGTGGAAGAAAATGAAAACACATTTTTTTTTTTTTTAACAGAAAGTTGTCCATTCATACAATATTTCTAAAACATAGCATGTACATACCAAAAATGACACCCCAAAATAGATTCTCCTACTCCTCCTGAGTACGGAGATACCACATGTGTGAGACTTTTCCACAGCCTGTCCACATACAGAGGCTTAGTATGGCTGGGTATCGCTGAGTATGGCTGGGGGTGGGTGGGATGGCTGAGCATAGATGGATGAGTATTGCTGAGTATGGATGGCTGAGCATGGATGGGTGGATAAGTATGACAGAAGGATGGCTGAGTATGGATGGCGGGATGGATGAGTATGGAAGGAGCGATGGATGAGTAGGGATGGCCGAGTATTGATGGAGGGATGGATGAGTATGGATGGAGGGATGGCTGAGTATAAATGGAGAAATAGATGAGGATGGATGAGTATTGATGGCTGAATATGGATGGAGGGATGGATGAGTATGGATGGAGGGATGGATGGATGGATGAGTATTGATGGCTGAGTATGGATGGAGGGATGGCTGAGTATGGATGGCAGAATGACCAAGGATGGATGAGTAGTGATGGATGAGTATGGATGGCGGGATGGCCGGGGATGGATAAGTATGGATGGCGTGATGGATGAGTATGGATGGCTGAGTATGGAGGGATGGATGAGTATGGATGGAGGGATGGATGAGTATGGATGGAGGGATGGATGAGTATTGATGGCTGAGTATGGATGGCGGGATGGATGAGTATCGATGGCTGAGTATGGATGAGTATTGATGGCTGAGCATGGATGGATGAGTATTGATGGCTGAGTAATAGAGGGGTGGCTGAGCATGGATGGATGGATGGATGGCTGGGATGAGTGCTGCAATTGTAACAGCAGCGCTGTGGGCACTACACATCCAGCCCACAGCGCTGCTGCATCCAATCTCTCCCCTCTCCGCTCACACTTGATGGAGAGGGGAGAGAGGAACCGGATATCACGCCTGTTTGTTTACATGTGATCGCGCTGTCATTTGACGGCGCGATCACGTGGTAAACGGTCGCTGTCAGCGGCCATTTACTGTGATACGTGATGTGCCGGGTCCTCTGGACCCGGTGGTCACGGATGCTCCCATGTGCGCTCCCAAGGGGGTGTGCGGGAGCGCGATTCTGGGAGGACATCATAGTATGCCCTCCCTGAGTAATCGAACTGCCCTGTAGCCGTCATTCGGCTATGGGCTGGTTGTTAAGTGGTTAATTGAAACAAAACCAGTGCTATGTTATGATATGGATTTTTCTTTTTGTGACTTAACACCCTGTCTCTCCAGTAGCCTTGTATTCGACTTTCTGCTGTATTTCTACCTTGATATCCCCTGCTGTTCTTGTTATCAGCCTCTTATGGCCCGTACATACGATCCAAATATCGTACGACTTTTTTCACTTAATAGTCGCAAGTAGAAATTGAATAGGTAACTAAAGTCACAAATTCTCGTACAACAGAAAAAAAAATCGGAAGTGATGTCATGTGTTGGAATGTATTTTCGGACAACAACTATACTGACTAAATGAAAATCGTACGATCTGGTATCGTACAAGAAAAATTTTCGTGCTTGTCTGATCGAATAATATCGGATGAACTGTCATGATCGGCTCTCGAAAGTAGTGTACCCACGATCAGAAAATCATACGATTCTTCCTCAGGTGACAGTTTTCGTACGATATTCGGATCGTGTGTACCGCCCATTACAGTGGGGCAAAAAGGTATTTAGTCAGCCACCAATTGTGCAAATTCTCCCACTTAAAAAGATGAGAGAGGCCTGTAATTGTCATCATAGGTATACCTCAACTATGAAATGACCAAAGAGTTGTCAATGTGATTGTCTGGATTTGTTTCCACATTTTGTCTCTCATAGTTGAGGTATACCTATGATGACAATTACAGGCCTCTCTCATCTTTTTAAGTGGGAGAACTTGCACAATTGGTGGCTGACTAAATACTTTTTTGCCCCACTGTATGTGCTGCTTTGTTTGATCTTTTATGCTGAATTTCCCATTGCTCAACAGCTTTGCTTTTTGACTTTTTCCTTTAAATCAAAACAGTCACCATGCATTCCTTGAGCAAAAATCGGATTCTTCTGTTTTAAATCCTTACAGCTGTGCTGGGAAATTTAAAAATGTATATTTTCCCCTTTTTTAAACTGTTTTGTCTAATACTTAAGCTGGAGTGGCAGGAGGTTGTATATTTCTATTCTGACAGATTCCATTTAGTGGAAGCTAAACAAAAATGACAACTGCCAAAATGTATAACTAGGTTTTAGAGTAAGGAACATGGAAGGTCTTTGCACAGAGCAAACAAAATGTATTTCCTAGCACACTTCCCAAAAAGAAAGCAAACAATTTACACTGCCTAACAATTTGTGTAAAAAAAAAACAGGGGTTTTAGTACATTTGAAAAATATATGTGGAAGCCACACTGCTACCTCATCAAGGCTCCTCTGTAGTGGTCCCAGCTCTAGTGTTTGAGAGCCTTCATGTTCGAGCAAATATAGCAACTGATGCATTTGAGGGATCCTTCATGCAGGGACACACCAGAGGCCCAGCAGAGCATAATGGCAACTGAAAGCATTGAATGTGTCCCAGCATCTATAATTTGCACTTGGCATTAATAAAGTATTCTGAATGTGAACCATATTCAGCAAGTCATAATTAGCTCTTAGAGTAAGGTGCTCATGCAAGGGCTTTACCCCAAAGCTGTATACACAGGACTGCTGAGATAGATCGAAAATAATTTAGGACCTCTGAGTTTCTTAAAGTTGGCTCCAGACAAAACATTTTTTTTTTTTCAGAAGGGCTAACTAGAGGTATTAGGTGTTGTGGTCTGTGTTTCAGCTGAAGAGATTTTTCTGCTAGATTTTAAATACTCCAAAAGTGTACCCCATATAGGAGATTTCTCACGTTTGATCCCATGAGAAGCACAGGAGAGAGAAAGATTTTTCTAATTTTATTGTTTGCGATAGTCATCATAGAAAGACTGTTATCAGGTCTAGGTCTGCTTTAACCTTTTTTTCCTCCCATTCTTTGTTGGCCATTTCCTTCATAATGTCTTTCCTTCTTGATCACATAATGTATGTATGGCAAACAAACACATCTTTACTTCTTCCAGGCTTCAACCTATCACGTTATCAAGTTGGAGGTCTTTGTGTGCGTGTGTAGGAACTGCCGTACATAGTATTACTCCCTCATATTCTTCATGAATATTCAGCATTTGTGTGGTTGCTCTAGAACTAAAGGCTGCTATCACCAGGAGACTGTAGAACAGTTTTCTGATGAGATGCTCTTTTTCTTTCCTCTTCTTCTGGTAGTGCACAGTTGGATTAGAAATCTTGTGATTTAGATAGGACATAGATGGACAGTGCATGCTAGAGGATTCTCCTGACTATCCTATTTGGTTTATTAAAGGAAGGCTTACGGCCTGGAGATACCACAAGCACATTCTGTGGCACGCCGAATTACATTGCTCCGGAAATCCTGCGGGGAGAAGATTATGGTAATCATTTTTAATCCATTAGCTCAGTCTGTTTATAAATAATGGTAGAAAGCATTGTGTCACAATTTATATTCTGTAAGCTGCTGTCATAGTCTTCTGGGAGCATGCTCTTTGCTCTGGTAGTTGTGTGCTTCATTAGTATCATCAGCTGCAGATGCATGGTTGTGTATTACATGTGTTCTCTTTATATGAATATGGGCATTTATGAAATGTGTGCATGAGTAAAACCATTTTTTTGTGCTTTGCTAAAATTATAAAAATGTAATATACTTTATATTTATCTTACCAATACTCAGAACACAGTTGCCTGCTTTTCCCTTTGTGCCAGTTTTTTAAATGCCATTATCATTTGTAAAACTCATTCAAGGCCAGTTTCTGCCCTCTTAAGAATTTTGCCAGTTGTTTCCCTTGCAACATGAAGAACTTGCACAATAACATGTAAATGATGCTTCAGAAAAAAAGCCGACTTAAGGAAAAAATATGTAGAGTACATCATTTCCCATGCTTATTTTAACTATATACTTCTAAAGGCGGCACTCCAGGCAAATCTAGACAGCGTTCTTTAGTCCATTTACACATTCATTAAAAAACAATTAAATGTTTCCTAAATGAGTATAGCTCTTTGAGATCTATATCTTCTCACAAATGAATGAGTAGCTGCATGTCTATCCTATTAGCGGAGTGGTGCCTGTAGATGCTGTCTGGCCAGCTTTTTTTAAAAAAATGGAAACAAATAGCTACTGCATGGACTTTTCTTATCTATTTCCACCAATAGTTGATGCCAATTTTTGTCTGGTTCCTCACAAACATGGGATAGACACTTGGATAAGCTGGAAATTATCATCTTGTGACCATGGGGTCCTTTCTAGATTTTCAGGCACTAGCAAATAAAGGAGAGGTGTGTGTTTTTAGACAGCATACAGAAAGAGCATAGGGAGGACCTCCACATTCTGATTATACGCACCCCTAGTCTACCGAGCAGGCAGCTCCAAAGATAAATGGTGGTATCACCATTTTGACTTTGCAGAGTGACAGGGTTGTGTGAATCACAGGAACGTTGGGACACTAGCAAATAAGAGGGGTATGTTTTTTAGACAGCCTACAGAGAGAGAATGGGGAGGACCTCAGCATTCTGATTATACTCACCCCTAGTCTACTGAGCAGGCAGCTCCAAAGATAAATGGTGATATTACTGTCCTGACTATGCAGAGTGACAGGGTTGTGTGAAGCACAGTAACGTCTGGGCAGAACTACCACATTCTACTGTAATGGATACTAATAAATGTTGACGGTTGGAGCTGTACATTAAGATATCCACAAATAGCCTATGGAGAACAAATAAACATCACAAATAAACATCTGTAACAATCTAATTCCACCCTTGAGTTGTTATATTAGTGCACCTTTACCTTTCAGGGATTACCTGTAGTATGTGCTTGTGTTCTCTTTCTGTCAGAACAGAAATGTCAGGCTGTAAGGCCATCCTATCTCCTGCCTAAGTTCACTAAGTACTAATACAAGACAATCAAAAACTATCATAAAAGTACTATGCAGTGGGGAAAATATTTATTTGATCCTCTGCAGATTTTGTAAGTTTTCCCACTTACAAAGAAATGAAGGTTATATCATTTTTGTCATAGGTGTTTATTAAATGAGAGACAGAATATCAACCAAAAATCCAGAAAAAAATCCACATAATACAAATGTTATAAATTGGGTTGCAGTTTAGCGAGTAAAAAAAGTATTTGATCCCCTACCAACCAACAATAATTCTGGCTCCCACAGACTGGCTATAGTATGTGCTCATGTGGTACACAGATTAGTCCTGTTAATTTAGGAAGGTGCTCCCAACAACAACTTGTTATGTGTATAAAGGACACCTGTCCACAGAATCTTTCTTCCATTCAAACCTCACCATTATGTGCAAGACCAAACAGCTGTCAAAGGACTTCAGGGACAAAAGAATAAGCTAAAAGACCATCAGCAAGAAGCTTGGTGAGAAGGAGACAACTGTTGGAGCGATTATTCGCAAATGGAAGAAATACAAAAAAAACATCAATTGTCCTCGGTCTGGAGCTTCATGCAAGATTTCGCCTCGTGGGGTAAGGATGATCATGAAAAAAAATGAGGGATCAGCCCAGAACTACGCAGGAGGAGATTGTTGGGAACACAGTCACTAAAAAAAAACTTTAACACAAAATCCTGCCATAGGTTGAAATACTGAAGCTCCCGCAAGGTTCCCCTCCTCAAGAAGGCACATGTACGGGCCCATTTGAAGTCTGCCAAAGAACATCTAAATGATTCAGAGAAGGATTGGGAGAAAGTGCTCTTGTCAGATGAGACCAAAATTGAGCTTGTTTGCATTAACTCGACTCTCCGTGTTTGGAGGTAAAAAAATGCTGACTATGACCCTAGGAACACCATCCCCAAAACATACCGCCAAGGCAACAAAGGAGTGGCTCAGGAAGAAGCATATTAAAGTGGACGTAAACCCTCACCTACAGTTGTGCTCATAAGTTCACATACCTTGGCAGAATTTATGATTTCTTGGCCATTTTTCAGAGAATATGAATGATGACACAAAAACTTTTCTTTCACTCATGGTTGGTGTTTGGCTGAAGCCATTTATTATCAGTCAACTGTGTTTACTCTTTTTAAATCATAATGACAACAGAAACTATCCAAATTACCCTGATCAAAAGTTTACATACCCCAGTTCTTAATACTGTATTTTGCCCTCTTTAACATCAATGACAGCTTGAGGTCTTTTGTGGTATTTGTGGATGAGACTCTATATCTTCTCAGATGGTAAAGCTGCCCATTCCTCCTGGCAAAAAGCCTCCAGCTCCTGTAAATTCTTGGGCTGTCTTGCATGAACTGCACGTTTTGAGATCTCCCCAGAGTGGCTCAATGATATTGAGGTCAGGAGACTTGAGATGACCACTCCAGAACCTTCACTTTATTCTGCTGTAGCCAATGACAGGTCGACTTGGCCTTGTGTTTTGAATCATTGTCATGTTGGAATGTCCAAGTACGTTCCATGCGCAGCTTCCTGGCTGATGAATGCAAATGATCCACCTTTTTATCATAGGCCTTGTTAACTCCTCTCCAAATGTAGCATTAGTGGTTGTGGCCTAAAAGCAACATTTTGGTCTCATCACTCCAAATGACTTTGTGCCAGAAGGTTTGAGACTTGTCTCTGCGCTGTTTGGCATATTGCAAGTGGGATACTTTGTGGCATTTGTGTAGTAATGGCTTTCTTCTGGCGACTCGACCATGCAGCCCATCTTTCTTCAAGTGCCTCCTTTTTTGTGCATCTTGAAACGGCCACACCACATATTTTCAGAGTGTCCTGTATTTCACCAGATGTTATTTGTGGGTTTTTCTTTGCATCCCGAACATTTTTCCTGGCAGTTGTGGCTGAAATCTTAGTTGGTCTACCTGACCGTGGTTTGGTTTCAACAGAACCCCTCATTTTCCACTTGTTGATTAGAGCTTGAACACTGCTGATTGGCATTCTCAATTCCTTGGATATCTTTTTATATCCTTTTCCTGTTTTATACAGTTCAACTACCTTTTTCCACAGATCCTTTGACAATTCTTTTCTTTTGCTTCCCCATGACTCAGAATCCAGAAACATCAGTGCAGCACTGGATGAAAGATGCAAGGGTATGTCAGGAGTCCAGAAACGCATTGACCTTTTATACATACACATTAATTACAAGCAAACGGATCACAGGTCAGGATGCTTACTTTTAATAGCCATTCAAACCCCAACTTGTGTGCATTTTATCAGGCCAAAATCACCAGGGTATGTAAATTTTTTGATCAGGGTCATTTGGGTAGTTTCTGTTGCCATTGTGATTTAAAAAGAGTCAACACAGTTGATTGATAATAAATGGCTTCAGCCAAACGCTAACCATGAGTGAAAAAATGTTTTTGTGTTATTCATATTCTCTGAAAAATGGCCAAGAAATCATAAATTCTGCCAGGGTATGTAAACCTATCAGCACAACTGTTTACCCAGTGAAGTGAACAACCTCAGATGATAAACAGAGATTAAACAAATCCTCCTACATAAGTTTTAGGCCTCTTGCACACGATACTTCTGTTTTAGCATCTACGTTTTCAGACTTTTTTTTAATGCTTGTTCTCGGATTGACAATGTCAGTGGACATATCTGTGTGCATTTGCGCGCATGAGGTGTAAACTATTGACTAGTAAAAGGTTTTTTTTTTTTTTTAAGAAAAATATGCATTTTTGAAGAATACACAGTGCTTGTTTACATGCCTGTGTGCATAGGCACATTACAATTAATGGGCTGTATTTTAGCTCAGTAAAAAAAAGGCTGTACCGAGCATTTTCAAGCTGCAGTGTGCAAGAGGCCTTATTTGCATATCTGCTGTCTTCAGCTTTCTACACTCTTCATCAAGTGCACATCATGTTACAAATTTTGTTTCCTCATTCAGCAGTGGGAGGGGAGTCTGGACATACACTGTGTGTGAGATGATTGGAGGAAAGGCGCAAACCCACACTCCACATTGGCAGAGGAACGAAGAAACTTGCAGATCTGTATTATGAATAGACAAGCTCTCAACCTATTTATCTCAAGCACCCTCCCCGACACAACTTTCCAGCTGCTTTTATCTCCTGTGTTGGAAAGCTTGTCCGAAGTTATAATGCTGGTAACAGAGTTACGAAGCAGCAGAAAGACACGGGACTCTGAGCTTTGGAGACAGATAAGTAAACACTACAGATACAGTCAGGTCCATAAATATTACGACATCGACACAATTCTAATCTTTTTGGCCCTATACACCACCACAATGGATTTGAAATGAAACAAACAAGATGTGCTTTAACTGCAGACTTTCAGCTTTAATTTGAGGGTATTTACATCCAAATCAGGTGAATGGTGTAGGAATTACAACAGTTTGTATATGTGCCTCCCACTTTTTAAGGGGCCAAAAGTAATGGGACAGATTAACAATCATCCATCAAACATTCACTTTTTAATACTTGGTTGCAAATCCTTTGCAGTCAATTACAGCCTGAAGTCTGGAATGCATAGACATCCCTGGTGATGCTCTGCCAGGCCTCTACTGCAACTGTCTTCAGTTCCTGCTTGTTCTTGGGGCATTTTTCCTTCAGTTTTGTCTTCAGCATGTGAAATACATGCTCAATCGGATTCAGGTCAGGTGATTGACTTGGCCATTGCATAACATTCCACTTCTTTCCCTTAAAAAACTCTTTGGTTGCTTTCGCAGTATGCTTTGGGTCATTGTCCATCTGCACTGTGAAGCGCCGTCCAAAAAGTTCTGAAGCATTTTGCTGAATATGAGCAGATAATATTGCCCACAACACTTCAGAATTCATCCTGCTGCTTTTGTCAGCAGTCACATCATCAATAAATACAAGAGAACCAGTTCCATTGGCAGCCATACATGCCCACGCCATGACACTTCCACCACCATGCTTCACTAATGAGGTGGTATGCTTTGGATCATGAGCAGTTCCTTTCCTTCTCCATACCCTTCTCTTCCCATCACTCTGGTACAAGTTGATCTTGGACTCATCTGTCCATAGGATGTTGTTCCTGAACTGTGAAGGCTTTTTTAGATGTTGTTTTGCAAACTCTAATCTGGCCTTCCTGTTTTTGAGGCTTACCAATGGTTTACATCTTTTGGTGAACCCTCTGTATTCACTCTGGTGAAGTCTTCTCTTGATTGTTGACTTTGACACACATATACCTACCTCCTGGAGAGTGTGCTTGATGTGGACAACTGTTGTGAAGGGTGTTTTCTTCATCAGGGAAAGAATTCTTCGGTCATCCACCACAGTTGTTTTCTGTAGTCTTCCGGGTCTTTTGGTGTTGCTGAGCTCATCGGTGCATTCTTTCTTTTTTAAGGATGTTCCATACAGTTGATTTGGCCACACCTAATGTTTTTGCTATCTCTCTGATGGATTTGTTTTGTTTTTTCAGCCTAATGATGGCTTGCTTCACTGATAGTGACAGCTCTCTGGATCTCATATTGAGAGTTGACAGCAACAGATTCCAAATGCAAATAGCACACTTGAAATTAACTCTGGACCTTTTATCTGCTCCTTTTAAATGGGATAATGAGGGAATAACACACACCTGGCCATGGAACAGCTGAGCAGCCAATTGTCCCATTACTTTTGGTCCCTTTAAAAGTGGGAGGTACATATACAAACCGTTGTAATTCCTACACAGTTCACCTGATTTGGATGTAAATACCCTCAAATTAAAGCTGAAAGTCTGCAGTTAAAGCACATCTTGTTTGTTTAATTTCAAATCCATTGTGGTGGTGTATAGAGCCAAAAAGATTAGAATTTTGTCGATGTCCCAATATTTATGGACCTGACTGTATATGTGCATAGGTCAGATTTCATGAATGAGGTTTACAACCATTTTAAGGCCATGGAGTGGCCTAGTCAGTCTCCAGACCTTAATCATATAGAAAATTTATGGAGGAAGCTGAAACTTCGGTTTGCCAAGAGACAGCCAAAAAGCCTTAAGGATTTAGAGAAGATCTGTAAAGAGTGGACCAAAATCCCTCCTGAGATGTGTTCAAACCTGGTAACCAGCTACAAGAAACGTCTGACCTATGTGCTTGCCAGCAAAGGTCTCTCCACCAAGTGCTAAGCCATGTTTTGCTTGTGGATAAAATACTTATTTTACTCACTGAACTGCAACTCAATTTATAACATTTGTATCATGTACTTTTCTGGATTTTTGGTTGATATTCTGTCTCTATCATTTAACCCTTTCATGACTAAGCCTATTTTTGACATTTGGTGTTTACAAGTTAAAATACATATTTTTTGCCCTCAAACATTATATATATATTTTTTAGCAGAGAATAAAATGGCGATTGTTGGAATATTTTATGTCACACGGTATTTGTGCAGCTGTGTTTTAAATGCAACTTTTTGGGAAAAAGGACACTTTCATGAATTTTAAAAAAACCAAACAGTAAAATTAGCCCAATTTTTTGTATAATGTGAAAGATGATGTTACGCCGAGTAAATAGATACCAAACATGTCACGCTTTATAATTGCACGCACTCGTGGAATGGCGACAAACTACGGTACCTAAAAATCTCCATAGGCGACGCTTTAAATTTATTTTACGGTTACCAGGTTAGAGTTACAGAGGAGGTCTAGTGCTAGAATTATTGCTCTTGCTCTGACCATTGCGGCGATACCTCACATGTGTGATTTGAACACCGTTTACATATGCGGGCGCGACTTCCATATGCGTTTTCTTTGCTGCGTGAGCTCGCGGGGACGGGGGCACTTTTAAAAAAAAAAAAAATTTTCTTATTTATTTTTATATTAATAAATTGTGTTTAAAAAAAAATTTTTTTGATCACTTTTATTGCTGTCACAAGGAATGTAAACATCCCTTGTGACAGTAATAGGTGATGACAGGTACTCTTTGTGGAGAGATCGGGGGTCCTTTGCACTTTAAAGTATTCAGATCGCCGTTTTCAGTGATTCTGAATACTGTGTATTTTTTTAAAACCGACGCCATTGGCAGCCGAGTAAATGGGAAGTGACGTTATGACGTCGCTTCCGTGTTTACGGTTAGGTGGCTGGAACAAAGCCGCTCACGGCTTCGTTCCAGTCTCACGGCTTCGCTCACGGCTTTGTTCCAGTCTGTCCCTAGCCGCCAAAGGCAGCGGATTGGTCATTGGGCCGCCCGATGGAACGGGAGGCTTGGTAAGAGCGGCGGGATGGGGGGCGTCCCCTCCCACTCCTCTGTTATAACAGCCGAGCGGCTTTTAGCCGCATTGGTTGTTATACCTGGATAGCCGATCGCTGGCTCTAAAAAACAGTACTGGGTTAATGCCTGCAGCTGCGGGCATTATCCCGGTGTAACCCCCGAAAGCCGAGTACGCACATCTGCGTACGCTCGGCGGGAAGGGGTTAAAATACATCTATGATAAAAATGATAGACCCTTAATTTCTTTGTAAGTGGGCAAGATTACAAAATCTGCAGAGGATCAAATAATTATTTTCCCCACTGTATAGCAATAAAAGTTGAAGGCAAGTGATTGTAAAGTTATAATATTTTAAAAAAATAAACCTGTTATACTTACCTGCTCTGTGCAAAGACTTTGCACAGAACTGGCCAAAACCTCCTCTTCTGGGATCCCCCGCTTTTGCGCCAGACTCCCCCCCTATTCTTCTGGCTCCTGCTATTCTCCCAAGTGCCCCCAGAGCAAGCCAGTTGCTCTGGGGGCACTCGTGCAGGCTCAATCCCGAGTCAGGCTGTGTGTGTCTGTTGACACACACAGCGGGGCTCAGTCCCACCCCCGAGCAGGGCAATGACATCACAGAACCCGGAAGATTGCAGTGAACACTGTACGTTGACAGTAACTACTAGAGGGATTTCCAGCTTCCACAGCAATCCTTTAGGTATGTGATATGCATATTTAAATTGGTCCATATTGTACCGATGTAACTATGCAATACACATCATACTTAGACTTCAGCTTTAAGGAAATGTGCATTACTGATTTTTTTTTTTTTTTTTTCCCATTTCTATTAAAGGTTTCAGTGTGGACTGGTGGGCATTAGGTGTCTTGATGTTTGAAATGATGGCTGGGAGATCACCATTTGATATTGTAGGAAGCACTGACAATCCAGACCAAAACACAGAGGATTTCCTCTTCCAAGGTACAAGAGTAGAAACTTTTTGAAGTATTAACAATAAAGACCTATTTATATTTCTGATGTTTCGAGTCAACTTGTTGTTTTGTTGAAGTTTTTCACTTACCGTAATACAGTATATACTGTGTAATGAATTCATGGCATTGATGAGGCATTCTAGCTTATTTATATTTTGTATGTTCTATTTTAATATCTAGTCATTCTGGAGAAACAAATCCGAATCCCAAGATCTTTGTCTGTAAAAGCTGCAAGTGTACTTAAAAGCTTTCTTAACAAGGTGAGCCTTTTATAACCAGAATGTTAAGTGTGCAAACCTTTTTTGAATTGTTTTTATATTGATTATATTTTATATTTGAATTTCAAAATTAAAAATCCTGTATAATAAAAGTAACAGTCCACTGATCAATGGAGAAAGATGGGATGAGACACTGTCATTTTGAGAATGCTGAAAGCTACTGGCAGTCATAAAGTGTAGGCACCCAGAGGCACATACCTTTTAACAACTTTCAGGTTTCTTTGCACAAATTCTAGGTTATTCTGATCAGGCAATGCTCCTACTTCTGGATAGTGTTGGAGTTTGTTGCTAAGCCCCAACCCCCTCATCTTGATTTTGGAACCTTCTCAATACTTTTAACAGGGGTCTCCAAATTTTCTAAACAAAGGGCCGGTTTACGGGCCTTCAGACTTCAGGGGGTCCAGAGTGGCCGGTGGAAGTAGAAAATGCCCCAGCCTCAATGGGAGTAAAAAAAATTACAAAGTGCCTGTAATCAGTAGAAGGAGGAATAGTGCCCCATCATTGGTATTAGGAATTATGCCCCATTGCTGGTGTCAGTGGAAAGAATAGTGTCCCATCACTGGTGTCAATGGAATGAAAGATGCCCAATTGTTGGTGTCAGTGAGAGGAGTGGTTCCCCACAGTTGGTGTCAGTGGAGGGAATGGTGCCCAGAGGGCCGGATAAAGGCAAGCAAAGAGCCACAGTTAGGAGACCACTGCTTTAAAAGTATGAAAAAGCCTAAGGTTACAGCCATGAGCTTGTTGTAACTACTTGAGGTCCAAACTGATTATATACAGCCTATATAATTAAATAGTTGAAGTCTGTGTCCAGTCAAAGCTGTTAGCGTTCAATATAGTAGTGAACCTTTTAGGTGTTCACTGTTATCTGGGGCTCCAAGAGATTTACCCTCACTTCCTGTCCTACTGAACTTTTTACCATACAAGAGTGAGTGTACCTCTCAAACTGTAGCACAGAAAGAAATAAAAATGCTTTTCTTTAGTAGAGTTGGGGAATGCTAAAACTCCTCTTAGGTTTTCCCTCACTTCCTGTCTGGTCAAATTATTGTAAACATTACAGGAAAAGAAAATAACTCTCTCCATTGGAGCCCTAGATAGAAGTAGAAACCCAACAGAAGCTCAAACACCTCTTACTTTATCCAAATCGATGGAAAAATTCTCAGGATTCTAAGACAGTTGGGTTATACTGCTGCCAACAGGAGGATTTGGACACTGGTAACAAAAAAGCAGTGACAAGCCTGGTATAACCCCTCCCAGTATTCCTCAGTTTTTTTTGTTAGTGTCTTAGTATGGACGTCTAATTTCTTTTTAGAAAAACATTTCAGTTTTACTAGACATTTCATTTCACGATAATTTTTGAATTCTACACAGTGCTTGAGCTGGTGTTTTTATGCTGCTATCCGGATCTACGTATCCTCAGCAGTAGCTTTGGAAGCTCTAGCCGGACCCCGCTCTACTGGATGATGGCATGTTCTACCCAATATGTGACCTTCAGCCACTGGGCTCTGCTTATGGTGTCTTTCAGACCTTTGTGTAGGTCACGTGGGCCAAGCATCAGAAGCTACTGTATTTTTTAAAACCATCGGATGCCAATATTACCCTGTTTTTCCCTTTGTCTCCACAGAAAGCGTTATTATGTTAGGAAATTGAAGGCTGCATCGCTAGCTTGAGTGTTGAGCATGCATAGTCTGAGCTCTATTCTTGCCTTTTCAGCAAGAGGTAGCATATTTTCGCCATTGCTCATATTTACAAGAGGTATACAGCTCATTGGTTAGTCTTTGTTGCCGCTTAAAGTGACGTAGTCACCTCTGGCCATTGAATCTCTACTGTTTTCAGCAGCTGGTTTGTGAGTACCCAAGGTTTTTACCTGCTGGTCTCAAATTTTATTTGTCAAGCAGTGCAAAATGTCGGATCCCAAACACAAACTGGCCAGAATCTAGAATGCTTGTTTACAGAGGCCTCAAGCTGGAGTTCTGCTTTCTGCCTGTTCCCCACTTCATGTTATCCAGTCCATCTGGGTCTTTGCACAAACTATCAGATCTCCATGCAGCTCTTGCAGATCATTTGAATCAAGGCATTATTGTCAGAAGGGATTCAAGATTTTTACTTCAACATGTTCACAGTTCCCAAAACAAAAGTGCATATCCAAAGGGCTTAAATGTCTGCATTAGGGTCCAAGCATTTTGCGCGGAATTCTCTAGCTCAGTAATGGCCTCCTTCCTTCAGGGGGACTTTCTAGCCTCTTTGGACATCAAGGATGTGTACTTACATGTATCCATCTTTCCAGCACATCATCACAACATCTGTTTTGTTTAGTAATTTGACAGTACCAGTTTATGGCTCGCTTGGTCTATTTTCTGCACTCAGTGTGTTCAAGGTATTGGCGCTGTGCTAGTTCTCTCCCAGCGCATTCCGAATGTGGTTTTTCTGGGCAACCACTTATTGAGGAATCAGTCGGCGCGCATTCTGACAACGTAATAGGGACGTTCCAGACCCTAAAATGGTTTTGTTGGACCCTGAACCTTTAGAAGTTTGTTAGAGCTGATTTGTCACTTGGGGTATTTGGGTCTCTTCCTGTATACAGTTCAAGAGCTTCCTTTAGAAAAACTACTTGCTCTCCACTCACGCCCAGATTCGCAACTCTACAATCCAAGAGTTGTCTGACTCTGTGATCCTGCATGAGAACTCTGGACTTGATGGTAGCTTCTTTTGAGCCAGTTCTATTTGCTCAGTTCCACTCCAGACCTCTTTGACACAACATTATTTTGTCATGGGACAAGTCTGTTCAATCTGTAGATAAACTGATTCTCCTGGCACAGAGAACCAGGTTATCCCTGGCCTGGTGACTCTGTAATGAGGCAGTGCATTTGCAAATATCTTTCCTCCCATAGTCTTGACAGATCTTAACAACATATGTTACCTTGAAGAGTTAGGGGGGGAGTCCTAGACACCTTTTTGGTACAAGGGACTTGGGTGCCAGAGAAATCCCATTTGCTGATCAACATTCTGGAGCTCTGAGTGATTTAGTTGTTTCTACATTGCTGGACCTCCTGACTGGAGGAACATCTGATTATGATTGAGTCAGACAGTGCCACAGCAGTGGCATACACCAACCATCAAGGAGGAACCAGAAGTCTTTCAGTGGCAATAAGAGTACCAAGGACTGTGCTGGGCAGAACATTCCAGCCTTGTCAGTTGTTCACATCTGAGGCCTAGACAATAGGCAGTGAACCCTACGCCAAGTGCAAAAGTAAGTACAAAAATCCAATTTTTTTTTCTATTGGCTTGACATTTAGAAACAGTGATTTTTACCACTGGCCCATATTTGTTATTGTTGTTCTGGGTATTTCCATGGGTATTAATGTGAAATTAATTGCAGTTTATGAAACTGGCAGGTTGGTAATTGTATTAATGTGAAATTAATTGCAGTTTATGAAACTGGCAGGTTGGTAATTTTTATTCAGTTGTCCCTTTTGAAATGCTGTCTCATGACAGCAGAAACAAAAACGTCATAATTAGTAGCAATGAGAAAAATGAATTGCAGTATTAGAGAATGAAGGGAGTATTTGTCACATCCATACACGTATAAGGTCATTTAGAAATGTGTTCCTTTCACTCCACATGATTAAATATCATATTCTCTATTTGCCTTTATTTGTTCCTGTATGGTTGATTAATTATCTCTTTCTTTGTTGTTATCTTCAGGAACCAAAGGATCGTCTTGGCTGTCATCCGCAGACAGGATTTGCTGATATTCAAGGCCATCAGTTCTTTCGTAATGTTGATTGGGACCTTGTAAGTGCTTGGCTGTTTTGTTAGACTAATTCAACGTTTGTCACCAAGATATGTCGGCCTCTTCACAGAATGTCAAAGCATATATTTTCTCACTATTTTGACTTTATAAAAAGGCTAAGCTTATTTTCAAAGTTTCTCTGGGAAGTTTTCACCATATTTCAACAGAGAAGAAAACAGACTAGTGATGTCTGTTTTGTAGATAGCTTTTGCCAAGTTATAGACATTTTCCTCCCTTTTGTGCATGAAGAATTTGACACACTTTTGTCTTGTCCAAAATCTGCCGGTGTACTTTTCAGCATTTTTTTTTTTTTTTTTTTTTTACAGGTCAGGTTGTCATTGCAGTTTGCCATAAAACATATGTAAACCGGGGGGAAAAATATCTTTGTTTTTATTTTTTTATTTTTTTACTATTGCCCTTTGTTTTCCTTTATTAGTTGTCTAAGTCACTTTTATGATAGTAATGCCCACTAGTAGTGACAATGGGTTCTTGGATCAGTCTGTTCTCAATATGAGTCTTGTCTCCAGCTCAGTTTTTTTGTTTGCCCTGTTAATTTATAAACTTTAAAAGTTGTGTGGCAATGATGCACACCGGCCGCAACAGCTTGCCTGTGCTGTATCTATTCACAGCTCTCTAAGCAGGGGTGACCCCTTCACATTACTTATATGTCAGACAAGTGACCAGACAGCTAGCTGTCTAGGTTGCTAGGACACAGATGGCTTATACCGATAGGCCTCTGCCCCCTAGCATTCTAGGTTCCTAGAATGCAGATGGTCCCATGCTGCTTAGTGTCCTAGTTTGCTGTGACACAGGGATTTTCAGCTGCCTAACTTCCTTGGTTGCCTGGATGCAATTGAATTCTCCTGACTAGCATGTTAGGGTGCAGGAGGCTTCTGCCGCCCAGCATTCTTTGTTGCTAGGACACAGGCAGCTCCTGCCACATAGTGTCCTCTGTATTTAGAGTCAATACCATACATTTACGTGTGCATGGGTTCATATAACATAGATCTGTGTTTAGATAAGTAAAAAAAAATGTATGAATTATAGATCTGAATGCAGTGTATTTTGCTCCCTTGTACATGAGCCCTTAGAGTGCTTTTTCTACTGCTTTTTCAGAATATGTTTATACTTTAGAGTGTATGATCTGTGTACAGGTTGATTTTAAAGCTAATCTCTGCTTCTGAATGCTTCCTTTTTGATTCAAAACGATAAATACATACTTTTAGGAACTTTAGCGATATAGACCTTTTATTTACTGCAATTCATTTTTTCCTAGCAACAAAATAGCTGCTACAAATTGGTTCTACAAAATCGCCAGTGTGGCATGGGCCTTGATCTAATAAAAAAGTAAAAAAAGGCATTTTAGAATAGTTAGGAAATATGTTCATACAGTCTAACGTGCGATGATGCATATTTATTGCTAAAGAATACCAGGTATTTTTTTATTTTAAAGAATGCCAGGTATAAAAGACTGCAGGAAGTGTCATGTGTTATTTATGTTTAGCTCCATGGCGTTCTTTTTTGCAAGATATGGCGCTTGCAAAATACCTCTGTTAGTGTGGCTCTGCTGTTTCCCTGTAATGTACTGGCACCAGAAGTGTACTGCTGTGCAGACAGTGGCCATTTCTTGGCTCTGAATCTTAAAAAAGATGCCATGGAGGCAAGTGTAAGTAAAGCTGATATCTAGGCAGATATAAAATACAGAAATGATTGCAGCACTTTACCTAAAGGAGAAAACAAAAAATCAGCACAAGAGATGCTGCTTCCTTCAGTGGGATGTGTTCCTTGTGCTGCGTGTCCTCCTTTCACCAAAATCTGCCTCTTCCAATGCCCCAACACCTCTTCAGCTGTGCTGAGCAGTGTAAGGCTGGGTTCACACTGTAAATCTCTGCGGATCGCACAGGAGCGCTGTGCGTCTCTGTTAACCGTTTCAGGGACAAATCAGGGCCAATTCTATCCCTGAATTCGGCCCTGAAACAGAGCCAAAGACGCACAGTGTCTTTATGCAGTGTGCTCCGCAGCCGCAACAGAGATATGTAAACCGGAGCCATAGGGAGCCAGTCACATTCCCCTGCTATACAAATTGGATGCGGGGAAACCCACATCTAATTCACATAGGTGTGGACCCGGCCTTAATGTCAGGACTGAATGGACAGAAATACAAGTCCTTCAACAGGTAAAATACTGTATCTTTGATATGTTTTTTTTTTTCTGTATATGTAGCTGTTTGCCAGGAGTTCAGATTTAATACACATCCTGTATTTCTTTATATTTACTCTTTTTGGAGATCTTGTTTAAACATATACATATATATATTAAAATAATCTAATATTTTGTTTCAGATGGAACAAAAACAAGTGGTCCCTCCTTTCAAGCCAAATATTTGTGGAGAGTATGGATTGGATAATTTTGATGCACAGTTTACTAATGAGCCTGTTCAGCTTACTCCCGATGATGAGTATGTACTCTTCCGGTTCTTTCTCTACTGTGAGAAGCTTTTTTCATATTTCAAAAAAATAATCCTTTAACCACTTCCAGTCCTTAGGGTGTACCCCTACCTCCTCAGGTGGAAAGTGGTTATAACAGGATCATGGCTGCAGCCATGATCGTGGTATCATTTATTAGAGCAAGAGATTGGCCTTCTTGTGAAAGTGATCCGGGTGGCTCTACAACTGTCTAATCACCTTTACAGGATGCAAAATGCCCCCCCTTCTGCCACCTCCTGCTGCCTTTCCTGCACTCTGCTGTTCCATCGGGGAGCCCAGGCTCGATGAAGACCCTTGAATCAAAAGGATACTGATGAATGAAAGGAACTTTGTTCCTTCTCCTCTGCGATGTAAAAAAACAGAAGTGATAGCGATTTGTTCACTTCTGGTTTTGACCTTTTACCAGCTAGTGAGGCAGCTAATCAAACAGATCTTGATTCAATTGGCTGCTTTTGAGGGCAGAGAAGAGATCAGGGGTCTAATAGCCCCTGATTTCTCTGTAAATGGTGCCTGTCACTGCCCAAATCTTGCTAATCACTTTTTTCAATTGCAATAAAAACAAATAAACCGTATATAAAATAAATAATTACCAAAAAAAATTTTTTTAAACACCCCCACCCCCTTTGCTTACCCACAAATGCAAACACGCATGCAGGTCCCACACGCAAATGTAAATGGTGATTGCACCACTCATGTGAGTTATTGCCGCCGACTTCAGAGAGAGCAGTAATTCTAGTGCTGGACCTCATCTTTAATCCTAAACTGGTAACCTGTAAAGGCTTTTAAAGGGTCCCCATAGAGATTTTTAGGTACCATAGTTTGTCGCCATTCCACGGGTTTGCGCAATTTAAAAGCATGACATGTTAGGTTACTATTTACTTGGCATAACATCATTTATATTTTACCAAAAAATTGGGTACTATATTGTGTAAGTGCACTAAAATTCGTATTTTTTTTTTCCCCCCGAAAAATTGCGGTTAAACGGCTGCACAAATATCGTGTGACATAAAAACAACCACCATTTTATTCTCCAGGGCCTTTGCGTTTCACAAAATATATAGTGTTTGGGGGTTCTAAGTAATATTTTAGCAAAAATGCATATTTTTACACGTATGTGTGAAAAGTCAGAATTGGCCCTGTAGGTAAGTGGTTAAAGTAGTTGAGTTAAAAGTAACATGTGGACTGCCAATGGTAAACTCTGCTGATGAAAATGTTGGTTGCTTGGCTGTCCCACTTGCTTCACCTTGGAAGAATAAGCAGGTGAGGTTTTCTGACTTTCCCGGGCTACATACATGTTTCAGGTTTTTGGCGCTAAAAGTATTGATGCCAGTTTAATTTTCAGGCAACTAGTATTTTCAGAGAGGGGTCAGTAGTGACCACATCTGTATTTCTCTCATGACAGGTTTACTTAAAAGGGATCTTCACAAAATAAAGTTTGATGCAGCAGGATGAGGAGAATTACCCTACCCCTTCTTAGTTGCAGACAGATCCTCACTTTGCCTCCATTCATTGTCAAACCCTCAAAATCTTATAAAATGTTCTAAACCTAGGTAGACAAACCAAAAGAACCGGGCTCCAGATTTAAGCCAGCAATACAAGGCAGGGTAGGGATTCGTGAGAGATATTGTTATAAAATCCCTGCCTCGCTCTGTTTCACCAATTGGTGCTGCTGTTCTCCTACAAGGGATTATAATAATGATGGTTTTTCAGTATTCTTTCTATTAAGAACACATTTCATGCAGCAAGGCCATGCCAGGGTGGATACTGCCCAAGGTGGGCATTTTTTTTTTTTGATCCCTGAATAAAGGTTTAGCCCCCTGATCGCCCGGCGGTGATATGCGTCGCCCCAGGCAACGTCAGATTAGCGCCAGTACCGCTAACACCCACGCACGCAGCATACACCTCCCTTAGTGGTATAGTATCTGAACGGATCAATATCTGATCCGATCAGATCTATACTAGTGTCCCCAGCAGTTTAGAATTCCCAAAAACGCAGTGTTAGCGGGATCAGCCCTGATACCTGCTAGCACCTGCGTTTTGCCCCTCCGCCCAGCCCACCCAAGTGCAGTATCAATCGATCACTGTCACTTGCAAAAAACTAAACGCATAACTGCAGCGTTCACAGTGTCAGGCCTGATCCCTGCGATCACTAACAATTTTTTTTGTAGCATTTTGGTGAACTGGCAAGCACCAGCGGCCTAGTACACCCTGGTCGTAGTCAAACCAGCACTGCAGTAACACTTGGTGACGTGGCGAGTCCCATAAGTGCAGTTCAAGCTGGTGAGGTGGCAAGCACAAGTAGTGTCCCGCTGCCACCAAGAAGACAAACACAGCCCCGTCGTGCCCATAATGCCCTTCCTGCTGCATTCGCCAATCCTAATAATTGGGAACCCACCACTTCTGCAGCGCCCGTACTTCCCCCATTCACATCCCCAACCAAATGCAGTCGGCTGCATGAGAGGCATTTTTATGTCCTCCCGAGTACCCCTACCCAACGAACCCCCCCAAAAAAGATGTCGTGTCTGCAGCAAGCGCGGATATAGGCGTGACACACGCTATTATTGTCCCTCCTGTCCTGACAATCCTGGTCTTTGCATTGGTGAATGTTTTGAACACTACCATTCACTAGTTGAGTATTAGCGTAGGGTACAGCATTGCACAGACTAGGCACACTTTCACAGGGTCTCCCAAGATGCCATCGCATTTTGAGAGACCCGAACCTGGAACCGGTTACAGTTATAAAAGTTAGTTACAAAAAAAAGTGTAAAAAAAAAAAAAATATATATATATATATATATATATATATATATATATATATATATATATATATATATATATATAATAAAATAAATAGTTGTCGTTTTATTGTTCTCTCTCTCTCTATTCTCTCTCTATTGTTCTGCTCTTTTTTACTGTATTCTATTCTGCAATGTTTTATTGTTATTATGTTTTATCATGTTTACTTTGTTTTATTGTTAACCATTTTTTTGTCTTAAGGTACGCCATTCGCGACTTTGAGTGGTTATACCAGAATGATGCCTGCAGGTTTAGGTATCATCTTGGTATCATGCTTTTCAGCCAGCGGTCGGCTTTCATGTAAAAGCAATCCTAGCAAGGAATTAGCCTCTAGACTGCTTTTACAAGCAGTGGGAGGGAATGCCCCCCCCCCGTCTTCCGTGTTTTTCTCTGGCTCTCCTGTCTCAACAGGGAGCCTGAGAATGCAGCCAGTGATTCAGCCAGCTGACCATAGAGCTGATCAGAGACCAGAGTGGCTCCAAACATCTCTGTGGCCTAAGAAACCGGAAGCTACGAGCATTTCATGACTTAGATTTCACCGGATGTAAACAGCGCCATTGGGAAATTGGGAAAGCATTTTATCACACCGATCTTGGTGTGGCCAGATGCTTTGAGGGCAGAGGAGAGATCTAAGGTCTAATAGACCCCAGTTTTTTCAAAAAAGAGTACCTGTCACTACCTATTGCTATCATAGGGGATATTTACATTCCCTGAAATAACAATAAAAATGATTAAAAAAAAAAATGAAAGGAACAGTTTAAAAATAAGATAAAAAAGCAAAAAAATTATAAAGAAAAAAAAAAAAAGCACCCCTTTCCCCCCCTGCTCTCGCGCAAAGGCGAACGCATACGTCGGTCTGGCGTCAAATGTAAACAGCAATTGCACTATGCATGTGAGGTGTCACAGCGAACGTCAGATCGAGGGCAGTAATTTTAGCAGTAGACCTCCTCTGTAAATCTAAAGTGGTAACCTGTAAAGGCTTTTAAAGGCTTTCAAAAATGTATTTAGTTTGTCGCCACTGCACGTTTGTGCGCAATTTTAAAGCATGTCATGTTTGGTATCGATGTACTCGGCCTAAGATCATCTTTTTTATTTCATCAAAAATTTGGGCAATATAGTGTGTTTTAGTGCATTAAAATTTAAAAAAGTGTGTTTTTTTCCCCAAAAAATGCGTTTGAAAAATCGCTGCGCAAATACTGTGTGAAAAAAAAAAAATGAAACACCCACCATTTTAATCTGTAGGGCATTTGCTTTAAAAAAATATATAATGTTTGGGGGTTCAAAGTAATTTTCTTGCAAAAAAAATAATTTTTTCATGTAAACAAAAAGTGTCAGAAAGGGCTTTGTCTTCAAGTGGTTAGAAGAGTGGGTGATGTGTGACATAAGCTTCTAAATGTTGTGCATAAAATGCCAGGACAGTTCAAACCCCCCCCAAATGACCCCATTTTGGAAAGTAGACACCCCAAGCTATTTGCTGAGAGTCATGTCGAGTCCATGGAATATTTTATATTGTGACACAAGTTGCGGGAAAGAGACAAATTTTTTTTTTTTTTTGCACAAAGTTGTCACTAAATGATATATTGCTCAAACATGCCATGGGAATATGTGAAATTACACCCCAAAATATATTCTGTTGCTTCTCCTGAGTATGGGGATACCACATGTGTGAGGCTTTTTGGGAGCCTAGCCGCGTACGGAACCCCGAAAACCAAGCACCGCCTTCAGGCTTTCTAAGGGCGTAAATTTTTGATTTCACTCTTTACTGCCTATCACAGTTTCGGAGGCCATGGAATGCCCAGGTGGCACAAAACCCCCCCAAATGACCCCATTTTGGAAAGTAGACACCCCAAGCTATTTGCTGAGAGGTATAGTGAGTATTTTGCAGACCTCACTTTTTGTCACAAAGTTTTGAAAATTGAAAAAAGAAAAAAAAAAAGTTTTTTCTTGTCTTTCTTCATTTTCAAAAACAAATGAGAGCTGCAAAATACTCACCATGCCTCTCAGCAAATAGCTTGGGGTGTCTACTTTCCAAAATGGGGTCATTTGGGGGGGTTTTGTGCCACCTGGGCATTCCATGGCCTCCGAAACTGTGATAGGCAGTGAAGAGTGAAATCAAAAATTTACACCCTTAGAAATCCTGAAGGCGGTGATTGGTTTTCGGGGCCCCGTACGCAGCTAGGCTCCCAAAAAGTCCCACACATGTGGTATCCCCATACTCAGGAGAAGCAGCTAAATGTATTTTGGGGTGCATTTCCACATATGCCCATGGCCTGTGTGAGCAATATATCATTTAGTGACAACTTTGTGCAAAAACAAAAAAAAAAAATTGTCAGTTTCCCGCAACTTGTGTCAAATTATAAAATATTCCATGGACTCAACATGCCTCTCAGCAAATAGCTTGGGGTGTCTACTTTCCAAAATGGGGTCATTTGGGGGGGTTTTGTGCCATCTGGGCATTTTATGGCCTTCAAAACTGTGATAGGTAGTGAGGAGTGAAATAAAAAATTTACGCCCTTAGAAATCCTGAAGGCGGTGATTGGTTTTCGGGGCCCCGTACGCGGCTAGGCTACCGAAAAGTCCCACACATGTGGTATCCCTGTACTCAGGAGAAGCAGCTGAATGTATTTTGGGGTGCAATTCCACATATGCCCATGGCCTGTGTGAGTAATATATCATTTAGTGACAACTTTTTGTAATTTTTTTATTTTTTTTTTGTCATTATTCAATCACTTGGGACAAAAAAAAATTAATATTCAATGGGCTCAACATGCATCTCAGCAATTTCCTTGGGGTGTCTACTTTCCAAAATGGGGTCATTTGGGGGGGGGGGGTTTGTACTGCCCTGCCATTTTAGCACCTCAAGAAATGACATAGGCAGTCATAAACTAAAAGCTGTGTAAATTCCAGAAAATGTACCCTAGCTTGTAGACGCTATAACTTTTGCGCAAACCAATAAATATACGCTTATTGACTTTTTTTTTTACCAAAGACATATGGCCGAATACATTTTGGCCTAAATGTATGACTAAAATTGAGTTTATTGGATTTTTTTTATAACAAAAAGTAAAAAATATCATTTTTTTTTCAAAATTTTTGGTCTTTTTCTGTTTATAGCGTAAAAAATAAAAACCGCAGAGGTGATCAAATACCATCAAAAGAAAGCTCTATTTGTGGGAAGAAAAGGACACAAATTTCGTTTGGGTACAGCATTGCATGACCGCACAATTAGCAGTTAAAGCGACGCAGTGCCAAATTGGAAAAAGTCCTCTGGTCTTTAGGCAGCCAAATGGTCCGGGCTGAAGTGGTTAAATAAATTTCAGTGAGCGTGTTCAATACTTTTTCCCTGTGTCATTCCATTTTTTTATTTGTTTTGGTTTTCTTTGTATGGTTTGCACGAGTTGTTACCAACATGTGGTGAAAATTTTATGTCAATAGCACCTTTAGAAATATATTTACCTAGAAAAATGGTGATGTGTTAAATACTTATTTTAACCTGTATATGAAAAGCCCTGGTGCTCAAACATGCACATACACAGCATTAAATGTAATGGGACATTGGTTGCAGAATCACACAGCTGCAGCCATTGTGCAATCACCACCATACTGCATAGTATCCATAGTGGAGAACTGCTGCATTCACCTGTACATTGTAGTTACTTACTTATAATTATATTTTAAGCTGCCGGCTTATGTGAAATAGCTCAGGGGGAGATTGCATTTGATAAAGAATCCTGGTGATGCAACTTATGCTGTACAAAATCCGCTTTTCAGCCCAAATTTTAATACATACGCTAGGTAAATAAAGCACACAATATCCGAGCTGTGAACTCAGCTGTTCAGTAATATAATATCTCCTTTGGAGAAGGTGGGAGTTTACAAGGAACTGACTTTATTGAAAGTCAGGGTACCAGAGCGAGGGCTGCTGATATAAAACACCAACTTTATAAGATGAAACCATCTATGAGTCCATGATTATCAAGGTCGCAAGTTAAAAAAAAAAAGAAATGTAGAAACAATAGGTTTGTAGAAAGGGAAAAAAAAGATTCATTTACTGTATTGCAGCATTTGAATATATATTGGAGCAATGTGGCTTGGGCTGCATTGTAGTTAATTTAAATTAGAAATTAACTTGCACACAATGGAGTACATGTGAGCAAGCCTTTCCCTATAAAAAATACATAATTTCCCTGGGACTATCCTTTACACCAGTAATTGCCACAACTAATAAAAGCTTGCATCTGCTTCACATCTGATCTTGATAGCTGGCCCCCCTATGTAGTGTGATTGAAGTGTATTTTACACCGCACATTTACAGCTCATTAAAGAAATTCTCTCCACTTCTAACAGGGATGCTGTGAGGAAGATTGACCAATCTGAATTTGAAGGTTTTGAATACATCAACCCACTCCTGATGTCCGCTGAGGAATGTGTATGATAGATGGGTCAGCTCAGCGATTCCCCTGCCCTGTGCAGTTTCCTGACATCTATCTGCTGAAAGGAGACCTCTCCCTCCCGCAGCCAGCAAACCTTCATAGACACCTGTGCTCTCTTGTATGTGGGGGAGTTACAACTCTCTCTTTATAATGTGATATATTTAACAGCTGAACATAAATGTTTGTCGTTTTCTTTGTATGTTGCCCATTGTTCGTGCTCTCGCTGTCTCATGGATAGATGTACAATATGACCAGTTATACAGTATATTGTTATTAAGGGAAAGGATCGACTGTTTTTGCTCTTGGCCTTCAAATATCAATTGAACAGCATGTGAATTTTATACCGTTTTGCCTTCTTCGTACTCTCATATACTTATGGATAGCTCTGCCTTTACAGACACCCTGATTATTAATAGGTTGGACATTCATTTACATGCTCATTAGCCGATCTGGACTTCTGGGTGTTAGGGACAATGGACATTGATGTATGATGTCTGCATTAGTCCTCTGGTCATGTCATGCTACAATCTAATCTGATGTGCCCAGTACGACTCCAGTTAATATGAAAATAGATAATGATCTTGAGTGTGTATATAGCAGATAGAAGTGCACTGACAATTAATAAAAAGCTCTTTCATTCAGTCTTTTAAATGTAGGCAATGGTAGTTTAGGAGAACATCTAGACTATGCTCATCACTGAGTGGTAATCGCCACCATTAAGTACAGTTTGAACTCCCATTATTATGAATGCTTCTTGGAACTCTGCAGACCCTTGTGTACCAAAATTTAGCATGTACAATCTCTTCAAAGCCATAGAAGGTGCCAACATGCAAAAAGCCTTGTGATGGTACTATAAATTATATACTCCCCATACTAGCTTACTCAACACTCTTGCCAGAATCATAAAGTGGTAACCAGATTCAGATTCCATAAAGTTATTCGTGGCAACAAAAATCTATTTGTGTTTTATAAGGAAAAAATGTGATCGTTCTATGGCAGGTAAATGCCATGGGATGGGAATTGGCTGTGCAAGTTACAGATCAATGGCCTATTAAATGTTAATCAATCAGGAATAGCATGGGGGTGATGAGACATATTCCAAGAGAGACCACTACAGCTACATTCACTGTTATCAGTCTTTTTGCAAGACCAGATGTACAAAAAAAAAATCTATGTAAAATTAAAACCGGGTTCCCAGGTGCCTGTGATATATATGATTGTTGCAGTCTTTGTAACTCAAATAACAAATTAAGCTGGGAACATAGGATTTTAAGGGACAGTAATGATAGCCAGTTCAGCTGTGCTTCATGCACACATTCACATTCCTTACATGGCTTATTAAACGCTAAAATAAAGTCTGCACTGTAAAAGATTTGTGAGCTGCATTAATAATCCCCTTAAAAACAGTGTCTATTATTTCATGCAGCTATAATGAAATCACAGAGGAAGCCCTAGAGAGTAAAGTGGTTTAATGCTGATCTACTGCATATTGGTGCCAAATTCATCAGCTATACATTTCTTTTCACAGAACATACAAAACTATTACCAATTGTGAGACTTTGACCGTGACATAACTTTGTTACTCTCTTTTCTAAAATCCAGTTGACGTTTCATGTAATAGAATAGCTTCTGACTGGCATGCACATTAAATGAGAAGTCCAGCCATCGGTGAAAACGCAGTATTGGGGTTTGTTGAACAGTAACAGAGATCTTTCCTGGGCCCTATGCTAATCCTATGCCACATAAAAATTTTAGTTTTTCAATTGATATATCACCACTAGATCCTGTATGCAACTGTGTCTCTTAATGAACTCGAAGGAAAGAATTTTACAATGAATACAAGTTTTCTATTTTTTGCCTTTGTTTTTAACAGGTAAATATAAAATATTGGCAGTAAAAATGTTATGCATTTCATTTCTAGCCAGTACTTCTCACATGTTTGACACAATAGGCTTAATTGCTTTGCAGAAAAATGTGTTTACCGATCTCAATAGCTTATAATTTAGTTTAAACACTACTGAATAGTTAGAGCGGTGATTCAGCTTTCTGCCCTTCCCATCCATTCTCTTGAAGAGCGAGAGAGCGCCTGCTGTGCTCTCTTTAGGTAAATCCATAGTGTTTTGTGAATCTTGGTATACACTCTGTACTAATGGTTATATGCAAAACAAAGATGATATATTAATTAAAAATATATTCTGTAAAAAGTTGGAAAACATTCGTTTTAAAATGTATAACCTAAAAAAAACAGAGACCCCAAATCCTTCTAGTTTCCCTTTTATTGACCACAGTGCAAGTAGGCAGAGGATTGCTCTTGTTTCTTAATGATGAGATTATATAGTGATTATAAGACAACACAAGAATATATTATAGGTCAAGGTAAAACGAGGCCTGGACCAAAACAAATCTCTATACAGATCATGTTGAGGTAAATAAAATGTGATCAGTGTTTTTTTCTCATCAAATCCTACCCATCATACCCTACAATTTTTCTGTGTTGTCTGGAATTCTTCAATTCAGTTTTCTTGTTCTTTTACTCCATTATATGGTTCCTGAGGTTGTTTTTTATCAATACAGGCTGTAGCTTCGCTCTTGTTTAGGATGGCAGATATTGCCTGCATTGTATGTATAATGGAAAATTCAGGCATTGTCTGTTTTTTTTTTTACTTTTCTCATCTTATTGGCTTTCTAGTCTCTGACTGCATGGGGGAAGGAAAATTTTCCCATCAAACATGGAATTTTCTCCATTTTAATCTGTCAGATTTCCAGCAGAAGTGTTAATGAGTTTCCCTAAATAGTGCCACAGTTCCTAGACACGTTTAACACGCTGACTACATTATTACAGCATTAATAAACATACCTGGTACATGACACGTTTTCTCCATTTATCCTGCATTTTGCCTAGCCATAGCCTTGCACCTTAGTGTCAGTGTGGGTCGCAGTTCAAATACGTATTATTAGATGAGAAAATTGTGATTATTTAACAGTGTGACCTTGAAATTGGCTAGGAAGCTACCACTGTATAATGTGTTTTATTCATAGACTAGTAATTGATGCTTTTAGTTTTCAAGTTCTTATTGGTCTATGACACATGTTTTTCTCGATTACTGCTAACTGTATGTAGTTTTGAACGTTTCCATGGTCATAGTGAACAATGGAATACACTTCACAAATTTGGTAAAGGTGTTAGAGGTACAGTATTTGCTCTGAGTACAACTCATATAATTTGTCAGCTTTCTCTGATCTGATGGGGGGATCAGCAGCAGATGGCACTGGGTTTTGTTTTATCACAGGTGCTGAGTCTGCTATTTCTTCCAAACAAAATAAAGAAGCAACTAGCAATCCAAATAGCAAATAGTCTGCAAGGGTAGAGCTGAATTGGCAGAAATCTGAGAGTAGACCAAAGACTCTGCTGGCCAAACGTAACAAAAGGGAATGTAATGAGATTTAAAAGCTAACTCCGTCTTTTAGATCATATTTCATGTTACACTCATACTTGGGACAGAGAGTTGAGAATGGAAAAACTACAAGTCCCATCTTCTTCTGAGACAGAAGAGACTTTCATTTTCAATGGAGCACAAGTGCAGTGACGTCAGTGCACTTGTAGTGCATTGATACTGCTCCAACTCCATAACTCATAGGTACAGACCCAAGCTGGAGGAAAGGTCTGCAGGAGCCAGAGGATTGAACTCGCAAACCCTGATGGCTTTTTGCAGTATGGGTGTTTTTTTCTGCAACAGATGGAAACCTTTAAAGCAGAACTCCTATCAAAAATAGCCAATTAAAAGATAAAATAAAAAGCATCTTTTGCTTCATTACACGCTTTCAATCCAAACATTTTCACCATTAGATGTCCTCAGTCTTTCATGTTGAATGAAAGCCTGCATTTCTGCACTTCCTTCTTTTGAGCCCAGGCTGTCCTTAATCCATGCTCAGCTTGGGACTGGAAAAGAAAAGGAGCAGCACATTGATGAACTAATCTCTGTGACACTCTGCTTTATTTCCTATCGGCATCCTCCTTATTAGCACACGATCCTTGTGTCTTTCCCACTCTGAGCTTTGCTGTGTAGAGGCTTCAGAGGCAATATACCAAGTCAAATCTAGGTATTTACACTGCTTATTATATATATATATATATATATATATATATATATATATATATATATATATATATATATATATATATATATATATATATATATATTCTAACGTGAATACAGACCTGTATTTGTGTATTTTATATCTGGTTGGAGTTCAGCTTTAATCTTTGGCAATCTGTGTAAGAAGGCTTTGACAGCAAACATGTCAGCCAGCTCATGGATGACATGTTCATTCTGGTTCAGTCTATAGGGTGTCTCATTGCCACAGAACTAATAATGCAACACATGAATCAGAATACCTGGTTACAACAGAACCTTCTCACAGCAGTTCATTGCTTTGTGACAGAATCCCTTCAAATATCTGTCCATTTACGTAAATTGGAGAAGTCTTAAATGGAAGTGTTGCCCATAGCAATCAATCGGACTCCATGTTTGATTTACACACTGTTTTAGGAAATGAACGCTAAAACCTGTAGCGGTACTATGGGCAACACTTCCTTGTTTTAATAGACGTCGTCTATCTTTTATAAATGTATGTAAAACTGTATAATTACATGCTATTTTAATAATATACACCTTAGTGATGCACATACTTGTTCAATCTCATGTTATTTAGAAATACATGTCTGGTGTTCTTAATACCTTATCCATTAATGAATGTTATGGCAGGTAACCTGGAAGCAGAAGGGTCTGTATCAGACTTTTCTAAAGCCTTTATGAAATGCTATCTACAGGCTCTCTGCAGGAACATCACTGTTTATAGTGTTGATGGGTTTGCAATGTACTAAACATGCATCGGCATTCATTCAGTGCACCTCTGAGCCTTTAAATTTTTTTACTTTTCAGAAACTACCAAATCATGCCTCATAATGGACTGATGTTACTAAGGTTATTATTAATTTCAGGCTTTCAGTTTTTGTTCTTCATAATTTAAGTGTCTTTTAACAGAATCTTTTAAGTTGCCTGGTCTAATTTATGTAAGATCACAAGTTTGTATGATTTTGTTTTTATACTTGTTTACTGCACAAAACCTCAGTTTTGTACTGTTATTGCATTATGTATTTTTCTTACTCCAGCTTTTTTTTTAACATTTTAATGTGTGGTTATTACTCCTCTATTTAGATTGGGGCAGATTATGTGCCATTCTGTTTATAAACCCTTGATCCATGGAGTTTCACTCTTTATTTTGCCTTAATTATCTCAGTAAAAACAAGAAAAAAAAAACACTTCTAGCATATGACTCAGTAGAGTAAGTTGCTTAAAGGGAGTCTTGTAAATTAGAGATTTACCCAGCAAGACCACAGCATTATTTAGGTGATGCTCACTAAACACATCTGCACAACATAGCTGTTACAATGAACAGATGTGAAGTGAAATACGCCTACCTAGATAAGGTCTTAGGCTGGGTTGACACCTTTGCAACTTGGATGCGGATTTCCCTGCATCCAATTTGCATAGCAGGAGATTTCCGCAGCGTCTCTGGTGCAAATTGCACAGGAGCCCTGTGCGTCTTCTGGTCCGTTTCAGGTCCGAATTCAGCCCAAAATTCCGGCTGAAATCAGACCTGAAATGGTGAATGGAGACGCACTGGACTCCTGCTGTGAGCCACTGCGTGTTCCAGTGTGAACCCAGCCTTAGACATTTTGATTAACTCTGCTATTGTACATTAGCAAAATAGGACTTACATTTATAATTGCATTAAAGTGCTACATTGTTGAGCTCCATTTTGCTTCAAATTTATGAAAAAAGTAAACAAAGATCAAGTTGGCAAAAAAAAAGTTACCAGCCTAGTATAACCCCTCCAACTTTTAGCATGCTTCGGTTTTCGCTACTAAAAAAAGTTTAACTATTTTACTAGCTATTTTTTCTTTTGTCAAAATTATTTTTCTCAGTCAATACCTCATCTACACATTTAGCTGGTTGCTTTAGACTGCTGTTAAAATTAGTGTATCTTAAATGCTTTGGAGACTGTACCCAGTCCCTGCTGGACTAGACAAGAGCAGGGCCTTACTGAAATGTGACCTTCGGGCAATGGACTCTGCATTGTTACGCTTTCAAGACCACTGTGTATTATATTAGTTCTTTCAGAAGTCATGTACGCCTACTGGAAAATGACTGATAAAATGTTTTGCAGTCCAATACCAATTTGAGGAGACCTTTATTAAGAAGAGGGATGTTCCACAGTTGTTCCAGCAGTCTCCTGTCTTAATAAAGAACTGACAATTCCTGTAGAGGATGTGTCAGTGCTTAAAGATATAGATAAACCTTGTATTCTCTGGCAGGCCCTGCTTTGCAACCTGCCATGGCCATGATGTTAATAAAAAATAAAGGGAATAGACTAAACTAATGAGAAGGAATCCAACTCCACTCCACACTGATCCTCAGTTTGCGGATCTCGTAGCGCTCATGGCGGCAGTCCTGCACTAGTGTGTAGATGGGTTAGTGGATGTCTTCCTCTTATTTCCTGCATGAGTGTTATATCTGTTAATACAAAGAGAACTATTTGGTTTAAATGTTGGGTTGAGAAATAGGCATGTAAGAAGCACTTACTGCACATGCCCTTTGGACACCTTCATCAAGAATGTCTGTGGGAGTAAGAGTAATCATCTACCCCAGAAGAAGAAGTCTAAGGCTGGCCATACATTATACAATTTTCTTATTCAGTTTCCTTTAGATTTACCTTCAACTATGCAGTACAAGGGCCTGCCTGACTGCAAACAAATTGAAAGTGTTTAGGTTTGTCCTCATATTATATGGTTTTGGTAAATCTAAGGGAAAGTTGTACAAGAAAGTTGTAGAATGTATGGCCAGCCTAAGCTTTAAACTGGGAAGAACCCCCCTACTCCCGCATCTAAGACCAAGAAGAGTTCCACACATTACAGCCAAGTCTCAACCTCTAAGAAACTCAAGCCAGGAGCTAATTTTCAATGCAAACCCTAAGCCCCCAAACCTGTAGAAATACCCTCTTCGACATGAAGTGGTGGCCTAGTTTTACAAAATTTGGGGAAATCTGTTGGCTTTTGTAGACACCTGGAAACCCCCCAAAAAATAACACGATATCCACCAGGTCTGGTATAGACGCCCTCCATCGGGAGCCTTTCTAGCCTATATAGACATCAAGGATGCTTACTTGCATGTTCCTATTTTTCCAGCACATCAGTGATTCCTTACCTTTGCTGTGGGTCTTTAGCATTTCCTTTAGCCCTGTCATTTGTTCTGTCTTCCACACTCTGTGTATTCATCAGGTTCTAGCCATTGTACTTGCCTTGTTACACACCTGTAACACCACCACTGTGGGGTATCTGGACAACTTCCTGTTAATGGAACAGTTGACAGAAGTTCTGACTGACAATGTGGCGCTGACAATTAAAAACCTTGAAAAAGTTTGATCCTGAACCTTTAGAAGTTTGGAGTGTTTTCTCTTCCCAGAGCTCTATCCCAAGGGCTGGTTTGCCATCCTGCTTCATGGTCCCTGGCTTCAGTAGCATGGCTTCTGAAGCCCATGTCTTAAAGCAGTAGTAAACTTTGCTTTGTGACTTTTACCTACAGGTACGCTTATAATAAAACTTACCTTTAGGTAAAATGAATACGGTATCTCCTAAACTTGCACTGTTGAGGAGATATTTTCTTGTTTTGCAGCTGGGGACGTCACTGGTGCATGCGCACTGCGCTTGGAATTGAGGGCACAGTGAATCTGCCCTCAGTCCAGAGCTCTGCGTCACGGCTGTAACTCCTGTGTGCATGCACTAGAGTGACATCATCGCGACTCAGCCATTAGAACAGCCAAAGATGGAAGCCCTGTCAGTGGTGACAGCGTGCCGCTGGAGGGCTTTGTTTTTTAGGTAAGTCTGTCATAATGTGTTAGTGAGAGGGGTTATACCAGGCTGGTCATTGAACCTGTGTGCCCAGTGAGTACAAAAATCCAATTTTTTTTTAATTTCACATGGGACAGTGTAGCTGCCTGCTTTTAAGGGTAACTATAAATGGTCAGATCTCTCCCAGAGTGACTGGCAATGATCTATCTGCCCGTCCACACTTTATGCGCATACCCCCAGGGCCTGCTGTGATCTACTCTACTGTATGATAATACAGAGAATATGGAATGAATAGCAGTCATTTGTACAGGGGTTTACCAGTATGATGGAGAACTACTCAGTTAAGTAGAAGGTGCTTCTGGTCCTTGGAAGCATTCATCCTGCTGTTTAAAAAATCTGTTACACAACCAAATCTCAAGCAGCTTTCAGTTTATCTGGTTTCGCTTTCTACAGCCTAAAATGGTTGGCAATGATATATAGGTGACACAGAAAATTTTAATACGACATTAAACATTATTTTAATGTGTCGGGTTAGTGTTACTTGTATACTACATCTATGAATGTTATTAATAGCTTCTTTGTAAAAGTAATGTTCTTTTTTTTTTTTTTTTTGTGGACCTTTAAGTATCACAGTGGAGGTGTCACATTTTGTGCTAAAATACTTTTAACAGCAGACTAGCACTCAGTACTAGCAGGCCATCTGTGTGTAACAATAACATCATGCTCCTTTTAATCTCTCCTGTTACCTTACAGCATCAGCCTGTAACTGTGGTTCCCAGCTTGAAAGCTTTGTAAATTGTTGAATTACAAAAAAAAATAATAATTTCAACTGAAAAGACAGGACTCCTGGGTATAACACTATAATAATGCTTGCTTGTATATAGCCTTATATATTTTTTATCATATCCTGTTACTGTGTTGCAGTATTTTGTCATATGCTGTTTCATACATTGTATACTGTAGCAAAGTCTGCCCATAGAGACAAAAACATAATATGTGACATGACATGTAACTGCAATTTGGTTTTATTTTAATAAAATGTTTATATAAACTCTGAAGTGTGTCTATCAGTACATTGAAAAAAAACTTATGTAATATAAGCATGGTGTCCTTCAGTACTGAATGCTGCAATTTATCTACTCTATAATACAGTTTTTCAAATTTGTGTGTTGGCGTAACAATTTAAAATGCATGCATTTGAGCAATCCATTTTAACACAGTGTGATGTTGCAGCCCTTTCCTTTAGGATGGCACTTCAGTGCACATATAGAAGGTGCCACTGCGTCATAGCATACCAGGACACACATAGTGGTGTTCTGCATTGCTGAAAATACTACAGGTGCAGTTTTTCATGCACTACCAACCTATACAAAATTAATGAGTTGCCCTAACACAGTGCGCCTCAGTGCATAAATCAAGTGTCAAAGGGCCAGTAATATGCTCGTAGCATCTGGTTATAATGAAAAAGTGAAAGTTTTGTGTGTTTGTGTATATATGTGTGTGTGTGTGTATGTATATGTGTGTATATATATATATATTATAATATATAAAAAAAAAAATTTAGATTTGGCCCACTACTGTATAGAAAACAGCGGTTTTACAAAGATAATAATACATTTTATTTATAGGCGCCTTTCAGAACACCCAAGGTCACCTTACAAAGATGAGTACAGAGTGAGTATCTGATGTATTGTGGGTTTTTTTTTTTTTTAGTTGTTTATGAACAGTATTATTGTATACTTCAAGCAGGCAAACATCTTGGGTGGTCAGGGCAGAGTAAAACCTACAACTGACCTTTCAATATTGAATAGGCAACAGGTTGTCTCCTACCATCTAACTATCTCTTTCAATAACTCGGGTAGAGCGATCATCCTAATTCCACTTACTTGTGTCCATTACAGCTTGGTATCATGTTATCTGGTGGACATTGATATTTTAATAAGACTTCACTGTTTTAAACAAAGCAATCTGTGGAATTACCTGGCGCTTGTTTTGTTTTTTTATGGGTTGCAGGGTTCTTATTATAAAGTACACTGCATCAGTGCCTGTAAGCAATACAGTTGTGCGTTATGATTATATAGGTTAAGGAGCACTGGAAGTTTAAACAGGGCTGGGGACGCTCTCTCCTATGTGACAACGTTGGATGTCTAAGCTGACAAACTGCAGTGCTTTTATGTGGAAGGAAGGGGAGTGAATAATAGGCTCCATACCTAAAATACCTGGTATGTCTGCAAGTGCATAGACTGGGGGGACAAAAGGAAGGTAAGTACATTTAAGTGGTCAGTGTTAAAGTGAACCTATTACTTTGCCCTTCGTGAGCAAAGCAATAGGTTCATGTTAAGAATCTGCAGTGCTACTGTTGACCAGTAGAGGGAGAATGTTATAATAAACTGCACACTACTAGTGAATGTGTCTCTTCTTTATCTTTGTACATTCCCTGTGGCAAAAGTATACTATTATTAACAACTTAATGTATAGCCAAAATAAACATTCTTTTTTTTTAATAAAGTTGGGAAGGGCTAGAATTCTGTCAGGTTTTAATTGCTGTTCCTGTCCCCATTAGATTACTCTTCCCTACTTGTCCAGGTGACCATTGTCACCAAGACTAAAGGATGGGAGATTTAGCCCGGGTTCACACCTATGCGAATTAGATGCGGCTTACAACGCATCCAATTCGCAGGACATTTTAAAATATATTCATATGAATGCATCTGGTTCACATATGTGCGTTGCATTCGCACTGCGCATTGCACAAAAAAAGTGTGCGTTTTCTGGGCATTGCGTTGCGAATTACAAGCCCAGTATCTTCTATGGGAACGCATCTGATTCGCAGATGCATTGCGTTCTGAACATGGATTTTCTCCTTCTCCTCACTACACCTCCCCCTCCCTCCCCTCCCCTCTCCCTCCCCTCCCCTCTCCCTCCCTCCCCTCCCCCCTCCCTCCCCTCCCCTCTCCCTCCCTCCCCTCCCCTCTCCCTCCCCTCCCCTCTCCCTCCCCTCCCCTCCCCCTCCCCTCCCCTCCCCTCCCCTCTCCCTCCCATCTCCCTGCTCTCTGATCCGCAGCTGAAACGCAGATAAACCTTTGAACAAGTTATTTTTATCTCCCCAGTGAAACCTGAGCTTCAGTTTGCACCGCACATATGTGAAACCGGGCTTAGGCATTTAGAGTTGTCACCAGAACAGAAGAGGCAAGAATAAATGTTCAAATATGATTACCTGTTCTGGTGACAACTAAGAATGGAATTCCCCTTTGTAGACACTTCCTCTCACTTCAGTTTGCATCTCTAGGACAGGAAGTGAAGGGAAATTTCCCTGAGCAAAAATTTGCATTTGCATTTTTATTTAAAAAAATAAAAAAAAAAAATATATATAGATATATATATCTATATATATATAGATATATATATCTATATATATATAGATATATATATATCTGGCTTATTTAAAACAAAATAACGATAGCCAGATACAATGAAAAGGAGTGTGGAGAATAGGGCGCTCTGGATAACAAGGAGACTTTAACAAACAGTACATGACTGGCTCTTGAAATGTGATTAAATGCACCACAGCAGCACTTCAGAAGAGGGAAGCATACTCTATAGGAAAAACAAAGCAGAGAATCAGGCACTTCTAAGTGCAGTAATAAAACACTGTAATAACAAGGACGGGTTAAAAACACAAGCTGGAAGTGAAAAACGGCATGTTAAAGGGATTGCAAACCCTCATGGTTTTTCACCTTAATGCATTCTATGCATTAAGGTGAAAAACCTCTCATGCTGCAGCCCCCCAGAGCCCCTGTTTTACTTACCTGAATCCGTTTTTTTTCTCCCCGGGGACGAGCTGGTGTCTCGTATCCTTAATGGATAGATTAATAGCAGCGCAGCCATTGGCTCCTGCTGCTGTCAATCAAATCCAATGACGCGGGGACGGGGCCAAGTCCTACTTTCGATAGATGCAGAAGCAGGCTTTGGGTGCGTGCCCGCACAGGTGTCCCGAAGGAGAGCACTTCTCCGATGGGGCACTAGAGAAGAGGAGGAGCTACCTGCGCCACTGAGGGACCCCAGAAGAGGAGAATCGGGGCCACTCTGTGCTTAACCAACTGCACAGTGGAAGTAAGTATGATATGTTTGTTATTTATTTATTTTTTTAAAACAAACCTTTAGTAACCCTTTACTGAATCCATAACGTCCAGCAGGATGCCTCTTGAGATTAAAGACAGCTGCAGGTGGAAGTTCCAGCCGACCAACAATAAACGCTGTGTCTCTGATCCAAGAGCTGTGCTGTCAGGACCAGCATGGAATCCAGGCAACCATAAGTGACATTAGAGTGGGCGGGTCATGTTTCGGAGGTTTGAAGAAGGAGCAACTGAGCATGATCCAGCTGGTCGGCTGGAACTTCAACCTGCAGCTGTTTTTACTCCCAGGAGGCATCCCGCTGGACGTCATGGATTCATTATTATGCCTGTTTTTCACTTCCCTCTTGTAAGTGGTTTTTAACTCTTCCTTGTCATTAAAGGGTTTTATTACTGCACTTAGAAGCACCTTCTTCTCTGCTTTGTAGGTACAATGAAAAGGCATCCTATAGCACATTAGAACAGATGAAAAATGCTTACGTGACAAAGACCGGAAATTAATTTGTACCAAGAGAGAAAGTACAGACCAATCATATGTAATATAATAGTGAGCTAAATCCTACCTCGAACACTAACACAGTAAAGAAAAAAATCAAGCAAAATAGCAAAGTAAAAAAAAAATCTTGTGACTGTTGCTAGCACCTTATGTGTTCCCACATACAGTATGTAAATAAATTAAAACACAGCACTATTTTGCTAGGCTAAAATCATGAGCTGACTTTGAATGGAAATGAGAAGAATTTGACACAAATTTGTTACTATTTGTTACTATTAGCTGCCCCGTTTTCAAAACCATATCAGTCATCCAACAGGGTAAGAACAAACCCAGAACTAAATGTCATTCAGTTAAAACCTCACATTAAGTGGGAGGACAAACTGGCAGATTTTAACCCTTCCCTACTGAAATCCACAGCTATACACATTATTAGGACTGACAGCTTAGCGTCAAAGTTGCTCTTTTTTATTTTACAAGACCCCTTTTTTACTTTCAATGTTAAATGGCATTGCAGGTGGCAAAATGGGATTTTATTGTACATACATGCAGCACTAAACTGAGAATAAGTAGATTTTAAAGAGTCAGGAAAAAGTGTGGCAATGAATACTATTTGTACAGGTTTGCAATAAAAAATGGTAAATAATATTGTGCAGATTTGCATAAATATTTGATGCTTACATAATAAATGCAAATGTAATCCAATGCATTTGTCCTGGGATTAATAGGGACATTCCTTTTTTATTCCAACCCTCCATATGACTCTGCAACAGATCACTTCTGTGATCTACTTTTAATCAGAGGGTCTGTCTGCCAAATTTTGGTTTAAATACATGGGTTTTCACAATTTATGTACAAATTGCATTGGGGAAAAAAATTAAATGCATTTGTTCAAATTTTTCACTCTTTATTCCCTATTAAATCCTATGAAATAAATAAAAAATCTATGGGGGAGATTTACTAAAACTGGTGCAGCTATACATAGTAACCATTCAGCTTCTACCTTCACCTTGTTCAGTTAGACCCCTTTCACACTGAGACAGTTTTCAGGTGTTTTAGTGCTAGAAATAGCACCTGAAAACTGCCTCCCATTCTTTGTAATGAGTGCTTTCACACTCGGGGCGGTGCGCTTGTGGGACGTTAGGAAAAGTCCTGCAAGCAGCATCTTTGGGGTGGCTTGGGAGTACTGTAAATAGCGCTCCCAAAACGCCCCTGCCCATTTAAATGAATGGGCAGCGTTTCCAAAGCACAGCAAAACTTATGTGGGTTTTTTTTTTTTTTTTTTTCTTTTTATGGTCCGGTTGCCATGTGACCTAAAAAAAAGTACCGAAAAGTGCCGCTAAAGCACTGCAAAAATGACTGGCGCTTTAGTGGCGCTGCAGTGTGAAAGGGGTCTTAAGCTTTGACAATAAAATCTAGAAGCTGATTGATTACTATGCAGAGCTGCACCAGATTCTGTGTACTCACTTTAGTAAATCTCCCCCTATGTGTCCAAATCTGCTATCAAATTAAAGTGGCTCTAAAGGCTCATTGTTTTTACCTTAATGTGTTCCCTACATTAAGGTAAAAAAAAAAAAAACCCAACTATCCCCCCTCTCCCCCACCTAAGTCCTCTATCGATCCAGTGCTGTGCCCTTCTGCAGGTCTTCTCTCTCCTTTTTCTCTTCTCACAGGCTTCATAAAGAATAGCGAGAGCCATTGGCTCCTAGTCCTTTCAGTCAAATTCTGTGAGGAGGGAGCAGGCGGTGGGGCCAACCTGTGCTGTGTGCATCTATGGACGCGCACAGCCCGGCTTGGGGGCACCTGCATAAGTGGCCCCCGTAGCACAGGGCTTTCTATAGGGGCAGTCAAAGAAGAGGACGAGCATAAAGCAACAGCAGGGGACCCCAGAAGAAGAGGTAAGGGGCAGCTCGGTGCAGTATCCTTTGACAGAACCAGGTAAGTATCAACCTTTTTTTTTTATTCTATGAAAAAAAATCAAGCCTTCAGTATCACTTTAAAATCCTATTTGTCCTGCAAAAAAAAAAAAAACTTTGGGTAGACTACAAAAACTAAAAGATATAAGGTATGGAACTGAGACATCTCTGTAACAAAACACAAAAAACAGGCTCAGGTGAGTACTATAAATACATACAGTATATTATCCACACACAGAAAGCAATATATTTTTTGCTATGATGATCCTTTAGTTATACAGTTTTCAAAAGCAACTTATAAATCTACCATTAGCTGGATGATTTCTAACTATAATTTTTTTTTTTTTTTTTGCATGCACGTGGGCAATGCCTATACAAATTAAAGCCGGCCATATATGGCTCCGATTTTTTTTTTTGTTTTCTTTTTTCATTTGGCCAAGCGGGTTTTGCTTCACCATTTTATAAGTTTTATAAGTTCAGTGATGATGAAATAAACAGTACACTGACAAATGCTGCATGTGTGACATTGTGGCCACTGGTTCAAATGTGACATAGAAGATAAAAGAGAGATCCTAACATGTCCAGGAAATGGATGTGATCTGTCCCTTCCAATCTATAATCTAGTTTGAGTTTAATTTCTTCACTTGCGAGAGGAGAAAACCAAGCAATAAAGCAGGTCAATGTCAATCCTGTTTGATGACAGCAGAGACGAGGAGATAAAATATGATGTTCTTAGACTTGGTGTACCCTGAATTGAAACACAAAGCCTTTGTTTCCAATGCTCAGACATGTTGCCGTCGCAGTGTACACTGATGACCATTAGATTTGACAGAGGAGCACACATTAGCAGTGGGGTCTGCCTTGGTAATTGGTATCACGGTGACAATGAATGCCTTTATGACAGCATGGGGCTCAGTGCTTAGGAGTAAAACATTATGAATAGGGCTTATTTGGAGACTTTAGGAGAATTTGTTTCCTATTTTTGACGGTATTACTGATAAAGTCTGCATTTCACATAAAAATGATGGGCATTGTTTGATGCCTATTATCACAAAAAATAATTGGGAAGCATGTACATCACTTGGCAAATTGCTGGATGACTTAATTGCCGTACACTATCTTTTGTGGATGTACTTGTTCATCTCCAAATTTATACAAATAAAAATTATAGATATTTGATCCAAAACCAGAAAAATTATATTAATAAATATCTATATATACAGTATATTTAAGTGTGTGTGTATATTAGCATTTTGCTAAAAGCAGATGTAAATCCAGTCAAAATTTTTCATATAATTCCTAATGTAATTTTATAGGTAATTTTCTTTTTTTTTACATTTATATCCATCGGTAAAACACCTGGTGATACTGTTATGTAGGTCTTTGCTGGGTCACTTCCTATTATGGGGTAACAATGGTATATGCCTGCCTCCCAATTGCCCTCTAGGCACATGCTTCCACTGATGACTATTTTATCTATTTATTTAAAGGCAAATAGGCTGTTCGCTTTGCAAGGGGATTTTCCCTTAGCTTAGTGAATGAGGGGAAGCTCTGCTGGCTACCATCATGTGCAAGAAAAAAAAACGTTTTGTTTTTTTTACCTGAACATGATTAGGTATTTTTTTGCAAAGTGAATTTTCACCACATTCACTAGGATAAGGGAAAATTCACATGCAAAATGAACAGCCTGCTTGCCTTTAGTAAATCAGTTCCTATGAGCAGCTGTGCCCAGACTCAATGCTCAGGCATGTTGCACAGTTGTCATCAGAGACCCTTCCTTGACCAATGACATGCAACTATCATAAAAATGGTTAAAACAACATTTTCTAAAATAAAAACATGGCAATTGCTTATAACACGATGGTCCAGAAAACTGCTATCTAGCAGTAGTGTTTCCAGATTTCATATTTAGGGGGGACAGGGACAAAGGTAGGGGGGCAGCTATAAAATGCAATTATATATATATCCTGGGGCCCTTTACTACGATCCCACAACTGCCCTTCAAATGTTCTGCAGTGAGCTCCCTTCCTACTGTATTAGGCCCCCCCCCCCCCCCCCCCCCAGGGTGGCAGAAAATTAGAGATATATGTCACCAGCATACCAAGAAAATATAAGGGTCCAAAGCAGTGGGAGAACTATCAGGGTTGCAAAGGTTGTCTTGCCATCGGGCCCTGGTGTTCTGCCACTGTGGGGTTTCCCAGCCTCCTCTTGCTGTCCTCCCCCTGCTATTGACAGCGCTGGTCTGGCATCTCTTGGAATTTACAGGCTGGTTCTGCTGCCCTAAGGATGGGAGAAATCAGTCTGTTTTTTTCAGTAACTGAGAGTCCTGGTGGAGTCCTTCCTGCAACTTGCTCTTCTCCCTGCCAATGAGGATGCAGGGGAAGGAGCAGATCGGGCGGCCATAGTTTTGTGAGCGCTCGCATTATGCAGTGTCAGCGAGCAGAGGGAGGGGGGAGGAATCACTCGCAGGAGCTGACTGGGGACGCTCTCCCTCTTAGACAGTGCCTTTTGTAAAAAAAAAAAAAAAATGTTTTTAATTGTGGGGCACATGGTGGGACACAGCATAATCTTGGGGGGGGGGGGGGGTCAGGGCCCCCTCTGGCTCCCCCTAGGGATGCCATTGCTATCTAGTTAGGGGTGAGGAAGTGTACAGAACGCACTTATAAAGTCAGAAAAATAAGAACAAATTATCTGAGATAAATTATTTATTTATTTCAGGTACTTGCATAGCACCGGCAATTTACGTAGCGATTTACATATATATTGTACATTCACATCAGTCCCTACCCTCAAGGAGCTTGCAATCTAAGGTCCTTAACTCACATTCATACATACACATACTAGGGGCCAATTTAGACAGGAACCATTTAACATACCAGCATGTATTTGGAGCGTGGGAGGAAACTAGAGTACCCAAAGGAAACCCATGCAGGCACAGGGAGAACACGCAGGTAGTGTCATGGTTGGGATTTGAACCAGCAACCCTTTTTGCTACTAGGCAAAAGTGCTACCAACTACACCACTGTGTGACCCTTTTTGCTGCGAGACGAAAGTGCTAATTGATAATTATGAAACCACTCCCATTAGATTCACTTGGAAAATGGCCCCTGACAAACACACAGTGATTTCTTCGGAATAACAAAAGGTAGGACTCTGCAACAAAGTTTGTTAAAATCCTTGTAATGTACATACCGTAGATCACCCGGAGGGGATTTTTGTTTTCTCCACAAAAGTGGAGTTACTCTTTAAAGTGCACCTACAGTATCTCACAAAAGTGAGTACACCCCTCACATTTTTGTAAATATTTTATTATATCCTTTCATGTGACAACACTGAAGAAATGACACTTTGCTACAATGTAAAGTAGTGAGTTTACAGCTTGTATAACAGTGTAAATTTGCTGTCCCCTCAAAATAACTCAACACAGCTGTAACGACACCCCGAGTATGAAAGCAGTTAAAGTTGTTTAGGACATTCCATACCCAAACACAAAGTGAGCTACTGAACACTTCCATCAGCCGAACCAGGAACCCATACAAATAATTCTCCCCCAAATACGAGACAAGATGCTCCGTCTTAAGGGTCAAGCAGGAATCAACTCCTTCATTATCACACATGGACACAACAAAAATAACTAAGACACTCTTTCCCCCCACCCTTGGAAAAGAGGGTGGGTTAAACTGTCCAGTGACAATGGACACACAGGTCAGGTGCGTCCAACGTCTCATCAGCACACAGTCTTATCAGCAAGGAGAGCTGCTAGAGGAATCCCCCCTCCCTCCATACAAATACACATCCTGTGATCCAAGGCAGACAAACACAATAGAACAGTGGAATACAGCCCCACCCCAAACCAGCACAGCAAACAGTACACAACAGCATGAGACAACACACAATATATACACAAGATTGTGAAGCAGTCACTATTTATAATATGGCACATATGGGGTTCCCAGAGTTTTGTGTTTTGGGGGGACATGGACTTGAATCCAAAGTAACATTAGTTTAGGGTCCCCAGGCATACACCTCACAAAGAGTATCGTTCTCTTAAAATCCACGACCCATAGGCGAAAGGCAAGAGGCCTGCATTCAGTGCTCTCCAAAAGCCTCTGTCCCAGCTAGGTCTGTCACAACAGCCATTAATGTCTAAACTGCTAACAACAAAAGTGAGTACACCCCCAAGTGAAAAAGTCCAAATTGGGCCCAAAGTGTCAATATTTTTTGTGGCCACCATTATTTTCCAGCGCTGCCTTAACCCTCTTGGGCATGGAGTTCACCAGAGCTTCACAGGTTGCCACTGGAGTCCTCTTCCACTCCTCCATGACGACATCACGAAGCTGGTGGATGTTAGAGACCTTGTGCTCCTCCACCTTCTGTTTGAGGATCCCCCACAGATGCTAAGTAGGGTTTAGGTCTGGAGACATTCTTGGCCAGTCCATCACCTTTACCTTCAGCTTCTTTAGCAAGGCAGCGGTGGTCTTGTAGGTGTTTTTGGGGTCGTTATCATGTTAGAATACTGCCCTGTAGCCCAGTCTCCGATGGGAGGGGATCATGCTCTGCTTCGGCATGTCACAGTATATGTTGGCATTCATGGTTCCCTCGTTCCCCAGTGCCGGAAGCACTCATGCAGCCCCAGACCATGAAACTCTCACCACCATGCTTGACTGTAGGCAAGACACACGTGTCTTTGTACTCCTCACCTGGTTGCTGCCACACACGCTTGGCACCATCTGAACCAAATAAGTTTATCTTGGTCTCATCAGACCACAGGACATGGTTCCAGTAATCCATGTCCTTAGTCTGCTTGTCTTCAGCAAACTGCAGGCTTTCTTGTGCATCATCTTTAGAAGATGCTTCCTTCTGGGATGACAGCCATGGAGACCAATTTGATGCAGTGTGCGGCATATGGTCTGAGTACTGACAGGCTGACCCCCCACCCCTTCAACCTCTGTAGCAATGCTGGCAGCACTCATGTGAGTCCAGACATATCCAGACATCCTCTGGATATGATGCTGAGCACATGCACTCAACTTCTTTGGTCGACCATGGCGAGGCCTGTTCTGAGTGGAACCTGTCCTGTTAAACTGCTGTATGGCCACTGTGCTGCAGCTCAGTTTCAGGGTCTTGGCAATCTTCTTATAGCCTAGTCCATCTTTATATAGAACAGCAATTCTTTTTTTCAGACCCTCAGAGTTCTTTGCCATGAGGTGCCATGTTGAACTTCCAGTGACCAGTATTAGAGAATGAGAGCGATCACACCAAATTTAACACTTCTGCTCCCCAATCACACCTGAGACCTTGTAACACTAATGAGTCACATGACACCAGGGAGGTAAAATGGCTATTTGGGCCCAATTTGGACATTTTCACTTAGGGGTGTACTCACTTTTGTTGCCATCGGTTTAGACATTAATGGCTATGTGTTGAGTTATTTTGAGGGGGCAGCAAACTTACACTGTTATACAAGCTGTACACTCACTACTTTACATTGTAGCAAAGTGTCATTTCTTCAGTGTTGTCACATGAAAAGAGATAATAAAATATTTACAAAAATGTCAGGGGTGTACTCACTTTTGTGAGATACTGTATGTCCAGACCATGGCTATTGAATTATATGCACATTCTTGAGTATTAAAAGAGCTTTACAATAAGCAATTACTTCTCTAGCTGCTTGTAGAGGAAGTAATTCATTCTCAAAAATGGTTCTGGTATGTTTTTAACAGCTTACCAACCTCTACAGTTTTTGTTTTTTAACATTGGAGGGCTGTCAGCCTGCCAAAATCTGCTTGCTCTTATAAGGAAAAGCTGCTAAGATTGTAAACTTTAAAACATTATAATTGTATTATAATTTACTCCTTAAAGAGGAGCTCCAGTCTCCCCCAGAAAAATTAAGTCAGCTGCTGACTTTGAATATGAGGACACTTACCTGTCCAGGGATTCAGCTTTGTCCTCACGCAAGACGCTTCCTCAATTGGCTTCAAGTGCAGGCGCCGGCGTCTTAAGTAAAGGGAAACCGGCACTGAAGCCGTGCGGCCGCAGCGATCTGACCAGAAATGGCAGCGAGCACCTGTCAAAACCAGGTATCTGTTTCCCCCTCCCATCTTTTGGGTGAAGTTCCGCAAGTAAAACTGCTCTTTACCCTAATACCACTTCAGCTCCGGAAGGTTTACCCCCTTCTTACTAGTAATGGCGATCAGCGACTTATAGCGGGACTGCGACACTGTGGCGGACAAATCGGACACTAAGTGACACTTTTGACACTTTTTATGGGGAACCAGTGACACCAATACAGTGATCAGCGATAAAGATATGCACCGTCACTGTACTAATGACACTGGCAGGGAAGGGGTTAACATCGGGCGATCAAAGGGTTAAATGTGTTCCTAGGGAGTGCTTACTAATGTACACTGCTGCTGCTAAACGGATGGACTGGACGTTTAGGAGCAGTTGGGCATTTTTTTCAACTGCTCCTGAACTCTTCTCTGTGTTATCTTATCAGTACATGTACACACGGTCATTTCTAGGCAGTTGCGTTTAGGCGCCTTTCACACGGACGGCTATTCTGCCGCAGTTAAAAGCATGTTTTTTTTTTTCTGTGAAATTGAAGACCCCAGGCACTGCAATCAGCTGCATTTGTACAGTGCGGTTGTATTTAGCTACGGTTTTGCCATTTCCATAGCAACCCGACAGGGTACCGACTCGTATTGAATGGGGATCCGATTTGGATCCTCGCCAATGCCAGGCACTGTTTGGTATGAATCTTGAGGGGGAACTCCACGCCAAATTTTAAATAAAAAAACGGCATGGGTTCCCCTCCAGGTCTCAGAAGGCCGGGCTCCTCTGCTAGCAAAAGAGCGGCAAAAGAGCAGAAAATAGCAGAGGAGCCCGCCAGAAGGAAGAAGGCACCGGAGAAGAACCAGAGAGCGCGGAGATGACACCGGAGAGAAGGAGAAGAAGCCTGAGAGACCCCTGAAGTCAGAAGACCCCCGAAGTTGGAAGAAGACCCCCGGAGCTGCCTAATAAATCACTTTAACCGCTTGCCGACCCCCTCACGCAGATATACTGTATGTTCCCTTTTAAGAGGTGGGCACGCGCATGCCCGCGGCAAGCTCCGTGAGTCGGGTCACGGGTCCCGCGGACTCGATCGCCATGGGGATACCCGCGATCACCTCACGGGGAGAAAGAACAGGGAGATGCTAATGTAAACAAATATCTCCCCATTCTGCCTAATGACAGTGTCACTGATCTCTGCTCCGTCATGGGAGCAGAGATCCGTGACGTGTCACACACAGCCCAGCCCCCCACAGTTAGCAACACGTCCCTAGGACACACTTAACCCCTACACTGCCACCTAGTGGTTAACCCCTTCACTGCCAGTGTCATTTACACAGGAATCAGTGCATTTGTATAGCACTGATTGCTGTATAAATGACAATGGTCCCAAAAATGTGTCAAAAATGTCCGATGTGTCTGCCATAATGTCGCAGTCATGATAAAAATCGCTGATCGCCGCCATTTAAAAAAAAAATTATTAATAAAAATGCCATAAAACTATCCCCTATTTTGTAAACGCTATCCCCTATTTTGTAACTTTTGTGCAAACCGATCAATAATTGCTTATTGCGATTTTTTTTACCAAAAATATGTAGAAGAATACGTATAGGCCTAAACTGAGGAAAAAAATAGTTTTTTTATATATTTTTGGGGGATAGTTATTATAGCAAAAAGTAAAAAATAATGCGTTTTTGTCAAAATTGGACAATTATAAAGTCTCTTGTGATGCAAGCTCAAGTATTCTTCAAAGAAACACTTCCTCCACTGTGATCCACCACCACACAGAGATCCAAATCTGCTTACCAGATACTAATGACTCTCAAGAGTCAAAGTCACATTATAGATAAAATTCCACATTGATCCTTTTTACCTCTTCTGGAAAGCACATCACTGAGGAACTGCTCTCCTTCCTTTAAAATGACTCCTCCACAACATCCCCCACAGGGGGTCTGTGCATGCAGGTGAGTACCCAGAAAAAAAAAGATCACATAGTGTGAAAACTGCATATATTACAAAAAAACGTTAAAATTTCATTACAGGGATAAAACAATAAAATAGCGCTGTAAGAACTCTCTAAAACCACAGTGATTGCGTTACCAGCGTACTTCCAGGCAGTGTGATTACATCACAACAAGCTCTGCCCCGATGCGTTTCATCATAAATGGCATCTTCCGGGGTACCGGAAGTGTATAAACAGGTGCATCTCATAAAATTAGAATATCATCAAAAAGTTAATTTCAGTAATTCAATTAAAAAAGTGAAACTCATATATTTTTTATAGATGTGTTACACACAGAGTGATATATTTCAAGCATTTCTGTCTTTTAATTTTGATGATTATGGCTTACAGCTAGTGAAAACCCAAAATTCAGTATCTCAGAAAATTAGAATGTTGCATAAGATCAACAAAAAAAGGATTTTTAATACAGAAATGTTGGCTTACTGAAAAGGATGTCTATGTACAGTATAGTATACACTCAATACTTGGTCGGGGGGCTACTTCTGCATGAATTACTACATCAATATGGCTTGGCATGGAGGCGATCAGCCTGTGGCACTACTGAGGTGTTATGGAAGCCCAGGTTGCTTTGATAGCGGCCTTCAGCTCGTCTATTGTTGGGTCTGGTGTCTCTCATCTTCCTCGTGACAATACTCCACAGATTCTGTATGGGGTTTAGGTCAGGCGAGTTTGCTTGCCAATCAAGCACAGTGATACCATGATCTTTAAACTAGGTGGGCAGGTGTCACATCCTGCTGGAAAATGAATTCAGCATCTCCATAAAGCTGGTCAGCAGAGGGAAGCATGATGTGCCATAGGATTTCCTGGTAGAGGGCTGCGCTGACTTTGAATTTGATAAAACACAATGGACCAACACCAGCAGATGACATGGCTCCCAAATCATCACTGACTGTCGAAAATTTTCATTTTTAAATCCCAGAGTCTGGAGGAAGAGTGGAGAGGCGCAGAATCCAAGTAGCATGAGGTCTAGTGTGAAGTTTTCACAGTCACTGATGATTTGGGGAGCCATATCATCTGCTGGTGTTGGTCCACTGTGTTTTATCAAGTCCAAAGTCAGCACAGCCCTCTACCAGGAAATTCTAGAGCACTTCATGCTTCCCTCTTCTGACCAGGAAATTCCAATTTCATTTTCCAGCAGGGCTTGGCACCTGCCCACACTACCAAAAGTACCAATACCTGGTTTAATGATCATGGTATCACTGTGCTTGATTGGCCAGCAAACTCACCTGACCTAAACCCCATAGAGAATCTGTGGGGTACTGTCATGAGGAAGATGAGAGACACCATACCCAACAATGCAGATGAGCACTATCAAAGCAACCTGAGCTTCCATAACACCTCAGCAGTGCCACAGGCTGATCTCCTCCATGCCACACTGCATTGATGCAGTGATTCATGCAAAAGAAGCCCCGACTAAGTATTGAGTGCATACTATACTATACATGGACATACTTTTCAGTAAGCCCACATTTCAGTTTTAAAAATCCTTATTTTTATTTATTGGTCTTATGTAATATTCAAATTTTCTGAGATACCGAATTTTGGATTTTCACTAGCTGTAAGCCATGATTATCAAATTTAAAAAGAAAGAAATGCTTGAAATATATCACTCTGTGTGTAACACATCTATGTAAAGTGTATGAGTTTCACTTTTTAAATAAAATTACTGAAACAAATTAACTTTTTGATGATATTCTAATTTTGAGATGCACCTGTATATGTAATGATGCAAAATAGCCTGGAAAATCCATTGCATTGGTTGCTTTACCCACAAAGAAAAGTGGTCATCAGACATTGGAGAAGGTCTATAGACATACAGATGCCCAAAAATTCACTGATGTCCACAAAGAACAGCTGTGTAGGAATTAAAGCATCTTTTTTTTTTACCTGTTGATCCTGCTGTTATTTTTCAACATCTTTGAACAGTTAGAAGATTGAGACTTTTTTTTTTTTTTACCTGTTTAAAACGTGCTCACTGGAGTTCTGCTTTAATTTGTTAGCCACTTATGTAAAATCCATCTAACACTACCCTCTCCAGACAACTCTGCTGTCCAAGGGTGACTCCATCAGTGGCGTAGCTGGGGGTTGTGTGGTCCGCACCTGGGTGACACCCGCACAGCACTGGATTGAGAGAGGTGCTGCGGCTCTCTCTTCTTCCTCCTTCCCCTGCGCACTCCGGTATCTCTGCTGTGTCTCCTTGGCTCCCCGCGATGTTCAGGGACAGAGGAGAAAGAATGGTGAGGCAGAGAGCTCTGGAGTCCCATAGCCCAGTGCCCGGCGCCCGCATGTCCTCTTGGATCCGGCACTGCAATTGCCTATTATTGTGATAGGCAGGCAGGGAGAGGTGCCGGCTGCCTATCACAATGACACTCCTCAGAGCCGGCGGAGCCTAGATGGAGGGACATTTGTGTGGACAGAGCCTTGCTGATCTGAGGTCTGTAAATGTAGGGAGGGGAGATACACAAGGGGGGCTACATTAGGGGGATTACACAGGGGGGTTACATTGGGGTTATTACACAGGGGGGGTTACATTGGGGGGATTGCACACGAGGGGTTACATTAGGGGGATTGCACAGGTGGATTGCACACGGGCGTTTACATTAGGGGGATTGCACACGGGGGTTACATTAGGGCGATTACACATGGAGGTTACATTAGGGGGATGAACTGTGCTGATGCGCTAGCCTGCTCAGTGCTCCGGATGGCTCAGTGACGGGGGGCGACACTAACCCTAGCGATGCCACTGGTCTCCATTATATCTTTATAGCTAGTGTAGCCACCATCATACAGGATCTGTTACTGCCAGAACCACCAGGTTGGAAAGCTAAACATTTTTAAAGCACTTTTGTTTTTGGGTTTAGATACGCTTTAGGCAATGTTATATGCAGATCTGAATACCAGGGGTATCAACTCCTTATATAGATCATGTAAGGAGATGGCAGGATCTTTTAACTGGATAACTGTGCCCAATGGGTTTTGGAAGGTATCCAAAATTTGCAGGGATCCATTTCAGCACAGGTGATGATGGGTGGTCCCTGGCTGATGTCTGGAGCTAGTATTTGGTGTAGATGGTACAAAGAAAACCCAGGTGAGCTAAAAGGTGTGAAGCTTGAGGTTTCGTATGTGTCAGCTCTGTAAGAAAAGGTGACCTGTTGCTCCTGTTCCATTGGTTAAGTAAAAGAGACACACCCAGGTGACAGTGAAAGGATATGGCTTGGCATGGGAACACAGCTGTGCTCCAGGGAAATGGAGTTTCTGTTCTCAGGATTGAAGGAAGTATTCTCTTGTTATCTGTCAGACCTGTGTACTGGCAGTGGTGACAGAACAGAGAAAATGCATATGAAAAAAATGAGACGTCGTCACTTAGTATCATAGCCACAGCCAAGGTACCTATTCTAAATTCGAAGACAAAAAAATCCTGTAGACATTGCAGTCTGGAAATATGTACTATTGTACAGTTCACAAACTGTACAATATTACTCCATGTGGCATTTGATCCCTATTTCAAGAGGAACTGCAGTCTGCTCACATAATTTGTAATAAAAACATCTTTGCCATTCTGAAGCTTCCCTCCATCCACTTTGCATATTATTTTATATATCCTGTGATTCTGTACTTGCCAAATATGCTGCAGAAATCTCCCTCCACTCTCTGGCTGCAGCCATTTTAACTGTGGGCAGCTGAAGCTGCTGCCTGTTCACTTCCTGGATTTACACAGTCACACAGAGGCACACCTCCAGCTCTGCAGCCATGCAGCTCTCATTGGCCCTCTTATGACTCATCCCCCCTCCCTTCCTGGCAAACTCTCACGAGGTAGAGAGAGAGAGCTGTGCATGATGTCATAAGCCTAGGCTAATGACCAGACAAGAAAGAGGAAGTGGGCTGTATAAGATATTTACTGGCAGAAAAAAAAGTTTTACTATGCAACGTTAAAACAACAAGGGCAGAAGATTTAATAGATGGAAAGTTGAAAAAATGACCGAAGTTCCGCTTTCAAGATTGTCTCATCCATGACTTGAGAGCCATAAGTGACACAGCTGTTCCCCAATAAGATCTTCACCTTAAAGAGGTATTAACCCCCTCAGATTTTTTAAGCACTTTCAGCAGCTAATTTATTCACTTAAGCCTGGTACACACAGTTTTTTTTTCGTACAGCCCAGGAGGAGCTGCTGTACTAACAATCCTATGTTAGTACAGCAATCTCCCCTGCTGAGCTATGGTGTTCTGGCAGGTGGTTGGCTCCCCCGCCAGAACACACTGGTCACCGAATGCTGGTCGGCAGACCTTTTTTGCCCCTTCGACAGAAGCCGGTTCGATAGAAACCGGCCGATGCCACCCAACCTTCAGCCCATGTATACTAGGCTTTACTGAGTATACAACTCCTTTCTTTTAATTCTTGCCTATCTTCGAGTTTAAACGGTGCCATGACCGATGCCCCGAGTTTCAGGGTTGATCCTTTCTGTTACAGCATCCTATGGAGCCACTTTTGCATGCATACTCATACTTGTGTCTCCCTACATTTACGCTGTGTGCCTCAACAGAAACACGCAGCCCCATAGTCTAGTATGGCAAGGCACTCCCCTGTTCCTCACTCCTCATCCCATTCCTTCTTCAAGCTAACAGACTTATTCTAGCTTTTGTAGCTTTTTTCAACCAGGGTGCCGCCTGGGTTCTTCAGGGGTGTGTTGACAAAATACCTAAAAAATTGCCCAAAAATTTTTAACAAGGCAGTGGGTGGCTAAAGCCTGCTTTTCTTTTTGTTAAACAATGCCACTGTTTTTTATTGTGCATCATTAAAACCATGTGGGCCAGTTGCCAGCGTCCTATCATCTAATGACGTTGGTTGATAAGGAGGAAGTTGGCAGCCTGAACAGTATCTTTGTTTGCCCCTCCCCTACTCCTTTCCATCAGCACTGGGTCACTTTAGCTGAGTGAGAAAGAAAAACCCTGAAATACTAATCGATGCCAGTGTGCAAAAGTATATTTGCTTTGGAAAAATAAATCACCTCTAAAGTTTAGTTTTTTATATTTTAGTGGGGTCCCTCAAGATGCATAATATGCATAATTTTAAAGGGTACCTTGACTGAAATGAGGTTGAAAAACATTACTCTAGTCTAGAGTGTTCTGTCCACTGCTAAATCTTTCCTGTGAAGATCAGAAGTTAAGGAGAACAGTGCTAAGCAGTGGCGGCCCATCCACACGGGGCGCAGGGACGCCGCCCTAATAATCCATGCGTCTGGCTCCTATTCTACATGCAGGGCGCCAGATGCATGAATTTCAAGGGGTTTTTTTTATTTGTTTTGAAGCACATGATTAGAGCTTGAGGCTCTTATTGGCTTAAAAAAAGAATGGCCTTGGGGGAAGCGGGGATTTTGGGAGCACTGCTCCCTGAGCCCACCCAGTTGTGTGACAATAGATTGTCTTGCTGATTCTCCTCTCGGTCAATCGCGAAGCGGGTCCTGAGACCCGATTGGGCAGGGAGTCTTAGGACCCTACCTCGGATCTTTGTCATCTGCCTCTGGTAAGGTAAGGAGGCCATGATTGTCTGTCTCCCACGGGAAGGGGGGGTGATTGGTGCCTTCCCATCTGTCTCCAGGGAGGGGTGTCGTTGGTGTGCCGCCCCCCCCAAATATTGAGCACCAGCCGCCACTGGCGCTGAGGGTGCAGGAGCCAGCAGCATAAATAGCCGTAAATAGCAGGTGCTGGGGTAAGAGTAGCAAGTAGTTTACTGGGGAATGTTTATTTTATTGTGCTAAATGCATTAAAGCCTAAGGTAGGCCATACATTATGTAATTTTCTTTTCCTTCAACCATGGGTTGAAGGAAAGAAAATTGCTTGATTCCCCGTCAACACAGTCAGTATTGATGGGGGAATCCCTCCTGCAGTGCTGTTGTGTTCTGCCAGCGGGGAGCATTCCCCGCTGGCCGAATACAATTATCACTGCTGATGGCTATAGCCACCGGCAGGACCTGAGCAAAAAAATCCAACAGGCTGCTTGTACTGAAGTCGATTGATGGATCGACTTCAGTACAATCAGCCTGCCCATAGATGAATCAAAATTCAGCTAGTTCCTGCTGAACCGGACAAATTTTGATCTGTCTATGGCCGCCTTAAGTTTAGTTTATTAAAAAATCAGCACAAGGGACAGTAGGGGGAAACATCCCTGGAACGCCACACTGATTATTGGTAGTTGATATAGCCACTGGCAATAATCGCATGGTGAAAATCCAACATGCTGGTATACCCAGGTCGTTTGATGGATCAACCTGGGTACAATCAGCCTGCCCATAGATGGATCAAATCTTTGCCGGTCCCTGCTGAACTGGCCAAGATTCGATCCATCTATGGCCAGCTTTAGTCAGGCACTCTTGATGACTGCTGTGACAGACCAAACTGGGACAGGGGCTTTTTGGAGGGGGCTGCAGTGTAGCCTCTTGCCTACCGACTATGGGCCCTGGCTTTTGAGGGCACTCTATTTACCCCCCCCCCCCCTAGACTCAGAGACTCAGAATAGATGTTATTATAATCAGCTCGAAACAACCTGATGCTGGGGTGTCTTTCTCTCATAGTATAATTTCCCCATTGTGTGCCTACTAGGTGTGAATTCCATTGTTTATTGAGTCACCTACTGTTTCTGTCTGTCTGCTAATTCTCTCAGAGATGTGACTAGCATTGTGTCCACTTTACCTTGAACCATTGTGGGATGTTTATGTTAACTGTTCATTAGATGTACTGATATTACTGTTTACAATTTGCATTGTTTAGGATAATGTGATCAAGCGCTTATCCGATTTTGTGTGTTATACTGTATATTCTGTGTGAATTTACAATAAAGGATCAGTTCCAGTTTGCACCTAAGCTAGTGTTGTCTAGTTCTTGGGTGCAATATCCTGCTATAAAACCTGGTTCTTGGTTCCAGAGTGGAGGAAGCTGTATCTTGATGACAGCACCCAGGCTGAGTGTCAGGCAGTCCGTCAGAACTGCCTTTTACAGCTCCCTCAGTTCTGTTAACCCCACCACACCGGAAAATTATGGCAGCAGGGTTGGGGGGAATCGGAGGACAATTTTAAGGAATGCAGTTCCCAGCAGCACAAGGGACACATCAGATTAATAGTAAGTAATGTCCCTGATGCTGATTTATTTATTTAGTTTTTTTTTTTTTTACTAAACTTGGGTTTTATGCATGCAGGACTTTTGGTGCACTTTCTTTTTGCACCAAAACCACGTAACCGGACATAAGGGAAGCCTATAGGAAAGCTAACCCCTATCAAAACTGCATGTAAGCTGTGCCACATCCACAGTGTGAAAGCGCTCCATATTCTCATATCAAAGTATTTTCAGCAGGATGTACTCACCAAAGCATTTCACTGCTATATGTTGGGGGAAAAAAACTGCTGCATTTTGGGTGAATTGATGTTCACTATTCAAGTGCAAATTGTGTCCTTCCAAAATACAGGGAAACATATGACTAATTATGTAACTTGCATTAATATAGTCTAATAATAAGGAACTCTCATTCCTTTTTTATAAAACGCATTGAAGTTTGTGCTACTGAAAAGAACAAATCAATAGGGTATTTTCACAAAAGCTCCTAAGCATGACCAAAAGCAGAACAATTGCACATGAAAAGCAATGTACAAATCCTGTGCTTCTCTATACCACTGCTTTCTGACACTATAGGTCAAGTCATCAAGATTTAATAGCAGAGGCTGATTTCAGCACGAGGCAAGCAGAAGCATGCTTCAGCATTTACAAAAATGATATCGCTGTCTTCAGGAATTACTTGAATTGCTGATGTTTGTGGAGCTTCAAAAAAGACAAATCATTGTACATGGTTTAAAAGCAGTGTTTTAGCTATACGGCTGTGTACATGGGCTATTGGGAGATGGTATAATAAACAGATCTTAGAAAGATAGTTCCTTACTCCTGAATAATGAAATATGAAATTGGTAATTGCTTTCACACAATCCATGCATGACTGCATATTATGACAGTGAAGAGACTGCATAAGATTTTATGTAGAGACTGACAATGAAAGACATACATCATTAGGCTATATGACTCTACACAGCAAGAAAAGCGAAAGATTCATTCCCTTGTAATACTAGGTGCACATATAATATTCCTCATATATACGGTAATTGTAATAGAAATTTATTCATTCTATCTATCTCTATAAATCTATTATTCTACTAAATAATATACTGTATATCTGCAGCAGAAATTGCCTGCTTATTACCCTATGCTGGTTTTATACATGCATCCTAATGCCCCGTACACACGGTCGGACATTGATCGGACATTCCGACAACAAAATCCATTGATTTTTTCCGACGGATGTTGGCTCAAACTTGTCTTGCATACACACGGTCACACAAAGTTGTCGGAAAATCCGATCGTTCTAAATGCGGTGACGTAAAACACGTACGTCGGGACTATAAACGGGGCAGTAGCCAATAGCTTTTGTCTCTTAATTTATTCTGAGCATGCGTGACACTTTGTGCGTCGGATTTGTGTTTTCCATCGGATAATCCTATCGTGTGTACAGGGCTTAAGGCATTTCACACATGGGAGACATCCCTTTTTGTTGTCATCTGAACAAACCAGATCTATAAAATGTTAGTTAACATCTGTCATTATTAATCATGATGGATTTAGCTGTCTGATGTGCTCTATTCAGATTCCCCAACACACACTTCAAGGGCTGAATGCTTGTTTTTTGTCTAATATACCTAATAATATAATTAAAAAGCAGTTTTGCTTACCTTATCGCTTGCTCCCCAGATAGCCAGCACTCTCCACTTCTCCTCGTTGCTCCTGGTTGTAGATGGGCCTTTGGTGTCCTCACTTACAATGCAGGACTGCAGGTGCTGCATTGTACACAATGACATCATAGGCCTACAGCCGATCGAGCAGTGAAGAGAAATAGATTTGGGGGAATAGTCACACAGAGAGAAAAGAAGCCTGTGGGATAAAGTACGGAAGACAAAACAAGGACTTGTAATGTTTTGAGTGAAGGGGGAACCCCACTGCAGGGCAAACTTTGGGCAAACTTTGAGTGGTTACCACTTCCACCTAGCAGCACTGAGGTCATTGCTTCGAATCCCAACCACGGCACTACCTGCATGGAATTTGCATGTTCTCCCTGTGCCTGCGTGGGATTCCTCCCACATGCTGGTAGGTTAATTGGCTCTTGTCTAAATTGGACCTAGATGTGAGTTAGGGACCTTATTGGGATTTATTTTTAACCACTTCACACCCGGCCACTGTAGATATACTGCGCCAGGGTGGCCGCTCTGCACCACGTGATCTGACACTTCTGGGGTATGCACACGCGCCGCCGGTGGCCCACTCCTGCTGTGATCACGCACAGCAGGAGCCCAGCGGCGTGTACTGCGAACTCAATGTCCGCCAGCACTCGCCGTTTGTTCAGTACACAGGCAGAACAGTGACCTGCCTATGTAAACAAGGTAGATCGCCATTTTGTCAGTAGCGAAGGCATTGATCCTGTGTTCCTGCAAAGCAGGGACACGGATCTATGCCTTCCCTTAGTAAAAGCACCTCCCACACAGTACACAAGCAGTGGCTAGGAACACATTTAACCTTTTGATTGCCCCTGATGTTAACCTCTTCCCAGCCAATGTCATTAGTACAGTGACAGTGCATATTTGTTAGCGCTGTATTAGTGTCACTGGTCCCAAAAAGTGTCAAAAGTGTCAGTTAGTGTCTGATTTGTCCTCCGCAATATTGCAGTCCCACTATAAGTCTCTGATCACCACCATTACTAATAAAAAATAAATAAATAAAAATATCCCATAGTTTGTAGACGCTATAACTTTCATGCAAACCAATCAATACACGCTTATTGAGATTTTTTTTACAAAAAATATGTAGCAGAATACATATTGGCCTAAATTGATAAAGAAATTAGATTTTTTCAATTTATTATTGGGTATGTTTTATAGCAGAAAATAAAAAATATTGTTTTTTTTTTCAAAATTGACGGTCTTTTTTTGTTTATAGCACAAAAAATAAAAACCACATAGGTGATCAAATACCAGCAAAAGAAAGCTCTATTTGTGGGGAAAAAAGTACCTAAAATGTATTTGGGTACAGTGTCACACAACCACGCAATTGTCAGTTAAAATAACGCAGTGCCGTATCGCAAAAATGGCCTGGTCATGAAGGGGGTAAATCTTCCGGAGCTGAAGTGGTTAACAAAGACATGTAGCGGAATACATTTTGGCCTAAATTTATGAAAATTTTGGTATTGCATATGTTTTATAGCAGAAAGTATAAAATATTGGGGGGGGGGGGGGTTTCAAAAATGTTTGTATTTTGTCATTTATATAATAAAAAATAAAAAACCCAGTGATGATAAAATACCACCAAAAGAAAGCTCTATTCGTGTGAAATAAAATATATAGTTTTCATTTGGGTACAGCGTTGAATGACCGTGCAATTGCCAGTTAAATAGGGTAGTGCCAAATAGCAAAAAATGGCTGGGTCATGAAAGGGGTAAAACCTTCCAGGGCTTAAGTGGTTAAACTGAATATATTTGAAACACAAAAACAAAACATATTACATATAAAAACACATACACATCTGTCATCTGTCCAACACTATAAATCTATGTTACATAATATTTACATATAATAATAAAATGTAAATGACACATATACAGGGGTTGGACAAAATATGGCATGGAAACAAAATTATTATTCGTAAGGTTGAATAAAGACACTAGTCCATCCAGTTCACCCTGTGAGGGTGCGTGTGTTCATGTCAATAATCATTTCTCACATTCCTGTATATTGTGTTCACTAAGATGCACATCCAAGAGTGTTTTTAAAACTATCAATACTCCCTGCTGACACCACAGACTGTCAAAGGGAATTCCACATCCTTACCACACTCTGACAGTGAAAAACCCCCTAGGTTAAACCGCTTCTCCTCCAATTTCATTGAGTGACCCTAAGTGTTTTTACACTCATTGAGTGGCCCCGTGTCCTTTTAACAACAGGTAAAAGAACAAAATGGTTACCTAATATGGTGTTGGACCGCCATTGGCATCCAATTCTCCTGGGAATTGATAAATATAAGTCTTGGATGGTGGGTGATGGAATCTAAATACCACTCTTCATCCAAAAATCATTCTAGTTCTTGCAGAGATGCCAGAGGCGGAAAATGAGTCCGAACCTTGTTCTCCAAAATTGACCATAGTGGCTCTATGATATTGAGGCGCCCAGGAAAGGTGTGAGATTTTGTCTACTTGCTTGTCAAACCATGGTTTGACAACACAAGCTGTGTGACTCAGAGCATTATGGTCTTGGTAAATGGCGCTGTCTTTGGGAAACAATGTCTGCACCATGGGGTGCACATGGTCAACCACAATTTGTACATAGTCGCTGGCAGTGACTCTCCCTTTCAAGGTGTTGATGGGGCCTACAGAATACCAAGATATGGCTGCCCAAACCATGACCAACCATGCTTTACCGTTGGCACAAGACAGTCCTGGTTGCAAGGTTGGGACGATGTTCTCCACACGTAAACACATCCGGTGGTTGGGAACAGTGTGAAGCTTGATGAATCGGACCATATTGCATTCTTCCATTGATTGATAGTCCACGATTTATGGGTGTCGCACCACTCTCTTCTCTTAAAATCAGTCACTAGTGGTTTGGTAATTGTAGCTCACCCGTGAATGTTTTGCTTATGGAGTTCCCTCTGCACAGTTTTCGTGAACACAGGCTGTGGAAGACTGAGATTGAGCTCTGCAGTCACTTCTGCAGCAGTTGTTTTCTTATTCCGGGTCACAATCCTGCGCAATGTCATTTTGTCTCTTTTGGTCAGTTGACCGCGTCATGCTTATCAGACAACGTTTTCCCGGAAACTGTATAAGCCGTCATAACCTTTGATACTGTAGCTCTCGTCACCGCATAGTAAATTAGCAACTTCAGTCACAGAGGCACCAGCTAAGCCAGCACCGACAATTCTTTGAAACTCAGTAAGCTCTGACATGACTCTGTATTATCAGCAGCGCATGCAGAGAATGACACCTGCTAGCTAGTTGTGTCATCACACAGCGGAAGCAAAATAATGTTTTCAACACGAAACATGTCTGTAAATCATTTAGTGTTTCCATATTTTTGGCCAACCCCTATATATATATATATATATATATATATATATATATATATATATATATATATATACTGTATATGCATGTATATGCTTCATATCATATGCTGACACTAATTATGCAGACTTAGTGCATGGATCACTCTCTCACAAACTGTCAAAATAAAACCCTTCTTTCTACTTTTTCTCTTCTGACCTTATTAACCATTTTATTCCACACTTGTGTAATTTTATTAGCAGCCTTGCTCAAGGCTCTGGTAATTTTTAATTAAAGACATCATTATGAGATGTGTAGGCCGTTTCAGGGGTCACCGAGAACCCATACATCATTATACTATGTAAAGAAAAGCCTGTCCACTTCTCTGAATCTGCGTGAAGTCAATGAGGATGTCTTGGGCTATTATGTGTGTTTTGTTGTTCAGAGAATTCTAACGAGCACTGCGAAGAACTCACACAACAGATGGCGGAGGATTCTTCAGGGATCTTAGGCAGAGGAAAGATACAGCTGTCCCCAAAGCGCAGAGCAGTATCTTGCCCTACAGGTAATGCCCTTGGCTCCTGATTAGGCCAGCACCACTCAGTGTTTTGCAATTACTGGTGTTGTATATTTCCTGGAAAGGTGTTATTCATCATTGCATCTCTACAGCAAAAAGTACAACATACTCTTTCTAAGATGATAGTAACCCTGTATCCAAACGTCTAGACATATAATAAGAATGTAATGGTATTAAAGCTGGAATTATACCATTGATAAATGGGCATCATTTTTCCACAATGATGTAACAAGCAAACATCATATTAGACATAAAAGAAAATACATTTTATTCAACACAAAAAAAAAAAAAAAAATATGTCTAGTATTCAAGTTGCGGTGGTTGCTGCAATGTGGTCTTTGTCCAAGCAGAACGCCAGCCAAGTAGCAGCTGAAATTCACACATCAGAGCTGATTTACGTGCCAACATTTTTGTAATGCTTTTCAGCACACCCAGGTGTCTGCCACACAGCATAGACAGGCATGTGAAACCTCTACTTCCCTTTTCCGTTTAGTTTTCTTTGAATAACCTTCCTGCTCACTGACAATGAATCAGCACCATTTCACTGCTGAATCACTATCCAATTTGCAGGTAGGTGACGTAGAAACCCAGAAACAGAAACCAACGGAGTCACCGACCTGGCATTGCAGTGCTATGTGGCACGAATGTAAAACACAAGACTGGCTAAACAGAGTTACCAACATTTTGGCAGGCGAAACTCAGAAACAGTTTACATTTACTGTATGTACAGTGGCTTGAAAAAGTATTCATACCCCTTGAAATTTTCCACATTTTGTCATGTTACAACCAAAAACGTAAATGGATTTTATTGGTATTTTATGTGATAAACCAACACAAAGTGGCACATAATTATGAAGTGGAAGGAAAATGATAAATGGTTTTCAAAATTTTTTACAAATAAATATCTGAAAAGTGTGGTGTGCATTTGTATTCAGCCCCTTTCATACTTAGCATACAATCTAGTGGAACCAATTGCCTTCAGAAGTTACCTAATTAGTAAATAGAGTCCACCTGTGTGTAATTTAATCTCGGTATAAATACAACTGTGATGCCCTCACAGTTTTGTTAGAGAACCTTAGGCTCTGTTTCCACTAGTGCGACTTTTCATGCGACTTGGGACTGAAAAGTCGCATGACAAATTGTTTCCCATGATTTCCAATGAGTACCGTTCATATCTGTGCGACTTCAAGTCGCAGCGACTTCAAAGTAGTCCCTGCACTACTTTGGTCCCACTTTGATGCGACTTGAGGTCCATAGATACAGGCATTGCTTCAAGTCGCGGTAAAAAGTCGCGGTAAAATCGCGGTAAAAAATCGCGTCAAAATCGCGCGACTTTGGGGACGCAATAGTGGAAACCTAGCCTTAGTGAACACACAGTATCATGAAGGCCAATAAACACACCAGACAGGTGTGGGGTAAAGTTGTGGAGAAGTTTAAAGCAGGGTTAGGTTATAAAAAAAAATATCCCAAGCTTTGAACATCTCACAGAGTACTGTTCAATCCAGCATCCGAAAATGGAAAGAGTATGGCACAACTGCAAACCTACCAAGACATGGGCATCCACCTAAACTGACAGACCAGGCAAGGAGAACATTCCTCAGAGAAGCAGCCAAGAGGCCCATGGTAACTCTGGAGGAGCTGCAGAGATCCACAGCTCAGGTGGGAGAATCTGTCCACAGGACAACTATTAGTCATGCACTGCACAAATCTGACCTTTATGGAAGAGTGGCAAGGAGAAAGCCATTGTTGAAAGAAAGCCATAAGAAGTCCTGTTTGCAGTTTGCGTGAAGCCATGTGGGGAACACAGCAAACATGTGGAAGACTGGTCTGGTCTAGTGCTCTGGTCAGATGAGATCAAAATGGAACTTTTTTGCCTAAAAGCAAAACGCTATGTGTGGCGGAAAACTAACACTGCACATCACCCTGAACACACCATCCCCACCGTGAAACATGGTGGTGGCAGCATTATGTTGTGGGGATGCTGTTCTTCAGCAGGGACAGGGAAGCTGGTCAGAGTTGATGGGAAGATGGATGGAGCCAAATACAGGGCAATCTTAGAAGAAAAACTGTCAGAGTCTGCAAAAGACTTGAGACTGGGGTGGAGGTTCACCTTCCAGCATGACAATAACCCTAAACATACAGCCAGAGCTACAATTGAATGGTGTTAGATCAAAGCATATTCATGTGTTAGAATGGCCCAGTCAAAGTCCATCCAATTGAGAATATGTAGCAATACTTGAACATTTCTGTTCACAGACACTCTCCATCCAATCTGACAGAGCTTGAGCTATTTTGCGAAGAAAAGTGGACAAAAATGTCACTGTCTAGATGTGCAAAGCTGGTAGAGATATCCCGAAAAAGACTTGCAGCTGTAATTGCAGAGAAAGGTAATTCTACAAAGTATTGATTCAGGGGAGCTGAATACAAATGCACACCACACTTTTCACATACCGTTTCCCCAAAAATAAGACCTAGCGTGATTGTTGGTGATGGCTGCAATATAATCCCTACCCCCCAAATAAGCCCTAGTTAAAGTCCTTGTAGGTCCTCTTTTTAGGGTAGGGCTTATTTTCGGGGACACAGGGTAGGGCTTATTTGGGGGGTAGGGCTTATATTGCAGCCATCACCGACAATCACGCTAGGTCTTATTTTCAGGGAAACAGGGTAGGTGAAGCTTGTCGCTTAAAGCTTAAAAAAGTACATATGCATCTTTTTTGGTTTTTATAAGCTTCAGTTGGAATGCCTGAAAAATGTGTATCGTGTTTTGGCTTACCTCCCTTTCTCCTAGTAACTATCTTTCTATTGGCTAAAACAACAACACTAAAGGATGAAAACTCCTGAAAAATGTGTAAAAAATCTTTTACTTTTAAACAATATTCGCCAAGCAGAAGCGGCTCCAGCCCAAGTTTTTTGGGGGTGCTGGAAGAAAAAAAAGCGAGGGTGCTGATGCAAAATGTACACGTGTGGGCGTGGCCAAAATGTAGGTGTGGCTAAAACGGGTGTGGCCAAATGTGAGTAATTCTTCCTGCTCTATAGCTTGTAGTCTGCCACCTTTCCCTCTTTATATAGGCTAAAAAGAGCCTGCAGGTACACTGAAGAGATTGTGAAGTAAAATAAGTTCCATTGAGGCCAACAATTATAGCCCCCAGCATATGTCAGGGCCAGCAATAACCTCGAGTCAGTGGGGTAGTTAAGTATAAAAAGTCTACAGCCACAAAGAAGCCAGAGAACCATCTAAAAACTCAGTCACACATTGAAAACAGGCCATGCCGTCAGGTACATTGTCCCATACCCAAAAAAAACTACAAAATGTGCTAAAGGAAATTATCACCACAATGTACACCACAATAATTCAAAGAAAGCAGTAAAAGCATAAAAAATATCAATAAATAATATCTAAATTAAATATGTGATAAAAACGATAAAAGTGTAATCTGTGCATTTATATAAAGTACAATGTGCAACACAAGTGACCCTTATTAGAATTTCATATCAACAACGTTCATTAGAATTGTCTGCAAGCAGAGTGAATCCTCTGCAGGATATTAGCAGCTACTTCTGTGTACCATCAACCACTGGCACTTACCAGAGATTAAAGGGGTTGTAAACCCTCGTTTTAAAAAAAGCAAAAGAAAAAACAAACATGCCCTACTTACCTCCACTGTGCAGTTTGTTTTACACAGAGTGGCTCCTGCCCTCCTGTTCTGGGGTTCCTCAGCGGCGCTGGTGGCTCCTCCCCGCATTGAGTGTCCACGTTGGAGAAGCGTTCTCCTTGGTGGACACCCGTGCGGGCGCACTCCTGAGTCCCACATCTGCCTCCATTTACACAGAATTCACGACTGGGCCCCCCCCCCCCCAGTGCTCCAGTGCTACGTCATTGGATATGATTGACAGCAGCGGGTGCCAATGGCTGCGCTGCTATCAATCTATCCAATCAGGACACGATACACCAGCTAGTGCCGGTGTGCTCATTCCTGGCCGGAGAAAGATTGGGGTCAGGTAAGTAAAAGGGGGGCAGCACCACAGAAGGTTTTTCACCCTAATGCATATAATGCATTAAGGTGAAAAACCATGAGAGTTTACAACCCCTTTAAGGCCATAGATAGCAGGCCCAACAATGCATGGTCATGTCCCACGGGCAATCAGCATACCACCAACCGGACCTCAGATAGTTAATCTTCATCCAGCATTACTTGCCTCAGGGATTGTTCCCACAATAACTCACAGCAGCCAGGCCCACAATTGTACACATAAAAATACAAAGAGCTACCAAACAATTTCTAATACTATTCAGCCAGCCTTATGATCCAGGCACCCCTGCCAGAGAACAAAGTCGGGTTGTGACCTCACTGATCTCCACTGTAGTTGAAGAAAACCTACCACCTTCTCATCAAATGCATATGAGCCCTTACATTGATTAGTGACATATATATTTATCAGGTTAGAAAAAAAAATGTGTGGTAACATGAGGGAGAATGTTCACTTTTCTTTTAGTGAGATATACTGTAACACCACACCAGCACTGTTAGGGCTCATTCGCACTAGCGGTTAGGCAATTGCATGCAGTACACGGCAGTTATAGTTTTAAATCAGCCTTTTCACAACCTGTCAAACCTGCTTAGATCACTTTTTAGAGGGACAGTGGTGCCTGTTCCACTTGTAAAACAGCCCTTAGCTGCATTTGACGGTGGTACCCATAGGGCTTGTTTACACGTGAGATTGGGGTTGGTAAAACCATGTGGTTGAGTCACACTTTTACCTTCCCCAGTCCCTACCCCCTTTAGCTGCAGAGGCAGCAACCAACGGTGTATACATTCCATGTTGTGCCTATAAAGCTGATATTGTGCATCTATATGGACTCAATTGCATCTTTATGCTCTCAATAGCATGTTTATGCTATTGTGCCTATATAGCTGCTATTGTGCCCACATAGCTTTAATTGTGCCCCATTATGCCCATTGACCTTAACTTCTTGCAGAACTTCCAGCTGCTGTGGATCCCACTACCAAGAATGAGAGGCGGAGTGCTATTGGTATCACTCCATCTGACATTGCAGCCGGAACCATGGACAAGGCATTGGCTCATGAGGCAGGCTTGATGCTAGGGTTGCCACCTTTTCTTCAAGCCAAACCCAAACACCTTAGTGGTGCATGGCAATTTTTTTGTAGTATACCCTGTAGGATTAGTAAAAGACCTGGGACCTGGATGGAGGGTTGTGGGTAGTATAAATAGGAGGGGCTGCAAGGAGAGGGGTGACCTAGGACAGGAAGGTGGGGGAGAGGTGAGTGAGGGGGATGACTGAGGATGGAAAGAGGGGATGCAGCAAAGATAGGTGCTAGGTTGGTGGAGTTGGGTGGAACTCAGACAAGGATGGGAAGGGGGGAAAGGAATGGAATGAGACTTGCAGAGAGAAGGGAGCTTGCTCTTTAAGGTGAGAGGTGAGGATGGAGGTGAGCAAGGAGGCAATGATCAGGGGAGGACCAGAGTCAGTGGTGAAGGGAAGGAAGAGGCTGAATGAATGGGAGAGCGGCAGTTCTGAAGTGAGATGCGGCATTGCTAGTGGGAGTGAGAGCATGTAATGTGAATGAAAGGTAGTTAGGTTGTGTTACAGTGGAGGTGAACCAAAGTATGGATGGATGAGGAGCAGAAGAGGCTCAGGGAGAAGCCAAGTGAGAACGGAAACAGTGCAGGGGGGTAGTGTAAAAAAAGTGCCGATGGAGGGGGACAGCTGGGGGGGCGGTCAGAGGCCGAAGGTGCAGAGGAAGAAGTAGAGCAGCAGACGATGCAGAGGGGGTGGCTGTTATGGGGGGAATCCTGATGAGATCGGGCTTTGAATCATGTGTTCGGGTTTCAGTCCACCTGAAACCCGGACACATTATTGAGACCTAATCTGCCTAGGTGAATCCCGGACAGGTGGCAACCCTACTTGATGCCCCTCGTGGCCAACTGCTCCCTCCTGCCCTGCTTCTCTTGTTCTGGGCACCACCTTCATCCACAATCAGTGACATAAGGTCGGCAAGCCCAGGACCAATCTACCAGTCACCTGGATACGATCGACTGGTAGATCGTGATCCACGGGTTGTCGACCTGGGCTCTATAGTAAACATGATTTCTTCTGGGAGAAAGGAATACTTGGTGTCTGTGTTCCCATTGACACTGTCCCTGAGCATTTTGTAACAGCCTCCCGATGTGTAAATATACAGAACATACAGTATATAGGGAATGCTTTCCTCTGTTTCCTTCACTGCCTGCACTAAAACAAGGAGCTGTGACTGTCCAGGCTGCTGCAGAAGACGGTTCTCCCCTCCCTGAAGCAAAGTACAGAAGAAAAAAAAAGACTCACGTGGGTGTTTGAGAGCTGAGGGGTCATTCCGGCTTCTTCTTGCTTTGGCATTGAAAATCATTTTTGGAGTGTGCAGCGGGTATAGGTGTATGGAAAATGCATGGAGTGTGCAGTGAGCATAGGAGGTGTATTAAAAATGCATGGAGTGTGCAGAGAGTATAGGTGTATGGGAAATGCATGGAGTTTACAGCGAGTATAGGTGTATGGGAAATGCATGGAGTGTGCAGCAAGCATAGCAGGTGTATGGGGAATGCATGGAGTGTGCAGAGAGTATAGGTGTATGGGAAATGCATGGAGTGTGCAGCAAGCATAGGAGGTGTGTGGGGAATGCATGGAGTGTGCAGCGAGTATAAGTGTATGGGAAATGCATGGAGTGTGCAGCGAGCATAAGGGGTGTGTGGGGAATGCATGAATTGTGCAGCAAGCATAGGGGGTATGTGGGGAATGCATTGAGTGTGCAGCGAGTATAAGTGTATGGGAAATACATGGAGTGTGCAGCGAGCATAGGGGGTGTGTGGGGATTGCATGGAGTGTACTGTGAGCATAGGGGTGTGTGTGTGGGGAATGCATGGAGTGTGCTATTAGTATAAGTGTATGGGAAATACATGGAGTGTGCAGCGAGCATAGGGGGTGTGTGGGGAATGCATGGAGTGTACTGTGAGTATAGGGGGTATATGGGAAATGCATGGAGTTTGCAGCGAGTATATGGGGTGTATAGAGTGTACTATGAGTATAGGGGGTGTATGTGGAATGCATGGAGTGTGCAGCGAGCATAGGGGGTGTATGGGGATGCATGGAGTGTGTCACATTAAGATTGCAGAGCTGAGGGGTGCGCTACTTACAGAAATTTACAAAGTGCAGGATTCAGGCTTGTGCTGCACACAGTGCAGGGTTATGGTGTGCGCTACGCACACAATGCAGGGTTCAGAAATGCGATGCGTACACAGTGCAGAGATCAGGAGTGCATTACATACACAATGCAGGGATCAGCAGTGCGCTATGTACGAGAGCTCTGGCTTGTTACGAATAATGGGAAATATAAGGTTAGTATAATGCCATCAGAATATCCTTTAATTTTTCAATCCATTCTTCTTGTATTGTGACACAGCAATGAGGAATGGATGGTCGGGTGGATGAATAAATGGATAGATGAATGAGTGGATGAATGGATAGGTAAATGAATGGATGGCTGAGTGAATGAATGGATGGCTGGATAGGTGAATGAATGGATAGATGAATGAATGGATGAGTGAACGGATGGATGAATGAGTGAATGAATGGACAGATGGATGAATGAGTGAATGAATGAATGAATGAATGGATGGATAAATGGATGGATGAGTGAGTGAATGAATAGATGAATGAGTGAATGAATGAATAGATGGATTGATGGATGAGTAAGTGAATGAATGGATGGATGAGTAAGTAGATAGATAGATAGATAGATAGATAGATAGATAGATAGATAGATAGATAGATAGATAGATAGATAGATAGATAGATAGATAGATAGATAGATAGATAGATAGATAGATAGATAGATAGAATGGGTGGATGAGTAGATAGATGGATGGATGAGCAGATAGATAGATGGACGGATGAGTTAGTGAATGGATAGATTGATGGAAGAGTAGATAGATAGATGGATGGATGAGTAGATAGATGGATGGATGAGCAGATAGATAGATGGATGAGTAGATAGATGGATGGATGAGTAGATAGATGAATGGATGGATAGATGAGCAGATAGATAGATGGACGGATAAGTTAGTGAATGGATAGATTGATGGAAAAGTAGATAGATAGATGGATGGATGGATGAGTGAATGGACAGATGGATGGATGAGCAGATAGATGGATGAATGGATGAGTGAATGGATAGATGGATAGATGAGTAGATAGATGGATGGATGGATGAGTGAATGGATAGATGGATAGATGAGTAGATAGATGAATGGTTGGATGAGTGAATGGATGGGTAGATGGATAACTCAGAAATCCTGCATTTTCTCCCTGTCTCTCTGTAAGATCCATATGACTTGTGCTGTCAGAGAGGAATGCAGGTGTCAGAATACAGGATGGATGGATAAACCATCTTGTTCTCCTCTGCTAACCTTCCCACACTGTAGAAACCAGCTTGTTCTCTCCATACTGGCAGCAGTGCAGACAAACACAACGCACTGTTTCTCAGTGCTGGGCTGAGGAATGTGTCCCCCATAGCAGGCTGTGTCCTCTTCTCTCTCTCCCCCTCCCTCCAGCTGCTGACATCTCCTCTTCTCAGAAATCAAAGAAGGTGGGCTGGGGAAAGGGGGCAGATCCAGTCTTTACCATTGGCTGAGGAGGAAGCAGAGAGGTGGATATCCATCCGCCTCTGCTGAAATTAGCCTGTACCAGGTCTAGCTAAAGATCATCGGCTTCTGCGGCAGTAGCTGCTGTATCCTTCCACAAGAAAAAAGAGTCCCCAGCTTCCAGGTAGCAATAGAGAACATGCAGGCAAGGAAAAAAAACACTAACATCTGCAAAGGCTACCATGCGGATTTTGGGGGTGCTTATTGAATTTTTGGGGAGGCTTGAGCTCCCCCAAGCACCCACCTGGTTCTGCCCCTGTTTGAGTATTGGTTATAATGTGTTACTGTGCTTTGCACATTATTATGATTATTATTATACAGGATGTATATAGTAACAACAGTTTGCACAATGCTTTACAACATGAGGACAGACAGCACAGTTACAATACAATTCAATTCAATACAGGAGGAACCAAAGGGCCCTGCTCATTAGAGCTTACAATCTAATAAGGGCACTTTGATGTGTTTAAAGTGGTTGTAAGGGCCCACATGTTTTTTTTTTTCCTAAAGTGGTTGTAAAGGACAAGGTTTTTTACCCTCATCCATGAAGGTAAAAAGCCTTCTGTGTGCAGCAGTCCCCTAAATACTTACCTGAGCTCCCTCTCGATCCAGCGATGTCCACAAGAGACTTGCCTCTTCGGGGACTCGCACTTCTGATTGGCTTTTGGCATTGGCTCCCGCTGTTGTCAATCACAGCCAGTGAGCCAATCAGGAGACGGAGGGGGCAGGGCCGAGCCACAGCTCTGTGTGTGAATGGACAGAGCCATGGGCCAGGAGTGCACCCTGGCTACTTCCTCCTGCCGGGTGCCCCCACAGCAAGCAGCTTGCTGTGGGGGCACCAGGCAGGAGGGAGAAGCCAGGAGCACCAGCGGGGGACCTGAGAAGAGGAGGATCTTGGCTGCTCTGTGCAAAACCGCTGCTCAGAGCTTGTAAGTAAGACATGTTTGTTATTAAAAAAAACAAACAAGGCTTTAATATCACTTTAACATAATAAACATTGTATACTGTACTTATCTGCTCTGTGCAATGGAGCGGCCCTACACTTCCTTTTCTGGAGTCCCCCGATGGCGATCTGCTCCTCCTCTTCTGTGTCTGCCCCCATAGCAAGCTGCTTGCTATGGGGGCAGACAGACAGGCTTGCTCCTGAGAAGGGCTGTGTGTGTCTGTAGACACACACACAGCACAGCTTGGCCACTCCCCCTACTTTTGGCTCAAAGGATTTGATTGACAGGAGCAGGAGCCAATGGCTCCCGCTGCTGCCTCTAATAATGCAGGGAGAGAGGAGAGAGCTGCAAAGAGACAAGTACAGCACTGGATCAAGGGAGGAATCAGATACGTATTTTGGGAGGGGGCAGCATTACTTCTACTGGGACATTTTAACCCTAATGCAGGGAATGCATTAAGGCACAAAATGTTATGACTTTAATGTTATGACCACTTTAATAATCCTGTATATCTACGTGGATTGTTCATGTGAGCTACAATGACATGCTGGTGTAGTAATCCAGACAGCAAAAGAATCCAAGTTTATATTTTAGTACTGTCTCCCTGTGAGTGATTATGTCTACCTACATGACTCATGCTTTAAGGCTCTCTAGCATTTCTGTCTGCAGCAAATGTTCTGCAAACAGAAACGAATGTGCGTAGTCTGTGGAACATGACACAGTGCGGAGGTGTCATAAATTAAATCAACCAAAAGGAAGGCTGGGGGCACCCCCAGAATATCCTGTTCATAATGACTTGGTAGAACTTAAAATAAATGCTCGTCTAGATAATTGTCACAGTTCTGATCTTTGTAAATTAAATCTACTGAAAAGCACCACAGCATAATCACATCCCCCTACCAGTGATTCAGTGGGTGTAACTAGACGTCCATGGGATTCGGTTCAATGTTTTAATTGTATGGGGGCCATCAGAAAATGGATTGCATCTTTTAAAGTAGCTGTCTGGTAATGCAATATCAGTACCATGTTTTATCAGACATTGAAAATTGAGTACTGTCCGTGATACTTTTTTTATTTGCTAATACGGCTACAATCAAATCACGTATTATCAGACATTGAAATTGATCTTTTTGTTTATGGGTGACAGGAATGTGTGGGATATTGTATTGATATTCTGGAAGCATAATTTGTGGTGTTAAATGTACTCATGCCTGGATTAAAATCCACACCCTGACACAAGTTCAGTTTTACAATATTGTATGGGCTCCTTTCCTGTACTGAAATTGCTCACTCTGATTTCACTGCACCCTGTAAGCTTCTCATTGAGTGCATTAGAAACTGTAGTAAGTCAGGTAAAGCTTGATCCAGCATGATCTAGCCCAGTGTTTCTCAACTCCAGTCCTCAAGGTGCCCCAACAGGTCATGTTTTCAGGATATCCCTCAAATGAAACGGCTGTGGTAATTACTAAGGCAGGGAAACTGATCAAATCACCTGTGCAAATTAATGGCAAGCCTGAAAACATGACCTGTTGGGGCACCTTGAGGACTGGAGTTGAGAAACACTGATCTAGCCCAGACATCACTAAATGGTGGCCCGGGGTCTGGATCTAGACCGAGTCACTGTCCCCTCCGGACCAGCCGCAGTCTGGAATGTGAAGGGGGGGGGGGGGGGTCTGAGAACACTGTTATAATAACGAATTGTGATGTGAAGGATCTGAGGCTAGATTTACATCATTGCTACCCATGTTCTGCATGTAGGCAGCCCATTAATTCAATTCAGAAACACAGAAAAATAAGTCCCTGACCCTTTTTTTAAATCTGGTTTGGCGCTCACGAAAACATGAGCTATTTGCCAATGCTCTGAGGTGCCTTTAGGAATCAAACATGCGATTCTGACCTCTGCTGGAAGAACATTTTAGAGGCTGGACCTCCGGGAATTATAACCCTTTCTTTCCAGGCTTACTGTCCCTGACTTCCCCCTTTCATTCATTGGATTTCAGGTCTATCAATCAAGTAGACTCAGCATCACATATTGGCATTATCTAGGGTGGTCTACATGCAAATGCTGCCTGCCTTGGATCACCCACTCCACCCATTAATGCAATTTACTATTTGCATAACCCCTCCCAAAAACCAGCTCAGTGCTGGCATCAGGGCTGAAGGCTATTGAGAGGAGTACTGAGGCAGGGCACTGTGATGTTTTCAGGAAACACACAGCACCCTGAAGGCCCCTTGCACCAGCCATATCTGCCTGCATTGCATAGATAAGCACAGAGACCATGTGATGACATTCCTGGGTCTAAAATAAGGCATGCAATGAAAATGGAAAGGTTATTTTAAAATGTAATTAGCATGTTGATTGTGGTGATTGTGTGTGTGGTGGGGGGGGGGGGGGGGGTCGTGGGGTCGGGGGCATAGGAAAGACAAAATGAAAGCATATTATACTTGAATTGATCTTTGTTTTTTTTTATTATAAATCTTCTATTTTAAATCTAAGATATTCATTTATGGGGGTGTGGCCTGGAACGGCATGACATGAGGCACACAGAACGTGAACTCTGCTTGAATTTTATCCTATTTAATCCATCCTTAGATTCCTGTGTCCTCTTCTACCTATTGTGGACTACCTGAACCTCCGGCTGACCAGGTCTCCACTGAAAAAAGTGACAGACGCCCCTTGGAAACTAGACAAATTCTAGCACAAAGAGAAGGACACAACGGGGGAAGATGGCGCCTCCATACCTTCTACCAGTGACTCGGCCAGCGCCGACACCACAAAAGTTCTGGAAGCAATTTCTACTTGCCAGAGTACCCTGACATGCAAGATCGAGGAGGTCAAGATTGATATCTCCCTTATCCGGCAAGATCTTCAGAAGCTGAGAGAGCAGGTCACAGAGGCGGAGACTCGGCTCGGCCAAGTGGAAGATGTTCACTCTTCTAGCCATGGGACTTTATATGGATTTAATTCTTTTCTTTTTTTTACGTTGTTTCTCTGGCCAGTATGAGTTTGAGCTCTGTTGGAAAAGTATTCGCACCACAACTATACCAGCTTGACCAGAGTTTTTGTGACTGATTACAACTGTTAAATAAGGTTAATTACTGTACCATATTTCTAAAGAGTACAGATATTCCTCGTTTAATGACTTATCTGTTTAATAAACCCTCAGACTTACGACCAGCTCTCCCCACCCAAACGATGTAAATTACATCATTGTATTGTACAGTACAGTACAGAATTTTCATTTGTGTTCTGTACTTATGCAAATGAAAACGTTATTGAGCTGCAGTTTTCTGTTTAGATCTTTTTTTCACAATACAGTACAGTACAGTAGTTAAGAATTGTTAAAATATTGATTACTTGTGGCTCCCCGTTTAACAACCAATTTGTTTAATGATCTGGTCTTTGGAACGGAAGCTGGTCGTTAAGTAAGGAGTACCTGTATCTACAAGACCTTACACAATCTCGGTGTGTGCACATGCAAAGTTTATGTTATATGTCATGTTTCAGCGTAGCATATTCTATTTTGAGGCTACAAATTCCAACTGATTATAGGGTGTTCAATAGTTCTGATCAAGCAATTTTTATGTATTAAATGTGTTATGGGGTATATGCATATGTCTGTTTTTTCTATTTCACCTTGGGCAATTTGAAATTTTTGACATGGAATGTCTGAGGCGTACGGGCCAAACCTAAACAGACTGCAGTTTTGGCACATTTCAAAGGGCAACGCGCTGATGCATCAGTCCTTGTAGAAACTCATATTACCGGTCAATTGCAGGTAACCCTTAAAAAACCTTGGGCGGGGTGGTTATACCAGGCCCCTTACACTTCTAATTCCTGGGAGGTTGCAATTTTGAATGCTAAAACATCGCAGTTCTACCTCTTGACTTTGCAGTCAGATCCACAGGGCAGATTTATTTTTCTCCACGTTATGCTAAGTGGGGTGTAAAGGTTACTGTTGGCATATAATGATCCTCCCCCAATTTAGTCTCATATCTTGACAGAGGGCCTAACCTTTATGGTGAATCACCCCACAGTTCCTGCAGTGTGGCTAGACGATTTCAATACTGTGATAGATCCCAGCCTAAACAAGCTTAGCTCTGCTCAAACTTCCTCCTCTCCATCCAGTACTACGAGATTTGGTAAGCTTCTGTCTGTATTTACATTGGTAGATAACTTGGATGCACATGCACCCTAACGCTACAGCTTTTCCTGCTTCACTGCAACGCATAATACTATGTTCTGCATTGACCTTATCCTCATATCTAGATCCCTTTTGCCTGACTTAACGGACGTAGGTTTTGCTCCCTATGTTCTCTCGGACCACTAACCCTACTGGTTAACGCTCAAACTGCACGATCCATGTCCATGCTCCACCCTCCACGTATATGCGGCACTTGAACCCCTATTGGCTGACTGTTCTCCCAGTATCTCACAAAAGTGAGTACATCCCTCACATTTTTGTAAATATTTTATTATATCTTTTCATGTGACAACACTGAAGAAATGACACTTTGCTACAATGTAAAGTAGTACAGTTTGTATAACAGTGTAAATTTGCTGTCCCCTCAAAATAACTCAACACACAGCCATTAAGGTCAAAACCGCTGGCAACAAAAGTGAGCACACCCCTAAGTGAAAATGTCCAAATTGGGCCCAATTAGCCATTTTTCCTCCCTGGTGTCATGTGACTCGTTAGTGTCCTTTATTTGGGGGTGGTAGGCAGGTACCTGGTTTAGACAGGTACCCACAAACCCACTTCTAGGCGATCTTAGCAGACATTGCCCTCTCCCCCTCCCTCCCTGCAGTCTTTTGGGACACATCACAGGCCTCAGTAGACTGCGGGACCATTCACAAAGTGCAGCATGGCTCGTGCAGCTGGCTGTGAAGCCACAAGCAGCACAGCCAGCTGCCCACAGTTAAGATGCCAGCCCAGAGAACCCAAAGGCTAGTGAAGAATTAGCCCGGGAGCAGACGACCCTGGATCCCTGGACAGGTAAGTGTCCTTTTATTAAATATCAGCAGCTACAGGATTTTGTGAAGAACCTTTTTAAATAATATCTAGGAGCATGATTTACCATAGCAAATGGCTGAAAAATATATACCTAGCAGTTTATTTTGTATATCAACCTAAATATGTGATAGTACCCTCTGTCATGGTTATGCAGTAATCTTTATCTGTCAGCTTACCTTCTCCTCATGTGTTCAGACTAAGAGGCCAGCCACTCATACCTGGCTGGTTTTATAACCTCTCCTCTAAGCATGGCCCCACCCCAGGCCCTAACAGGGAACTCTTTATTAACCTGATATTAAGCTGATATTAACCTGATCAACCATTGTGCGTTAGCTTTCGTGTGTACTTGCTGTGTTTCCTACGTCTGATTCCAGTTACCGACTTTGACCTGTTCTCGACTTTCCCTGTCTGCTTGTGACCCTGACCTTTGGCATGTTATGTTTATCCTTGTCTGCTAGTCGCCCTGACATTTGGCTTATCCCTTACTTTCCTTGTTGTTCCAGCCTTCTGCCTCCTTCCTCTTCTCCTGTAGTCTACCGTGAGCTGTGAGACCCTGGGGGCTGCGACCTGGAGCCAGACTGCAGCTCAGTCCATCCTCACCACTAGAGGCTCTGGTGAACACCTGCTGGCTCTTAGACTCCGCTCCTTGGGGAATCTATGCTCTAGCTCCCAGTGGGATCTGTGTTGGTGATCCAGTAGGCCTGCTTTCTGAACCTCCCAGGGTACAATCCGCAGCAGTCAGTCCTAGGATCCACTCCCTAGCGGTGCACTTCCGACTCCAACTCCTACAGAGTGCATCTGTCACCTGGTGACCTGACAGTTTGATCAGCCATGGAGCCAGCTGATGTGCCGCTACCCGCAGATGATCCGTTGCAGGGCTTAGTTCGCAGACTTGAGACCCAGGAATTGCATCAGACCCAGGCGATGCGATTCCTTCAGGATTTGGCATCCCGTTTTGAACAGGTTCAGGCCTCATTAGGACCCCCAGTTCAACAACCTCAACTGCTATCTGCTGCTGCATCTATCGCACCAGTCGCAGCCACACATTCATTACAACTGCCAGCTCCGGCCCGTTTCTCTGGGGACTCCAACATTTGCAGGGGGTTCCTTAGCCAGTGCACAATTCATTTTGAACTTCAGCCCCAAAACTTCCTGTCCGATTAGGCGAAAGTAGCCTATATTATATCCCTCCTGTCCGGCAAGGCTTTAGCTTGGGCTGCCCCTCTGTGGGAACTGAATGATCCAGTGGTTTCTAGCCTGTCTGATTTCTTGAAACTTTTTTGGAACAACTTCGAGGAACCGGGTCACGTCTCCTCAGCGGCTAGCGCTCTTTTGCGTCTCTGTCAAGAATCCGCTTCTGTGGGACAGTATGCTCTTCAGTTCTGTATCCTCACAGCTGAATTGAGCTGGAATAATGAGGCCCTAGTTGCAACCTTTTTACATGGCCTCTCTGATAGAGTGAAGGATGAATTAGCAGGATTCCTGCTGATCTGAACGGTGTCATCACCTTGTGTAACCAGATCCGATCAGGGCCCTATCAGGGAACCCTATATTAACCTGTGCACTGCAAGCCAACAGTGCTGATCAACCATTGTGTGTTAGCTTTCGTGTGTACTTGCTGTGTTTCCTACGTCTGATTCCAGTTACCGACTTTGGCCTGTTCTCGACTTTCCCTGTCTGCTTGTGACCCTGACCTTTGGTGTGTTATGTTTATCCTTGTCTACTAGTCGCCCTGACATTTGGCTTATCCCTTACTTTCCTTGTTCTAGCCTGCTGCCTCCTTCCTCTTCTCCTGTAGTCTACCGTGAGCGTGAGCTGTGAGACCCTGGGGGCCGCGACCTGGAGCCAGACTGCAGCTCAGTCCATCCTCACCACTAGAGGCTCTGGTGAACACCTGCTGGCTCTTTGACTCCACGCCCTGGGGAATCTATGCTCTAGCTCCCAGTGGGATCTGTGTTGGTGATCCAGTAGACCTGCTTCCTGAACCTCTCAGGGTTCAATCCGCCGCAGTCAGTCCTAGGGTCCACTACCTAGCGGTGCACTTCCGACTCCTACAGAGTGCATCTGTCACCTGGTCTCAGGTGACCTGACACCCTCAGCCTGAGTGCAACCTTTTGCTCTCCGGAAATACAGGGCTATGATAAAATAATAAGAATTTAACCACCCTGCTGTTTATTCAATCATGTTAAACCTGTTATTCATGGAAAAAGGAGACAGTTGAAGGATAAAGTGAATAAAAAATATACTATTGACTGAACAGTAGGTTAGACACTACTGAAGTAAACTATTGAGAGTATTCTTAGCATCTCCAAAGCTAGCTGTTGACATCAGAGGATGATCAGATTGTGCTCAGTGTATTCTGGGGCCAACTTTGTATTTAAATTGAAACACTTTAATTAGGTGATTTAGGGCAATGAGGGAAGAAGGGATGAATCAGTTTATTTTAAGGAAAATAACACTAATGGGACAAGGTCTCCTAAACTGTCTGATCATTTTGTTCCCAAGAATAGTCCTGTGGGATCATCATGGACTACCACAATGACATTCCATAACCTAGACCAAGTATGTAAATAAGGAGTCTTAACTCAACTTCAATGATTGCATGCATGCTCCAGGTCAGTGATGCAAAAAGGAATGAAGTTTGAGGATCAGAATGACTGCCAGGCAACTAGAAATTTAATAAGGAGAACAAATATTGGCAGGTCCCATAATTGTTCAGGTTTCTGTAGGAGAAAGTAAGTTCACCTCCTAAACATATAAAAATATAAATACTTGATATACAGTACCTTGAAAAAGTATTCATACCCCTTGATATTTACACATTTTGTGATGTTACCAAAACCGTAAATGTATTTTTTTGGGGATTTTATACGATAGACCAACACAAAGTGGCACATAATTGTGAAGTGGAAGGAAAATGATAAATGATTTTCAACATTTTTACAAATAAATATCTGAAAAGTGAGGTGTGCGTTTATATTCAGCCCCCCAGAGTCAATACTTTGTAGAACCATCTTTCGCTGCAATTACAGCTGCAAGTCTTTTTGGGTATGTCTCTACCAGCTTTGCACATCTAGAGAGTGAAATTTTTGTCCATTCTTCTTTGCAAAATAGCTCAAGCTCTGTCTCTTATGGATAGAGCGCATCTGTGAACAGCAATTTTCAAGTCTTGCCACAGATTCTCAATTGGATTTAGGTCTGGACTTTGACTGGGCCATTCTAACACATGCATATGCTTTGATCTAAACCATTCCATTGTAGCTCTGGCTGTATGTTTAGGGTCATTGCCCTGCTGGAAGGTGAACCTCCGCCCTAGTCTCAAGTCTTTTGCAGACTCTAACAGGTTTTTTTCTAAGATTGCCCTGTATTAGATTCCATCCATCTTCCCATCAACTCTGACCAGCTTCCCTGCCCCTGCCCCTGCTGAAGAAAAGCATCCCCACAACAAGATGCTGCCTTTACCATGTTTCACGGTGGGGATGGTGTGTTCAGGGTGATGTGCAATGTTAGTTTTCCGCCACACATAGCGTTTTGCTTTTAGGCCAAAAAGTTCAATTTTGGTCTCATCTGACCAGAGCACCTTTTTTCACGTTTGCTGTGTCCCCCACATGGCTTCTTTCAAACTGCAAATGGGACTTCTTATGGCTTTCTTTCAATAATGGCTTTCTTCTTCCACTCTTCCATAAAGGCCAGATTTGTGGAGTGCACAACTAATAGTTGTCCTGTGGACAGATTCTCCCACCTGAGCTGTGGATCTCTGCAGCTCCTCCAGAGTTACCATGGGCCTCTTGGCTGCTTCTCTGAATAAAGCTCTCCTTGTCTAGGCCTGTCAGTTTAGGTGAACGGCCATGTCTTGGTAGGTTTCCAGCTGTGTCATACTCCATTTTTGGATGATGGATTGAACAGTGCTCCATGAGATGTTCAAAGCTTGGGATATTTTTTTAACCTAACCCTGCTAAACTTCTCGAAAACGTTATCCCTGACCTGTCTGGTGTGTTCCTTGGCCTTCATGATGCTGCTGGTTCACTAAGGTTCTCTAACAAACCTCACACATGGATAAGGACATTTATTTTCAGATGTGATTTACCCTGGACTCAAAATGTGCACATGTTTAATGCATTGTATAAATATTACAATATAATCTCTAGAATACATCCTGTTCTTCATTTAATGTTATTAATTTCTCCTTATAATGTGTATATGTGTCACTTTAACTTTACTACTTTTAATAAATATGGGAAAGTGTCACACTTTCCTCTAATGTTGCTTTGTTATTTGAACTGGGGTAAGTTTCACAAATCACATTTTTCACTTAACACTACAGGGGAGGAATGAATTAAGTGTGTTGCTGGAGCTGTTATTTACTCACTATTCTATTTCTGTATAACTTGTCTGGGACGTGAAACCTTGTAGGTTTTAGCCTAGAGGCACTATGCAGAACACATTTAAACGGCGATTAAAATTTAGATACATTTTTCTAATGCTGACAAATTTGGTGTTGCCCGCATTCAGGTATAATAATGGCTCTACACATTTACTAGATTAGCCACATAAGGAAGGTCATAGACCAAGGCTGATAGATTAATTGGTTCCTATCTAAATTGACCCTATTATGTCTATGTATGCATGTGAGTTAGGGACCATAGATTGTAAGCTTCTTAAAGACAGGGACTGATGTGAATGTACAATATGTAGCTCTGCATAAAATTATCAGTTCTACTTAAGTACCCGTAATAATAATTATATTAATAGAAGTGGTCATATGATGGCCACAAACACTGGCAGTCATACATTAACAACATACAATGGCCACATACACTATAGGCTTTTTCCATCCAGCCTTTTCTGGCATGTGTGTGAATAGTGAATCCTAATTTGTTTTGTTAAAAATCAATGTAGGGTTTATTTAACAAAAGTGAACATTGGATCGGACATCATTTTCTTTTATATATGTGAGCCCATAGTGGTCTAGGGCTAGTGTCAGCTATTGTGTTAATACTCACTGTGGAACTTAAGGGGTTAATCCTCTGCATTGTGTAAAAAGGCTGTATATGATCCTGTCTCCTCTTATCATCTCGTTCTTCCATTGTCTCAAAAAAATAACCTGATATTTACAGAGCCAGGGGACATGCTGTACATGCTCAGTGTATTGCTAGAGAGTCTTGAGAGTACATGTGATCATCACATGGCCAATCAGCACTGTCCAGACAGAGGGTCAGGGGTCCTGCATCCTCACAGGACAATCATGGGATAATGAAAACTCCTCCTACAAGCTTTAACCAGACACTCATAGAGGTCACAAGACTGCTCTAATAGCTGATGAAAAAAGGTATTTAGCAGTTTATATTTAGTAAATTAATTGCATTTCCATGTTCTGTGTACAGTGGGAGACCAGATATAGTGAATGCAGGGTCCTGGGTTTAGTAACACTTTTAAATACTGTACTATGCTGCAGTCTTTTAATCTATTCAAAGACTCTCAGGTATAAAAGTGTATGCTGGTGTAGCCTCACCAGTTAACCAGTGGGGCTACACCAATGTCTGTCTCCCATATCCCACACTGCAAAGAAAAAAAAAAAAAACTAGTGCTTGGTGGGAGCCCCAGACGGTCTCAGACACTTTCACAAATGAGGGTACAAGCAGTCAGAAAGGCTGGCTGCTGGTTTTCCAGCATGCCCATTCGACAGAAGCTACTATACCCTCCCCAGATTAACAATGCTGCTGTCCTAAGGTCTCTGCTTTACTACTTCATTGAGAATGCAGACATCCTAAAATTGACTATACTTGGGTCAGTTTTTCTTGTTCAACCAGTGGGTTGAACTGAAAAATTGGACTTGATACCCCCATCCACACATTTGAAGTGGATGGGGGAATCCTTCCTGCTTTGTCAATATATTCTGACAGAGGGGAGATTCCCCTGTCATCAGAATACACAGATCATTGCAGCAGCCTATTGACTGCGGAGCCGATCAAGCAAGAAAACACCAACAGGACGGTTTATCATATGGTAGATCAACTTCTGTTCAATCCTAGTGGCCACACATGGACTAAAATTTGTCCAGTTCCTTCTGAACTGGCTGCATTTTGGTCCATGCATTGCCAGATTTAAACAGAAAGTGTGTTACTGGCTGGATCACCAGGTGCAATAGTAATAAAAAACTGTAAAAAAAAAAAAAAAAACGAAAAAACAAATGCAGCTACCACATTTAAGGATTGTGAAGCTGCATTATATAAATGTTTTGTGTTTAACACTGCTTTAAATCAGTGAAGCCATATCTTAAACGTGAGATTGGTCTAGGTAAAGTCTAATGCCCTGTACACACAGTCGGACATTGATCGGACATTCCGACAACAAAATTCATGGATTTTTTCCGACGGATGTTGGCTCAAACTTGTCTTGCATACACACGGTCACACAAAGTTATCAGAAAATCCGATCGTTCTAAATGCGGTGACGTAAAACACGTACGTCGGCACTATAAACGGGGCAGTAGCCAATAGCTTTCGTCTCTTAATTTATTCTGAGCATGCGTGGCACTTTGTGCGTCGGATTTGTGTACACACGATGGAAATTTCCGACAACGGATTTTGTTGTCGGAAAATTTTATAGCAAGCTCTCAAACTTTGTGTGTCGGAAATTCCGATGGAAAATGTGTGATGGAGCCCACACACGGTCGGAGTTTCCGACAACAAGATCACACATTTTCTGTCGGAAAATCCAACCGTGTGTACAGGGCATAAAAGTCAATACTCAAATAGAGGAACAGGAACCTATTGCCTTAGGAATTTGATCCTTTCACTTATTACTATTGGAGTATTTTAAAATGAATCTTACATACTATTGTCCATGAAAAGATATGTGTAATAAAGACTGGTCATTAAAAGGTATTATAGTGCATCAGATATATAGTGCTTGGGTTAAATTGCCCGATTGCTTTCATAATTAATCATTAACTGATTTGCATTATTAGTTTTAAATATTAAGATTTGAAAAAGGTACTTGTTGTGACTGTTTTTTTCTGGTGTGTGTGGTCTGGTCTTGAGATATCTGCAAGTAGTTCCCTTAGGCCTCATGTACACTTCTGCTGCTAAACGGATGTTTAGGAGCAGTTGGGCATTTTTTTCAACTGCTCCTGAACTCTCCTCTATGTTATCTTAGCAGTTCATGTACACAGGGTTGCTTATAGTCGTTTCTAGGCAGTTTAGAGGCCTTTTTGGAAAGCAAAAAAATGAGTTCAGACGCTGAGTTTAGAGGCATTTCAAGCGCCAAACGCAGCTAAACGCGGTAACTCGCGTTTAGCCGCGTTTTGTTTACAGGTGTTTTTCATTCTTGGCTATTTTGAAAACGCTTCTAAACGCCGCTAAACGCAGCAAAACAGACATTTTAAATGTAGGTTACTCTCTGTCAAGTTAAATTATTCAGGAGAGGTTGTAAAAACGTCCCGTGTGCATTAAGAATTTAGAATTGGCCTCATTGCTCTCTTGTGTCACCTTAAGTTGTTTTAAGCGAGTTGCTATTATTAAGCAATACACCTTTATTTGTCATAACACCATAGAAAAGAATATTAATAACTGTAATTACAGAAAAGTCATGTTAGAAATAAATATAGCTCTGAAAGCTATTGTTTGACAAAAAACATAATCTCAAACAAATCCAACATTTACAGTTTTTACCATTAGACGTAGAGTGACTCAAGGCTACAGAACAATTGGTCTTTGTATTTAGCACTGGCTAGATCACCGTTTGTTAACAAAATTAACTCCAACAGCTGAGGGATGGATGGAGTTTCTTCATTTATGGTAAAAATGGAAACAAAATGAATTTGAAAAGAGGTTATATGAATACATTTAATAGAAAGAGATTTAAGTGGGTTAGTGTAATTTGAACCCTGAAATGACCAGTTGTTTATACCAGTGGTCTCCAAACTGCGGCCCAGGGGTCAAATGCGGCCCTTTGCTTGTCTTTATCTGGCCTTTGGGGTACTATTTTCTTACTGACACCAACAATGGGGAACTATTCCTGTTACTGACACCAACAAGGGGACATTTTTCCTCTCACTGACACCAACGATGAGGCACTATTCTTCCCACTGACACCAATAATGAGGCACTATTCCTTCCACTACACAGTCCATATTTCTATTGCACACGTTCCTGGAATGAGCTCTCAAGGTACCGGGTGCTGTAGCAACCACCAGCTGGATACTGGAGCATACATGACAGAATGTAAATATTCGCCATCTTTAATTACATCCAAGCATTTTTTTATTGATTAAGATCACATCTCAAACAATGTAGTGCAATGTTTCGGAGCCAGGCAGGACCCCTTCGTCAGACATGTGATCTAATGGTAGATATCGTATCACCTCTTGTATGGGTACAATTAAGCATTGAATTCCTTGTTCAGGGGATCCATCAGGGGTGCAGAATGAGGAAACCATTTATAGTACACAGTTCATATTCCCATCGCACACATTTCCAGAATGATCTCTCAAGGTACCCGGTGCTGCAGCGACCACCAGCTGGATACTAGAACATACGCGACAGAATGTAAATATTCGCCAGCACACCAACGATCTTCAACTACATCCAAATGCCTGACGAAGGGTTCCCATGTGACTCCGAAATGTTGCACTACACTGTTTGTGATGTGTTCTTACTTCAATAAAAAAAAAGTTTGGATGTAATTAAAGATCCTTGGTATGCTAGTAAATATTTACATACTATTCTTCCCACTGACACCAATGATGGGGCACTGTTCCTTCCACTGACACCAATGATGGGACACTATTCCTCCCACTGACACCAATGATGGGGCACTATTATTTCCATTGACACCAATGATGGGGCACTATTCCTTCCATTGAAATCAATGATGGGGCACTATTTCTTCCACTGAAGCCAATGGCGGGGTACTATTCCTCCCACTGACACCAATGATGGGGCACTGTACCTACACCAGTGATGGGTCACCAATCCCCCCACTGACACCAATTATGGAGCACTATTCCTCCTACTGACGCCAATGATGGGGCACTATTTCTTCTACTGACACCAATGATGGGACACTATTCCTCCCACTGACACAAATGATGGGGCACTATTATTTCCATTGACACCAATGATGGGGCACTATTCCTTCCATTGAAATCAATGATGCGGCACTATTTCTTCCACTGAAGCCAATGATGGGGTACTATTCCTCCCACTGACACCAATGATGGGTCACCAGTCCTCCACTGACACCAATTATGGAGCACTATTCCTCTTACTGACATCAGTGATGGGGCACTATTCCTTCTACTGACACCAGTGATGGGGCACTATTCCTCCTACTGACACCAGTGATGGGGCACTATTCCTTCTACTGACACCAATGATGGGACACTATTCCTCTCACTGACACCAATGATGGGACACTATTCCTCCCACTGACACCAATGAAGGGGCACTATTCCTTCCTCTGACACCAACAATGAGGCACTACTCCTCCCCCCAATACCAAAGATGGCATTGTTTTCTTCCACAGATGCCAGGACATTTTCTACTCCCAATAGTCCGGCCCCCCTAAAATCTGAAGAACACTAAACTGGCCTTTTAATTAGAAATTTGGAGACCCCTGGTCTATATAATCTCACGTTGAGACATCTTTGGTTTTGTTTTTCCTCTTTTCAAATTGGGGTGTGTTGATGGCTCAGATATGCGTGAGGGGGGATTTGAAAGTCTCAGGTATGGGTGAGGGTGGGATTTGAAATACTGGCAGAAATTTTGTGTTGAATGTTGAAATGGGGATAGATATGATTATTTTCATTTTTTTTCAATAGTTTTTATTGATTTTATGAGAGTTACAATAGTGTCGCTAAAAAAAACAACCAAAACTGTTTCCTCAATATAATGGGATTGCATAATGATACAAGATATACATAGTTCAAGGTGATATGAAGTAGATTATCTAAACATGGTAAAACTGCAATTCGTAGGGATATATCAGGTTCAAACATTAGCTAGAGCATTGGTACATATCTGGGGAATTCCGGCTCTCCTCAGATTATTTTCATTTTTATGCCCAATATAAAGCTTTTCTAATGAAAAAAGCAGGGTTCAAAGTCAATACCCTGTGTTACTGCCACATTCTTCCCTGGCAACTTACTGTATATTCACAGCACTGGTCTGTAGCAGTGTACACATTATGTTGACAGTTCTCTTGCTATCTGTCCTTGATTTAGACATTCTTTATGTTAGGATCAAAAACAGCACCGTCACAGTCACCCATTAAAATGATGTATGAGGCTCCATGATCTGTAGTTCTGACCCTTCTGGCGACCACCCCTATTTTAATGCAACACATCAAGACTGAGGTGAACTGGAAAAAAATCCAATTATATTTTTGCTAGTAAAGTTCATTTTAGTAGGCTTATTTAATGTTTAATTCATAGTTAGGCACTAGTTTAGCTTGGTTAATAAATCACTTTAGAATGTGAAAACGTAGTTCTGAAGGTAGACTTATGCCGCGTACACACGACCGGACTTTCCGTCAGAAAAGGTCCAACGGAATCATTCCTTTGGACATTCCGATTGTGTGTGGGCTTCATCAGACTTTTTCTTTCTAAAATTCTGATGGACCTAGAAACATGTTTCAAATCTTTCTGACGGAATCAGTTCCTATCAGGAAAACCGCTCGTCTGTATGCTATTCCGACAGACCAAAATTTACGCAAGGGCAGCTATTGGCTACTGGCTATTGAACTTCCTTTATCTAGTCCCGTCGTACATCATTGCGTTCTAGACGATAGGATTTTGGTGTGATCGTGTGTAGGCAAGTCCGTTTCAGCGGAACTCCGTCGGAAAGACCGTCAGAGTCTATTCTGAAGAAAAGTCCGGTCATGTGTACGCGGCATTAGAGACTTTTCAGTAAGGCTACTGTCACAATGGGGCATTGGGTGGGCTATTTTTAGCGCCATTTTACCTTCAATTTCGCAGCGCTATTCGGTCGCTAGCAGGGTGCTTTTTAGCGCAGCAGCGATATGCCGGCGGTATAGCCGTGCTGCCCCATTGATTTCAATGGGCAGGAGCGGTGAAGGAGCGGTGTATACACCACTCCTTCACCGCTCCAAAGATGCTGCTAGCAAGACTTTTTTTAGCATCCTGCCAGCGCACTGCTCCAGTGTGAAAGACCTCGGGGCTTTCACATTGGAGAGACAGCAGCAGCTCTTTCAGGGCGCGTTGCATGCACTATTTTTAGCACTGTAGAGCCTGCAAAGCTCCCCAATGTGAAAGGGGTCGAAGAGACAAATCAATAAAGCCGATGTCCAGGCAAAAATTAAACCCACCAATCAAAAGTGCAAATACTGGGGACAATTTACTTAAACTGGTGCACAAAGAATCTGGTGCACCTGTGTATAATATAAGTTTCTAGGTTTTATTGTCAAAGCTTCAGGCTGGGTTCACATATGTGCAGCCATGGGTTCGTGCCTGGGGTCCAGTGCATGTCTGTTCACTGGTTCAGGCACGATTCGGGTCTGAATTTAAGCCTGAATTCCCACCTGAACCAGACCCAAACAGACACAGGACCCTTCTGCAATCCACGGCCACCCGGACCTGTGTCAACTGGCTCCATTAAGAGCCAGTCACACTCGCCTGTCGGGGAAGCCCGCATCTAGTTTGCATATATGTGAGCCCAGCCTGAACCTTTACCTTTCGTAACATCTTACATCCATATTTAGGGTGTAACATTTAACATGTTACAAATGGACTGGCCCCCGCACCTCCCAAACCGGGATTTGACAGGTAGCTGGGATCTTCTCCCCTGCTAGCTGTCACAATTTTAAAAAAACGTGGCAAAGCAGTGCTCCACCCAGGTCACTCATTTACAGTGTCTTGTGAATAGAAAACTACAAGTCCCGGCAGCCTTTGCACTGTAGTAGTTCTTTGAGTCTTCCTGTCAGAATGTATCGGCTTCCTCGTACAAGGTATGAGGAAACCGATACACTGACAGATCTGCACAAGACCTGCATGGCACCAGCGACCTGCTGATGCTTTACAGGCACCTACAACAAAAAATAATAAAAATACACTTTTTTGCAGGTAGAAAAATGTGCATTTATTATTTTTTGTGAAAAGGTGAAATTATCCTTTAATTGAACAAGGTGAAGTTAGAAGCTGCAACAGATTCTGAGTGTTCCAGTTTTAGAAATACTTACCCCCCCCCCCCCCCCAAACACACACACACACACTGTGTCATGCTAAAAGATGTGGTTCACCTGATAAACTATTTGAACGTGTCTTGAGGAGAGTCAAAAATATAATACTGGATTCTGGAACCATCCTGTTTTTCCTCTTAGCTGTAGACCCGGATTGCAGATGGCTGACTCTACTATCAAAATCAAAAAGACAAGAGAACTAGGCCATGTGAGAGAGAACAAGAATTCAATGTACAGTACAAAAAATAAAGAATGTCTAATATAGACTAAGAATTGTGTACAATGAGGAGGACGGGTAACACTCCCCTTATGACACTGAGACCTTTTACAGCATATACTGTACACTATGAAAATGTTTTGTCCATACTCGCCAGGTGGTATACAATTTCTTCCAAACTTCATCAGATTTAACCAATGATCGCAACGTTACGCTGCTGGAAAGTAGAAAGCACTCTTTCACACCTTTTCTGAAGCCATCCAAAACTCCTTTTGGGACATGTTAAAACCAACCACTGAGGCACCCACGCTTGACAGAAATGTATTGTTTGATATGTTGGAAAATTTTACATCAATGAGCAGCTGCAGCCACTGATCAGTGTATTCTGACAGCGGTTGGTGCAGCTTTCAGAATACAATGTCCCGGCAAGGGGCATTCCTGCATCCACCTTGCTTGTGTAAATGGACACATCTATTACATTTTTTCCATTTAGCCTGTCGTGTGCATAGTATGTAAGGATGCTGGGGGAACATCTACAACAGGAATTCAGTAAAGCTGCTGCATCATTTTTCTGATGTTATTGTATTGAGCCAAATTCATGAAGTATAGCCAACACTTTTGGTTCTGACAGCAACTTTTGTGCCAAATTCAGGTAGTCCTAAAATGCGCCACTTTTACATTTAGCGCGAGGAAAGCGGAGCAAATTAAGACCAACTCTCTTTTGCCGTACAGCGAGAGACCTAGGCACAGTCAGATTTTATGAAAGTGTCTTGCGTGCATTCTAAAAGTGGCGCAGCATGAGCCAAATTTTAGACAGGTGCATGAAGTTGGTGCACACTGCACCACTTTTAGAATGCATGCAGGTTACTTATGCAAAATCTGTCTGTTCCAGTCCCCAAGAGCGTCAGGGTGAAAAATTGAACAGCGGCTACTGAAGGATTAGCTAAGTAAAAGCCCTTTTCATTGGTGCCCTATTAATTTGTTTTCCCTAGAGTTCAGCTATAAGCATTGGGGAGAAATTTGTTTTCAAAGTTCACTTAGTTATTTGTTTATTTCAACATGCAACATGCATCACGCTGCAAAGCAAGGTTCATAAAGACATGGATGAGCGAGTTTGGGGTGGAGGAACTTGAATAACCTGCACAGAGTCCTGACATCAACCAGATAGAACACCTTTGGGATGAATTAGAATGGAGACTGTGAGCCAGACTTTCTCGTCCAACATCAGTGCCTGACCTCATAAATGCGCTTCTGGAAGAATGGTCAAACATTCCCATAGACACACTCCTAAACCTTGTGGACAGTCTTTCTAGAAGAGTTAAATGTGTTATAGCTACAAAAGGTGGGCCAACTCAATATTGAACCCTACGGACTAAGACTGGGATGCCATTAAAATGTATGTGCGTGTTAAGGCAGGAGGCCCAATAATTTTGTCAATATAGTGTAAGTAACATGGATAATACAGATATTAAAGATAATACAGATACATAAAAAAACATGTTCAGTGACAAGAATACATAATTGTAAAGAAAAACATATAAATCATTAGCTGGATAAGAATCCTATCTAAACATGTTCACAATTTGGTCCCAATTTTTATACAAATAGGCCCCTGCACTATTTCTGTGTGATTTCACTGCTACTTGCATCGACATCTGTTAAATGAAATTGCACAGATATCAGCAAGCTGCACATGAAATCGTACTGCTTTGAAATCGTGCTGAAGTAGCGCGACTTCAAAACTGCACTGGTGTGAACCACTTGAGTCGCAGCAATTTGAACGGTTCCATGGCCACAAATGGGGTGCAACTTGTAATGCGACTTTAAAATGTCCACCTAGGGAAACACTAGGTGAATATACAGTATAGTACATGCTTAAGAAAGTCCTACATAAACACAGAAGAACATTTTCAACTTGTTTGTGAGACTAAAAGAAATATTCCAGTACACTGACCTACATACCATTAGCAGGCAAGTAACAATTTATGGGGCGGGGTACAATACTTACAAATGTATCTACATTGGTAAATAAGCAGCATAAGAAGTTATGTTCTCCTCTTTCTGAGGATGGAATGTGGTCTGAATTCCTTGCTGTTTTATAAACTCTAAATGCAAAAATTAAAGGATATCTTGACCTAAGTACAACATGTAATATATTATAAAATGAACATACTGTAGCTGCTACACCCCTCAGGTAATGCCCAGTGTATAAAATCCCGCAGTGCTCACACAGGAAGTCCCCTTCCCCAGTGAAAGTCCAATGAGAAAAAAAGGTGTCGGCAGACTCGGCACATGAGAGTTAGTTTTAACACAACAAGAAAGAGAACATGAAATTATGTATCGCAACCTTACAAAAAACTGCTACTAGTTGTATACTAAATCATAGGTTAAGAAAGTGATCTCTGTAAGATGAGGATGTAACAAAGCTTATAGGCTGAGTTCAGCTTTTCTAAAAAAAAAAAAAAAAAAAAAAAATTAACGCACATGATATTGCAGGTAAAAAAAAAATGTGTATTTATTTTTTTACCATGGAGCCTGCAAAGCAGTGCACTTACGATCAGTAGATTGAAGCCCCGTACACACGATAAGAATATCGTACGAAAAATCCCGCTTTCGGATATATCGTTCGATAATCTAATCATTAGTACAGGTCTGTCGCGTCCGATTAAGGCCAGTCGTACGAAATTTGTAGAAGGAACAAGATTGAAAATTTTTTCCGTTTGTGAACACAACGAACGATAATTGTATCAATGGTATGGTTATCGTACGAAAATAATAATATCGGGAATAGTAGTGCGCGATTGCGATTCGATTCTAGACGCGCATACGATTATATTTGGAAGACCGTTCGTACGATATTCTAAACGTGTGTACGCGGAGACGATTCGATTCTAGACTTGCATACAATTATATTTGGATGAACGTTCTTTACGATATTCTTATCGTGTGTACGGGGCTTGAGGGTGCAATTCCAGGCTCCTGCAGACACTCCTGACAGCTGATTGCTCAATACATCCATACGGGCAGACAGTTACTCAGCTGCATGAAGTGTCAGGCTGGGTTCACACTATCTTCGCATGCGGCTCACAGCAGGGGTCCGCCCTGGGGGGGGCTTCCACCATCTCAGGTCTGATTTCATCCCATTTTTGGCTGAGTTCGGACCTGAAATGGACCAAAAATCGCACAGGAATCCTGTGCAAATTCGCACCGGAGCCGCAGCTGAGATATGTGAGCTGGCTCCATAGAGAGCCGGTGAAAATCTCCTGCTATTGTGAATTGGTGTGAACCCAGCCTAAGTGAACTACGAGTGCACCGATGAGCACCCTGATACTTCATTCAGAACTACAAGCGGTTTTTCATGGTGGAAGATGGGATTTGTAGTTTATTCATTTACAGATTGCTGTGAATGAATGACCCGACTGTAGGAGCAAAGCCCCCTGAACAGCTGCGCTGTTTTTAAAATGTGACAGCAGGAGAGAGGATACAGCGCCTGCTGTCAGAGTGGGGGATCAGGGGCTGCTGCTGCATTAGTAACATGTTACATGTTATACTCTAAAATATGGTGTAACATGTACCTCATTACTACAGGTTAACTTATCCTTTTAAGGACCTTGCAAGATCCATGTATCTGTTTCCACAGCATCCCCTGAATAAAAAAAAAAATTTAAAAATGAAAAGAAAAAAGTAAGTAAAAAAATACCCTGGCATCCAGTCACTTCACGTAGATGAGGGAGACATCATTGGGAATTCCAGTAGGAACCCAAATCCCATAAGAATGCAGTCCTACATGGGATTGTACACCACAATAACACCCATCATGCTATACCAACATACCTAAATAATAAGGTAAACACACAATACAGGATGTGGTAAACATTAGGTTGTGGCCCCTTTATTGGATTTAAATAACTTTTAATTATGAATTCAATTTTAACCTTTATTACCGAACAGAACAACTGTTAATCATTAATAGACCAACCTCTAAAGCCTCGTACACACGGTTCGATTGTTGACAGGGGATTGTCTGTTCACAGACTGTTATCCTAAAATCTTACTGTTAGTATGCTCCTTTCGACAATTGTTGTCCAATTTTCCTCCAACAAATGTTGGATGACAGGCTAGTAAATTTTCGGCGGACAATGGTTTGACGTCATATTTTCGTATGGTCAGTACACAAATCTGTCAAATAAAAGTCGAAAGTACAAACACGCATGCTCGGAATCAATGCTCACCAAACACGAAATTAGCAGAAGGGGCCCAAAGGGTGGTGCTCAAGAGCTGAAATTCCTTGTAATACATCACTACGTTCGTGTTTGTGGCACGGCAATTGTGTACCGTTAGTATGGAAGACAAGATCCTGGCACACGCCCTTTTGATAAAATTCATACACTCGGTTGGCCAACAATCTTTAGTCACTAAGGCTCTAGCAGCAATATCTTACACCAACCACATAACAGTTTGTCAACCACTGTCCACCCACAAAGTGGGCCATATTACTACAGTAGAAGGGTGCGGGGTGATTCTTCTTTTCATTTTTTTAAATCTTGAAATTTGTTTAATTTTATTTAGGACATGGGGTGCTTATCTGCTGATCTATGGAAGGTCTGCTTTAAATTGGCCTTTATGAATGGATTTGATGGTTTGGAGTCAAACATACTGATTGGGCAATCTTCTGTCCTCTCAATGGTCATACTGACAATACCAGCTTGCGATACAAATACCAGCCTGCTCATGCACATACTTTTGCAATAATCATTTTCAGCGTTAATGTGCTAAGGGTTATTGCTGCATAGACAGGTGTGGCCATAGTTTCTTCACAAACATGGTACTCTCTGAAATGTTTGAAATAGTTATGTCTAGAACAAGAGAAAGGTAGAATGAGGAATCCCTCGTCATGTGTGAGCTAGATCAGCCATCGCGCACAACACACACATCTTTCCTAAAGATTGTATCTTCTGAAAGATATCCACACACACAGGAGCAATCTTTTATATGTCATTAGCTATACATCATTAGCTCGTGAGTTAGGGCCCAGCTCTACTGATCACGACAGCTCGCATTGACTTGTCTTTTCAGTGTAGACATGCTGTTCTTCCCTAAAAAGAGAAGATTGGCTAGGAAAAAGCAATGAATAATCATGTAAACAGAGAATGAGATGTCCTATGCACACACAGGGGGGTATTTACTAAAGGCAAATCCACTTTGCACTGCAAGTGCACATGAAAGTGCAATGAAAGTGCACTTGGAAGTGCAGGCGCTGTAGATCCGAGGGGGACATGCAAGGAAAACGAAAAACAGCATTTTATCTTGCACATGATTGGATGATAAAATCAGCAGAGGGTCCCCTCATTTAAGATCTACCCCTCAGATTTAGAGCGACTGCACTTCCAAGTGCACTTTCAAGTAAATAGAGCAGACCAGTGTTGCCATTATTTCCAAGAAAACGCCATTTATCATTTATTGTCAAACCATAACTAGCTGCTGATTAAGGAGCCTATTTATCAATGTTTTCAGCCAAGATTAACACATTTTTCTAATAGAGTCTTATGTGTAAATGTTTGAGTCTTATGCCGCGTACACACGGTCAGACTTTCCAATGGGAAATGTTCGATGTGAGCTTGTTTCGGAAAGTCCGACCGTTTGTATGCTCCATCGAACATTTCCTGTCGGACTTTACGCCAACAAATGTTTGAGAGCAAGTTCTCAAATTTTCCGCCAACAAAACTTGTTGTCGGAAAGTCCGATCGTGTGTACACAAGTCCGTCGCACAAAAGTTCACGCATGCTCTGAATCAAGCAGAAGGAGCCGCACTGGCTATTGAACTTCCTTTTTCTTGGCTCGTCGTACGTGCTGTACGTCATCGCGTTCTCACGTTCGGAATTTTTGGCCAACATTTGTGTGACCGTGTGTATGCAAGACAAGTTTGAGCCAACAACCTTCGAACAAAAATCCACGGTTTTGTTGGCGGAAAGTCCGATCGTGTGTATGGGGCATTAGGTAAAAGTTGTGTGAATCTCAAGTGAATAAAATCTTGAGTGAATAAATAGATAAATAGTCATTTACAACACTTTGGGGTTGAATTACTAAAACTAGAGAGTGTAAAATCTGGTGCAGCTCTGCATCAGCTTCCAGTTTCTTTGTCAAAGCTTATTTGAACAAGCTTAAAGCGGTTGTATACCCACAGAGTTTTTTTTCTTTTTTTTTTTAAACCGTAAGGCAAAAGGCATAATGAGCTAGTATACAGCGCATACTAGCTCATTATGAAATACTTACCTTAGTACAAGGCGTCGGCAGGTGATCACGGACCACGCCGAGGGAGCTGACATTTCCCCTCGGCGTGCCTTCCGGGTTCGCGGCTCCGGCGCTGTGATTGGCCAGAGCCGCGATGTCGTCACTCCCACGCATGCACATGGGAGACCTCTTTCCAGCAAGGTCTGGCAGAGTCTGCTGGACCTTCAGCCGGACCTTCACAGCGCATGTGCCGCTGACGTCAGCGGCTGCATGCAAACTGAATATCTCCTAAACCATACAGGTTTAGGAGATATTCATTTTACCTACAGTTAAGCCTTATTATAGGCTTACCTGTAGGTAAACATACAAAAAAAGGGTATACAACTGGTTTAAGTTAGAAGATGATTGGCTACCATGCACAGCTGCACCAGATTTTGTACTCTCTAGTTTTAGTAAATCAACCCCAATGCATTTATTGCTTTTTTCACCAGCCATCTGATTCATTTATATGTTTACTAATTTTATACTCTTAGAATGTTGTATAACATATAGCTCTACAAATATGGTTTCATCTGATAATCTATATGAGTAATATGAGATGCAAGACTAGCTATGTGGGCATAAAATAATTAATTCCACGTCCCTCCCTCTACATATAGGCCCCTAAAGAGATTAAAGTTATCATCCTTTTTATGTCAGTGTTCATGGCTGACTATTGGCTGCATTATTAGGACATCACATTGTCCTCCTTACCATGAAGAACCATGTATTTTGCAACGGCTCCAACTGAGTACCAAGGTGGCAGAGGATTGGGGGGGAAGGTGTTTATATGCACCATACAAATAAAAAAAAATAATAATAATAATACTTAAAGTGGTAGTAAACCGCCATGCTTTTTTTTTTTTTTAAACTTGCAAGGTAAAGTTATAATGTGTTTGTATGCATCACATACTAGCACCTTATGTGAAACTTACCTTAAACCGAAGCCCTCGAGCTATGTGGTGTCACCGCTGACAGGGCATCCATCTTCACCCGGTCTTCCTTACGGGTTTGCGTTCTCCGGCCATCTGATTGGCCGCACCACGAGGATGTCACTCCCGCATGTATTCTATTCACAACCAGGGCTGCGGTTAGAAATCACAGGGTCTCATCCAGTCTACCTGACAGGACCCCTCCCGGCCATAAGTGACTGAGGACACAGATGTATTAGTCCCTTTCTTTGCAGCATCAGTTGCAAATATGAATGAATGGAAGCGCTCTGAAGCTTCTTGCTCATTCACAAGCTGAAGCATAGTAAACCCAGTTTACTATGCCTCAGTGATGAATAGACACAGGAGTGATTGGTACCGATCACTCACTATGTTCATTCAGGACAGGAAAGGGGCCAATAAATTCCCCCTGTGTGCCCAGTGCATCTGACGGCAGGAGAGGAGAGGAGGGAAGCCGGAAGCGCTGCGGGGGAAAGGGGCACACATGGAGGCCCGAACAGCAGATGGAAGGGGTGCATGTGCTAGAACCACTCCCCTGCTGTGCAGCCAGAGGGAGAAGCTGGCAGCGTTCAATGGGAAGACAGAAAAGGATTGGTGTCTGCAATAAGACAGTACAACCAGCCCTCCTGCTTAGCAGGTGCCTTTTGAACTGATGGGGCCCGGGCCCAGTAGAGGAGGGCTGGTTATGCTGCCTTATCAGCAGCCCTGTTCATGGTGCGGGACTCTAAAGGAACGATATGGGCATGCCCAGTCACCAGCCCATTTACAAGTAACTCTCTCCTAAACAGTGCACGTTTAGGAGATATTTACTGTATCTATAGATAAGTCCTATTATAGGCTTACCTATCGGTAAATATCAACCATGGGAGGTAACTCCCACTTTAACTGTCCCACTTGATACCACCAGTTCCAGGAGTGTCAGATGCCTGGTTCCCCTCTATGCTTTGTAGTTTCAGCTATCCACATCACTAAAGTACACCGTAATGATCCAGCAGCCGGTGGAAGGAACCACAGCAGGCCACAGGGGATCAAGCATGTGACACTTCTGCTGAAATTTCTTCCGCAAACTTAGCTCTTTAGGAAAACGTAGATTGGTTGCATGTGTGACAGGACAAGCAATTATTGATTCTTTTCTTTACAGGGTGCACTTTTTTAAATCCATATTTCACTCTGTTTTTCAATGCAGCCTTTCTCAACCTTTTTTCAGTCACAGCACCCTATAAAAGTTTGCAAAATCTTGAGGCATCCCAGTCTAAATTGCAAAAAACCTAAATGTTAATTACCATCAATGGTAAAACTGAGACTAAGATGATGCCCCCTCATCACATCACAGGTCCACCCATCAAATCAGAGTCCCTTCTTTACAGAGGCCTCCCTTCATGTCAGAATCCCCCTTTCCATCAGAGTTCCCCCATCATATAAGAATCCCCCAATCACATCAGAATCCCCCAATAACATCAGAATCCCCTCTTTACACCAGAGTCCCCCCATCACATCAAAGGTTCCACCATCACATCAGAGCCCACTCTTCATACAGGCCTCCCATTACATCCTCCTTAATGTCAGAGTCCCCCTTAGACATGTGCGGTTAGTTTAGTTGCGAATGAATATTCTGACAAATTTTTCGTTATTCGGAGATTCGGATATATCCGAATGCCCAAATTACAATATAAACAAATTTTACCGAATGCTCCGAATAATGTAACGAAATTCGGACTGAAATTCGAATTTAATTTTACATTGAACTCCAACCGAATTCTCACTACACATATTACTGAGATCAAAGACTGTGTGTGTTATTAGAGTACCATTTCAAAATAATGCTGTTTTTGTTTGGCCAAAGGTAATTTAGTCATTTGTGTCATTGTAATAATTTGATGAAGATTTTTCTTTTGTTTGTTCACTTTGCTGCATTCAAATCGAAAACAATATAACATTTTCGTTGCCACCGATTCGAAAATGTATTGATTTGATTGTTTTGAAACGAAAAAATTGGTAAATTCAATAAAATTCGAAAATTCCGAAAACCAATTCCGAAAACGTATTGAACGAATCAACCAAATTTAACTAAACGAATTTAAAAAAAAAATAACGAATCAAAATGAACCGAAACAAAACACATTTTTTCGTCATGCACATGTGTAGTCCTCCTGCCCTTAAGAGTCCCTCTATCACATAAGACTTTGCCAATTACATCAGAAGCATCTCCTTCCATCAGAGTCTCCCCATCACATCAAGGACCCCCTCATCACATCATTAGTTCCCCATCACATCAGACTCCCTTTTGTACAGAGGCCTCCCATACATCAGAGTCCTCCCTTCACATCAACGTCTCTGTTCCCCTCAGAGTGCTCCAATGTCATAAGAGTCCCCCAATCACATCAGAAGCCTCCCTTTCCATTATCCATTAGAGTCCCACCTTCACATAAGCGTCCCCCTTCCCCTCATAGTCCCCCCATTACAAAAGAGTCCCCCGATCTTATTAGAAGCCTCCCTTTCTACCAGAGCCCCTCATCACATCAAAGGCACCCTCATCACATCAAAGGTCCCCCATCACATCATAGTCCCCTCTTTACAGAGGCCTTATATCACATCAGAAGCCCCATCACATCAGAGTCCTCATTCACAGAATCCTCTCATCACATCATAGTTCCCATATACATCAGAAGCCCCCCCAGACACGAGAGCCCCCCCATCACAGATTCCCCTCTTGCCATCAGAGATCTGAGAGCTTACAGCTCCAGCGGCATGCCAGGGGCAGGAGGCAGAAGCAATCTGGACAGAGGTGCACCTCTGTCCACTCGTGAATGCTGGGGGTGGCCCTACATGCTGCCTGCCCAGGCTGTACATCCTGGCTCTGGAGTTTCATTGGTTGTAATGGTGCCAATGGCTGCCCCACACTGTTGCAACATGTGACACTGATACAGGGCAAACTGCAAACTGTTTGTAGCACCCCAGTTGAGAAATGCTGTATTAGAAAAGTTACATCCAGCAATCAAGTGTATGTCACAAGATGTAGCTAGGATTATGGGATTCCATGATAGGATAAACACATAACTCCATCTCATTTCATTCAACCCAGTGAGTTTATTGAAAACATTGTCGATTCTCCCATCCACACATTCAAGGTGGAGGGTGGAATCAGTATTAATGTGGTATTATGTTGTGACAGCGGGGAGCCTTCCCCTCCATCAGAACACAATAATCAGTGTTGTCGGCACTGATTGTTCAAGAAAAACCCAACAGGGTGGTTGTACAGAAGTTGATTGATTACCTTTTAAACAACCAGGCTGCTCATACATGGATCGAAATTCGGCCAGTCCGTGCTTAAACCAGCCAAACTTGATCCATGTATGGCCAGCTTTACACTGCTTATCAGTTGCATACAATCCTAAATCATTTTCCACTGCACAAAACAAGTATAAGAAACAGAGTGATATGTTATTCTGGCCTCTAATCATGACTGCAGAAATGTAAATAAAAAAAAAAAAAAAGAAAGAGAAATTTCTTAAGTTTTTTGTAATCTAAAGGCTGCCATAGACAGCTTGAGTTTCAGACGATTCCTGCTAAAACAGTCAAAATTTGAGTTGTAGATGGCTCTCTTGGTACCACCCAACTCAACAAAAGTCCATTTGTTTAATTGACGTTTGTTGAAGGAGCTGGTCAGGAAATTGTCAGCATGCAATCAGATGCCGTCACTGTTGACAGTTGTGAGTGCTAGCTGTCAGAATACAGTAGAATGCAGAGGAGATTCCCCCATCCATGCTGCTTAGCGTAGATGAAGGAATCTATTTGATTTCTCTTGTTCAAATTGTGGCCTGAAGTAGTTGTGTGCTTCTAGCCCATATAAGTGAATAAACACACATCGGCTGTATGGATTCACCTGCACGTCTAATTCTGACAGTTATGCAAGGACAGGTGCGCAGACCTGGATGCAGACCTCAATAGTGCGCATCCCTTGACTGAGCAGGTGAGACCATACAACCAGTGCATGTCCTCTCACTACTATGGGCTGCCTGCACTGTTCAGTGCTAGGACAGACAAGTAAACAAAGGGCTATTCATTGTGTGTGGGGCTGAGGGCCCACGTGAATGATCCCTTAAAGTCTGGTACACACAGGCCGAATGTCAGGAGACATCGGCCGGTTAAAAAAAAAAAAAAAAAAGGCCAACATTCGTTTATGTCGATTTGGCAGGCTTCTGTCAGACGTGAATGCTGGAAAACCAGCAGCTGATTAACTCACGATCAGTGCTCTCAGCCAATAGCAGAGAGCGCTGGTTGGAGTGTTCTGGTGGTGGTGGTGGGGGCATCCCCCTGTCAGAACACAATAGCTCAGCAGGGAAGATCGCTATACTAACTTTGCATAGTTAGTACAGCGGCTTCGACCGGAGCTTACAGATCTTTTTTTCATTCAACCCAGCAGGTTGAATGAAAAATCTCATCGTGTGTACCAGGCTTTAGTCTCCTCTTTGGATTTGTAAAGCAGAAGGAGATATACTTTCTGCCTACAAATATACTTATCTCCTTTTCATTCACTTGAATTATTTTTTTTTTATCCCTTCTCACTAGGCTGGGTGGTTATATTTAATGCATAGTGTGGCCATTTTCATAGCACTAGCCCTTATCAGACTAGGCTGCAAGATTTTCCAATTGTAACAAGCAGACAGGTTTTACGAGCAAAAAAAAAAAGCTGACAAAGGAAACCGCCTGACGTACTATTGTATGTGGCTTTCCAGAGAAGCATGAAGTATTTGTTATGGCTATGTCTAGTCTTCATGCAAAACTAGTTTGTGGAATATGGGAGCACACTGGCCCAATGCTGGTGTTTGCTTTCATTTTACCTCAGACAGCCTGTTTATCTTTATGTCTGTATTTGCCTAGCAGGCTGTCACTCTTTATTTGTTCCTCTGTTTTGTCCTGTCCACCAGGACCTTTGTTTCTCTTCCAGAATGTCGGTCATTGTACAGAGATGCCTGTCTGTGACTGCACCCATCTGTTTGGAAGTAATCCCCATGGGTGGGGGGGGGTTGACAAAGTGCAGTTGCTAGCTTTTTCTTGTTATGTCTGCAATTCTTCCTTTCTATGTATCCCTCTGCCTATCCTTGGTTGCTTGCCCTTTCGTTTTATCTATCTGGCTTGTGCACTGGTTATCGCTCTGCCTCTGCTTGTATCTCTATTACTCATCAGTTTGGTCAGAACGTGTGCCTGTATGTCATTTCCAGATAGTAAAGGGCGGACAAAGACATGCAAACAGGACAAAGAGATGCTCTGATACATTCATACACACAAAGGGCGCAGAAAGCGGTAAAGCTCATAGGCAAATTTAAGGCCTGGTGTACATACAGTTCTGCAGACAGTCATAAGTCTAACTAGACAGATTTCCAGACAATGATTCAACGTCTGGTATAAATAGACCGGATAAGCTAACAACAAACAGACAGCTTTGGGTGACACGTCACCTACATGATTTTTAGCAGAACTACACAATTAGTAAGGCCTCAGAAAGGCCGCATAGCGTGCTTTGGGTATATCTCTCTGACTGGGAATGACAGGTGGATCAAATTAGGCCCGGTTCACACATGTGCGGTGCGCATTGAAGCTCAGGTTTCCCTGCGAAGAGAAAAATCAGTTGTTCAGCGTTTCACGTCAGTTTTTGATCATGATCAGGTCAGGATCGCATCAGTATTAGGTCAGGTATACATCAGGATTTTATCCTGTTCACAAAGGAATGCATCTGCGAATCAGGCGCGTTCCCATAGAAGATAATGTGCTTGCAATTCGCACCGCAATGCCCAGAAAACACACACGTTTATTAAGCAATGCGGAGTGCGAATGCAACACACATATGTGAACCAGACTCATTCAAATGAATGTATTTTAAAATGCCATGGGAATTGGATGCGGTGTAACCCGCATCCAATTCGCATAGGTGTGAACTGGGCCTAAATGACAGACTGGGGATGTACGGGTATATACAAAGACCCCATTGTTTACATGTGTACCTTTATTCCATCGCCCCAAGCTCAGACTCTCTGGTCTGACACATTAAAACCCCCATTTTATTTTATCTGTCTGTGTGCCATTGAGGAAATCTCCCTTCACTTCCTGTCCCAGAGATGCAAAAGAAGGTTAGAGGAAAGCTAACATGCTTCAACTTTATTATTCGATTGATACCCTGTTTCCCCAAAAATAAGACCTAGTGTGATTGTTGGTGATGGCTGCAATATAAGCCCTACCCCCCAAATAAGCCCTAGTTAAAGTACTTGTAGGTCTTATTTTCGGGGTAGGGCTTATTTTCGGGGAAACAGGGTAGGGCTTATTTGGGGGGTAGGGATTATATTGCAGCCATCACCGACAATCACGCTAGGTCTTATTTTCGGGGAAACAAGGTACATGATTTGATCAAAGAGATCGAATCTGCAAACAAATAGCCATGACTTCCCTTCTGATTGCAACTTAAAGTCATTTTCTCATCTTTCCATCTATTAAAACTTCTGCTCTTGTTGTTTTAACTTTGAATAGTAAAACGTTTTTTTTTCTGCCAGTAAATACAGCCCACTTCCTGTTTCTTGTCTGGTAAAGAGGAACTGCCGTCTGCTCACATAATTTGTAATAAAAACATCTTTGCCATTCTGAAGCTTCGCTCCAACCACTTTGCATATTATTTTATATATACTGTAGAGCTGCGCGATTAATCGTTAAGAATCGTTACATAGTTACATAGTAGGTGAGGTGGAAAAAAAGACACAAGTCCATCAAGTCCAACCTATGTGTGTGATTATATGTCAGTATTACCTTGTATATCCCTGTATGTTGTGGTCGTTATCGCAATTTTTTTCCCCATTGCAATCTTGTCAAAGTATTTTATGATTCTTTCTATGTAGAGAATTCTCTGCTTTGCAAAAGCCAACAGAGGTCAAAAGAAAGAAAAAAAAAAAGGGCAGTCTGCCAAGAATCACAACATTCTTTAGCAGTAGAACTTAAGTATACACATTGTAACAATTTGTCCTTTAGATCAAAGGAATACACTTTGGTGTGTAAATGAGGGAAGTTTAACCACTTAAACACTAAACCTTTTTCTTACATTTGTTGGTTTCAAGTTAAAATCATTTTTTTTTTTTTTGCTAAAAAATTACTTAGAACCCCCAAACATTATATATTATATATATATATTTTTAGTAGAGACCCTAGAGCAGGAATCTTCAAACTATGGCTCTCCAGCTGTTGCAGAACTACACACCCCATGAGGCATTGTAATGCCCCGTACACACGATAGGATTTTCCGATGGAAAATGTGTGATAGGACCTTGTTGTCAGAAATTCCGACTGTGTGTAGGCTCCATCACACATTTTCCATCGGAATTTCCGACACACAAAGTTTGAGAGCAGGATATAAAATTTTCCGACAACAAAATCCGTTGTCGGAAATTCTGATCGTGTGTACACAAATCCGACGGACAAAGTGCCACGCATGCTCAGAATAAATAAAGACATGAAAGCTATTTACCACTGCCCCATTTATAGTCCCGACGTACGTGTTTTACGTCACCGCGTTTAGAACGATCGGATTTTCCAACAACTTTTGTGTGACCGTGTGTATGCAAGACAAGTTTGAGCCAACATCCGTTGGAAAAAATCCTAGGATTTTGTTGTCGGAATGTCCGAACAAAGTCCGACCGTGTGTATGGGGCATAAAACTCTGACATTCACAGACATGACTAGGCATGATGGGAATTGTAGTTCCTGAACAACTGGAGGGCCGTAGTTTGAAGACCCCTGCCCTAGAGAATAAAATGGTGGTTGTTGCAAAATTTTATGTCACACTGTATTTGCGCAGCAGTCGTTCAACTGCAATTTTTTGGGAAAAAATTACACTTTAATTAATTTAAAAAAAACTAACCAGTAAAGTTAGCCCAATTTTTTTGTATAATGTGAAAGATTTTACGATGGGAGAATCGCGATCTTTTTATCCTAAGCAAAATTCTCATTTTGGCCAGAATCGTGCAGCTCTATTATACTGTGATTCTGTACTTGCCCAAAATGCTGCAGAAATTTCCCTCCACTAAATCTGGCTGCAACCATTTTAACTGTGGGCAGCTGAAGCTACTGCCTGTTCACTTCCTGAATTTACACAGATGCACACCTCCAGATCCAGTGGTTATGACTAAGGCCTTATAGGCTGAAACGCGTCAACTGACTTCATCTGCGTTTGTCCACAGTGGCTTTTCAATAAAATGAAGAAATTTTAAAAGCAACAACTGGAGTGCAGATCATTTTTTCCACACCTCCAGCTCTGCAGCCCTGCAGCTCTCATTGGCCCTATTATGACTCATCCCCCCTCCCTTCCTGGCAAACTGAGAGAGAGCTGTGCATGATGACATAAGCCTAGGCTTTTTACCAGACAAGAAACAGGAAGTGGGCTGTATAAGGTATTTACTGGCAGAATTTTTTTTTTACTATCCAAAGTTAAAACAACAAGGGCAGAGCATTTAATAGATGGAAAGATGAAAAAATGACTGAATTTCCACTTTAATTTAGATCAGATAATACTGTGTCACTCAAGCAAGGCTGTATCAATCGGCAGCACTGAGATATGTTGTTCATGAATACGATCATATTTTTAACAACCAGATTACATGGTGGAAACAAAGATGTGATCGATAACTTTTGATTGTACGTCACGTTTGTACAACCCTAACTATTGATAAAAATCCACCCCCTCTGTGTGGTATATTGATCCAATAGGTTGCTGTCTATAGATTGATTAATCCTATTGGCAGGAGGTTCATAAAGAAATTGATCATTCATCAAAGCGTATATGGCCGCCAATTAGACAGTTGACCTCAGAACAGGTGTCCCTACTAGAAGATTACTCTTTACTTCTTGATTTTGGGACAACAATTACATTTTCGAAGTCTCCTGACTCTCTATGTTAGTGACAATAAAGAAGTGTGAATCTGCCCTGTGGGGACACAGACAGCAAAAAAAGTCTGACAGAGGGTCTAAACCCTTCTTTACTCTTTCCAAAAAAAAAAAAAAAGCCATGATCTGATCTATGAGGAATTCTGAGCATGATCTACTGTATGAGGAAATCTGAGCATGAATTACTTTACAGTACAAGCAGCTAGAGAGGTAAGTGAGCATGTGTATCAAAGCTCTATTAATCTTTGTTAGGAATATTTAAATATTTAAATATAGCCCTTAGTCTGAGTACAGGTGCCCTTTAATTGTGACATATGGATGAAATGGCTGCAGAGTAGAAGGTGTATTTGCATCTAGGTTATCTCGAGTACATGGAAGGCCATATGCAAGGCAAATTCTAGGACTATTCATTGTAAATAACAGACACTGCTCACACTGTGCTTCAATACGGTTTGTATGTACTATGCAGTATATAAGGGCCAGGCATGGTATCATTTCAGCCTGGTCACAAACATGCCAAACAGGATCATTTATTTTGCATATTCCAAGGGTTCTTCTTTATGTTCTCTGTCTAACCCTGAAGGAATAGTCATCGGCTGACAATTTGTTCAAGATGTAATTACATTTTAGATATGTTTAATATTCACTATTTTGTATGTCCTAGAAAGTGCCTGGGTGATCCAAGGAAGGAAAATTGGGAAGCAACGGCTCACATCTGTTTTAAAGTATCTGAAAAAAAAAAAGTAATAGGAGCCATAGGACATCCATGAAGATATGGTAGCAATACTATAGTAGGATGACACTTCAGTACTCTGAGGGCCCATTCACACTGGGAACTGCATGTGAACGGCACAGGATCTCGCTGCGTGTTCTTTTGTGATCACATGCAGCTCTGTGTAGTGCGATTTCAGCCTGTTAATTTTGAATGGAATTTTTGAAACTCGTACCACACGGCAGCAAAAGTAGTGCATGTGATCCTGTGCTGGCATACGCACTGTGTTTGTGACCTGCATTTGGGGTGTTTTCTTACCTTTGCACTGACACCCACTGCAGATCGCAAGGGCAGTGTGATTTGAATGTGGTGTGGGAAGTTGGCACGGAGTGGGGTTTCCCACACAGCATTCTACTCACAGCGGTGAGTGCTGCTGTCAGAGTGCAAGGGGGTCAGAATATAAGGGGATCCATCCCATTTGTGTGGATGGTGGAATCAGTTTTTTTTCATTCCGCCCGCTGGCGGAACAGTGTATAATCAGCTTTAGATGCACTGGCAAATTTAGATAGACTTGACCAAGCCAAACTTCCAGATAACACTTTTTAAGCAGGTACACAACAATGTATTTCCTTTTGGAATAACAGTTTTAACTAAATTATTAAAAGCTAACGATTGTCAGTGGTAAGTGGTTTGTCTCTACCTTCTAACTGCCGCTTTGTCTTCACAGATTGATCTGTTAAAGGAAGTTGAATGATAACAGGCTTACTGGCTGGATCACCAGGTAAAAATAAAGGAGAAAAGAAATCTAAAGCTGCCATCAAATTTAGGAATTGATAAGCTGCAATATAACAGATGTTTGTTTTTTGGTTTAATCTGAAACTTCTTCAAACAGGGTCTCTCCCTATAAGGCTGGCCATGGATGGAATATGCACTTTTCTTTCCTTCAACCATGATTAAAGTGGGAGTAAACTCCCTTGGTTGATTTTTACCTATAGGTAAGCCAATAATAAGGCTTACCTAAAGGTACAGTAAATATCTCCTAAACGTGCACAGTTTAGGAGACATTTACTTGCGAAGCCACCGGTGACGTCATGATGTGGGATCCTCCGCTCAAAGTGGGGCTTAAACCAGAGTGCTTGTGTCTCATTACCTGCAGGAAGAGAAGAGCCCCAGGTGCTGGCTAAATGCTGATGCAAGTAGAAGAGAACAAGAAGACCTGGACAGCCGCTCATAGCTATGAGTAAGCACTTGGTGTAAGTGCCAAACGCGTCAGCTATTCTTGTACCACCCCACAGTCGTGTTTTGTGTACCCCATGATCCTGTATTGTGAATAAAAAGACGGATTTATCCATTCCAGTGTGCGGCTGTCCAGGTCTTCTTGTTCTTTTCTACTTCCACCGTTGACGTCACCAGCGCATGCGCTCTGAAGGAACGGCATACCTGTGCCGTTCCTTCAGAGCCCTGTGCCGTGAATTGCGGCTCGTCCAATCAAGGGACCGGAGCCCGCCAACTCAGAAGAAAGACCGGGTGAAGATGGAAGCCCTATCGGCGCCGCTGGAGGGCTTAGTTTTAAGGTAAGTTTCACAAGCCTTCCCATCGATGGAGCGGTCAAAACCAGGTATCTGCTCCCACTTCCTTCCTTGCAATCTTGTGCAGCAATCTACGCAATGCCCGGCCCCTCCTTGCCCCCTTGCTGTCTTCGGGGAGACACACCAGTCCCAGAAGACAGCGGGACCATTCAGAAAGCGCAGCACAACTTACGCATGCGCAGTAGAGGGACATCCCCCCCCGCCACCTTCCGCCATTCTTCCCGGGCCTCCCGTCCCACCGGGAGACCTGAGCCACCAGTCGGCGCATCCGACACCTAGGCCGAGATTCAAACAAAGCCGATTTTGGCGATTTAAATACTTTTAAGTGCGGAGGAGGGATTCGGGGTAAGAAAAAATAAATTCCCTGAGTCCCTGCGTGCTTGCCCAGCAAAGAATACGCATACGTAAGTCGTGCCCACAAATGTAAGCGGTGTTCAAATCACACATGTGAGGTATCGCCGTGATCATCAGAGTGAGAGCAATAATTCTTCCTCCGTAACTCTAACCTGGTAACTGTTAATTTTTTTTTAAATCGTCGCCTATACAGATTTTTAGGTGCTGTAGTTTGTTGCCACTCCACAAGTTTGCGTAATTTCAAAGCATGACATGTTAGGTATCTATTTACTTGGCGCAACATCATCTTTCACAGTATACAAAAAAATTGGGCTAACTTTACTGTTTGTTTTTTTAATTCGTGAAAGTGTCTTTTTTTCCCCAAAAAAATTGCATTTGAAAGACCGCTGCGCAAATACCGTGTGACATAAAATATAGCAACGATCGCCATTTTAGTCCCTAGGGTCTCTGCTAAAAAAAAAAATATATATATATATATATATATATATATATATATATATATATATATATATATATATAATGTTTGGGGGTTCTAAGTAATTTTCTAGCAAAAAATACGGATTTTAACTTGTAAGCAACAAATGTCAGACATAGGCTTATGCCCCGTACACACGATCAGAAATTCCATCAGAAAAAACTTGGATGGTTTTTCCGACAGAATTCCGCTCAAGCCTGCATGGCATACACACAGTCACACAAAAGTTCGCTGAACTTTCGACCGTCAAGAACGTGGTGACGTACAACACTACGACGAGCCGAGAAAATGAAGCTCGATGCTCGAATTGTTTCCGAGCATGCGTGATTTTTTGCGTGTCCGAATTGCACAAAGACGAACGCATTTTCGGATAGCAACTTTTTCCGACCGAAAAATAGAGAACCTGCTCTCAATCTTTTGCTGGCTGGTTCTCCACCAGAAAAAGTCCGATGGAGCATACACACGGTCGGAATTTCTGACCAAAAGCTCACATCCGACTTTTGCTGGTTTGAATTTCTGATCGTGTGTACGGGGCATTAGTCATGAAAGGGTTATTATTGAAAAAAAAAAGAAGTGAGGTTAAGGCTGGCCATACATTATACAATCTTCTTGTGAAACTTTCCTTTAGATTTACCAAAACCATATAATAGGAGGTCAAACCTTAACACTTTCAATTTGTATGTAATCAGGCAGGCCCTTCTATTACATAGTAGAAGGTAAATCTAAAGAAAATTGTATGGTGTAAGGTTAGGAATGACCTTAAATATGTCTGTGTGATCATGTCCTAATTTGTTTTGGCGTGGTGTACAATCCCATGATGAATCAGTCATGTGACACATTTGTGTGACTGAATTCTAGGGACTGTCACTATCCAGGCAGCTTACATAGGAAGACATTGTGCAACGTATATAGCAGAGAGCAGGTTCCAGCTGAATTGCTGTCTATCGTGCAGTGTCCCTGGGTTGGTTACCCCCAGTCTGGCACTTGTGATTGGTGGGATTAGTGTCCTCCTACACTCAGCGTGTGCTCGCAGCACCTCCACACTTCCACCGACTCACAGACACACACATCACGTGACAGGCGCGTCTGCCCCTCTCATCACCCTCCTCGCCCCCGCTCCTCCCCCTCGCCAGTGACGTCACTGCTTCCTGCGCTCCGCAGACTGAGCCGACAGACGGCAGGAGGGAGGCGGCTCCGTGTGCAGTGGTGACGTCACGGGCCGTAGACTGGGGAGGGAGGAAAGGGGGGGGGGGAGCAGAGACAGGCTGACATCGAGCCAGAGCAGCGATGGCACCCAGGCAGGAGCGGAGTGACCGGAGATGCCAAGGTAACAGCTGATCCTAGGCACTGAGTGGCACCGAGTGGCACCGAGTGTAGGCAGTACAGTAGGGGATCCCTGGAGGTGACAGCGGGACAGTTGTGTGTGTCTGTCACTGCTGGGACACCTGGACAGCAGGTAACAGGCAGAGGCCAAGGGTGGAGAGACGAGCAGGGGGCACAGAGGCTGGCAGGATCCCTCTATACCAGTCTGGAAGGAAGGGGCTGTCCATGTGTCCCCAGCTGATGGCATTTCCTGGGCTCAGGCTGGCATTGCCCCTACAATGCAGTGCTGGGCTTTTCTAGAGAGGCTCAGCACTCTGATCACACAGGATCACTGTCAATGATGCTGCCAGGGGGTGTAGCGCAGTACAGCATGGAAGAAGTGTGTGTGTGTGAGTGACCACGGAGTGGTCCTGTCCGTGGTCAGCGATTGGCCGCTCTTTGTTGTGACACCCATCACATTAGACTTTCAGCCATCAGTCATTGATTTGCTGGTGGAATTAAATGCCTGGATGCCATGGGAATTCCCTAGCCCATTGTTTCCTCTCTGCTTTATTAATGACACTATAATGTGAGCAGAGTACTGTCAGCCTGAGCACGCTTCCCATAGTATTATACATCATGGTAAATCGCAACGCAGGGCGCATTTATTTCGTGTCTATTGTTTGTAATCTTCTTATTATATTAACACCCCATTGACATCCATGTTTTTCTCCTCTTTACACTCATTGTAACGTTGCCCTGTGGCTGGAGTATGTCTTATATATGTTGATAAGGTGTCCAATTTGTTGTTGCTGCATTCTTGTTCCCTAGATAAGCCTATGGATAAAGCGCGCACATGTAGCATGCTGCTTCGGTAAATTATCACCATTCATCCAGCACACGGATAGCTATCATTATTTTGGGGTTTTATTGTGGTAATTTTTTTTTTTTTTTTTTTTTTTTTTTTGCCGTTACGGCATTATTTTGTAGCATGCTGCTTCAGCAAATTACCACCATTCATCCAGCACACTGATAACTCATTATTTGGGGGGTTCTCTTGTTGTTGTGTTTTTTTTTTTTTTTTTTTTTTTTTGCATAATTTTGTAGCATGCTGCTTCAGCAAATTACCACCATTCATCCACAACACAAATAACCATATTTTTTTCTGGGGTTTTCTTGTTATTGTTGATATATTTTTTGGCATTTTGTTTTTATGGCATTATTTGTATTTTTTTTGGCATTTTATTTGTATTATATGTTATAGCTACTTTTAACCCAGCAAAGAACAAGGCAATCCCTGTCAGTCCTGTCGCTGATTGGTGTAGAAGTGGTGGCGCGGAAGGGTTAAGCGCCTTGAGGGGGCTAGCATAGCACAGGGCGATGTTTACAGTTGCACAGTCAGGGGAGGATGGGGGGAAGCTCCTTCCTGGGGTCCTGCCATCAGCATCTCCAGCCCGAGTTCTCAGCCTCCTGCTGGACTGCAGTGAACTGTAAGCTGCCTACATAAGGATTATCACATGACAGTCTTCGGGGAGATTTCTCTTCCTTCCACCCCCCCCTTTCCCACTTATTGGGTTCAGTCAAGTATTTTTCATGTGTTTAGGCTTGCAGTCACGTTTCATCATTTGTCATTAAACGGGTCTTTATTGTGTATATGAAATCCAGCTTGCAGCACCTCTGGTGATCTGGAGCATGGCTTTTTAGATTAGAGCAAGCAAGGCTTGGCATAGCGATTGATATGCCTGAGATCATTTAAAAAGCCAGCACAAAGGATAATCGGGATGACCTTCTGTTCCGAGCCCCCGTTTTTCCAGATTCTAAGCCCCAACCTATATTGCAGAGCAGCGTGTCCAAAGGGAAGATTTATTCTTTTGGAATGTAATTGTTTTGTGAAAAGGTGATAAGCCCATGTAGATTTTAAGAATTTGACCTTGACTGTGTTAAAGAACATCTATGCTTTTTCTTCTTTTTCTAGATGAGGAGATGGCTTATTGAAATAACACACCAGCAGAGGCAGAAGGCTGATCGTTCCTGAAGATACGTTTAGATATAACTCACGTTAACTGCTTCCTAGATAACTCATCGCTCAAAACACTGTCGCCATTAGATCTTGGATTCATCAGCTGGCTCCGTTTTTTCTTTTTTTTTTTACTATTGCCATAACCTGGATGCAATTTTGTAACAGATTGTGACCAAAAAAAAGAAAGTAAACCATTTTCATGGGTGGGAGTAAGGTCAATAGTACATGACATGGACACCTTTTACAGTATCTTGCACATTGCACTCTCTGCTGGTTGAAGGTATCTGAACTCCTTTTTTTTTTTTTAGATTTTTTTGGAAGGCCCTTAAATATATGCAATTTTTTTTTTTAAGTGAAGAAAGGTTTAACTACATATGTATATAAATCTGTTATGTAGCATACATGTTCTTTCTAGCTTGCTAGCATTTTGGTAATGACATTTAATTTTGATATGATGGCAGATTTTAATGCATAAACATTTATTGGCTTCAAGATTGGAATTTTGATATTTGGACAAAGTGCAAACATGGGGGAAGACGGAAGCCCCCCTTTAAAGAAACTGGCTAAAGAAAGTGAAGTTAACGTAGATGTTCCCAATGTTGCAAACAAGGTTGTAGCAATCAAAATGGAAGTGGATGACTATAAAGAGACAGCTGTAGAGGAGAACAAAGAGAGCATTGTCAAGCTGAGTAGTGTACCGCTTAGCGGGTCTTCTGAGCTGAACCCTGGACTCAAGCACACGTTGGCACAGTTCAATTTAAGCAGCCGGAGTTCACTGGGCGGACCTGCTGCCTTCTCTGCCCGTTTTTCTCAAGAAAACATGTCACCAACAGTGTTCTTGCCTCTCCCATCCCCGCAAATTCACCCTGGGCCGCTTCTTATACCATCGGACAGTTCAACAGAGCTCAGTCAGACTGAACTGGAGGGAGAATCAATTTCATGTTTCATGGTGGGAGGTGAAAAGAGACTGTGCCTGCCCCAAGTCTTGAACTCTGTACTGCGGGATTTCTCTCTCCAGCAGATTAATATTGTGTGCGATGAAATGTACATATACTGCTCGCGTTGTACAACAGACCAGCTTCACATTTTAAAGGTTTTGGGGATTCTTCCTTTCAATGCTCCGTCCTGTGGACTGATCACTTTGACAGACGCTCAGAGACTATGCAATGCTCTTCTGCGGCCGCATACTTTCCCACAAAATGGCAGCTTGCTGCCTGCAAAAAACTCTTTGGCTCAGTTAAAGGAAACGGGTAGTGCCTTTGAAGTTGAACACGATTGTTTAGGAAAGTGCCAGGGTTTGTTTGCACCTCAACTTTACGCCCAGCCAGACGCCCCTTGCATTCAGTGTTTGGAGTGCTATGGGATGTTTTCAACACAGACGTTCGTCATGCACTCTCACCGATCGCCAGATAAGAGGACCTGCCATTGGGGCTTTGATTCTGCCAAGTGGCATTGTTATCTTCATTTGAGCCCAAAATATCTGAACTCTCCCGAAGGCAAAAAAATGAAAGGTCTTCTAGAAGAAATGAAGGAGAAGTTCAGGAAGAAGAACCAACCCAAGAGAATCCAACCCAAAGTAAGTTGCAGTTTGTTCTTGTTTTGATATTCTTGGTAAAAAGCTGATTATTCCAAACGTGCTCAATGTACATTAATGTACTTGTAATATTTTTGTATGATTTTTAATATTAAATGCTGAATTGTATGTGAAATAGTTGATGGAGTTGCCCAAATTATGTCTTCTATGTCTGTTCTTTTAAGACCTCTTTCACATGGTTGATGGCCAGGGAGCAGGAAAAGCGGAGGTTGAGCTGCTTCAGGCCACCCACTAAAATATTGCATACAGCTGGATAGGACTGTACACATGCCATGCCAAATTTACTGCAGTTTGTCCAATTCACCCATTCAAAGTCAAACTCCCCTATTCAAGTCAGTGGGAGCATTCCACAAGTGCAAGTTGATTGCTTGGCTTGCAGTTGCACCACATTCATTTCATTCAAAACTGCAGTTTGACAAAAAATTAAAAAAAAGGAATCCATTAGGCAGCAGGATCAACTCCTGAGCACCTAGAAGCCACTGATTAGCTTCCCTCTGAAAAGTGGCGCACCGTGGATTGCTTTTCAGAGACAGCTGTAGCGTGAACCTAGCCTTAATAAACAGCTAGTAGTGAGATTTTTGCTTTCGTAACCAATATAATCTTTATTCTTTCCTAACAGCTTTCACATACAGTCAGGTCCATAAATACTGGGACATCAAAACAATTGTAATCTTTTTGGCTCTATACACAGATGAGACCAAGATCAACTTGTACCAGAGTGATGGGAAGAGAAGAGTATGGAGAAGGAAAGGAACTGCTCATGATCCAAAGCATACCACCTCATCAGTGAAGCATGGTGGTGGTAGTGTCATGGTGTGGGCATGTATGGCTGCCAATGGAACTGGTTCTCTTGTATTTATTGATGATGTGACTGCTGACAAAAGCAGCAGAATGAATTCTGAAGTGTTTCAGGCAATATTATCTGCTCATATTCAGCAAAATGCTTCAGAACTCATTGGACGGCGCTTCTCAGTGCAGATGGACAATGAACCGAAGCATACTGCGAAAGCAACCAAAGAATTCTTTAAGGGAAAGAAGTGGAGTGTTATGCAATGGCCAAGCCAATCACCTGACCTGAATCCGATTGAGCATGCATTTCAATTGCTGAAGACAAAACTGAAGGGAAAATGCCCCCACAATGGATTTAAAATGAAACAAACAAGATGTGCTTTAACTGCAGACTTTTAGCTTTAATTTGAGGGTATTTACATCCAAATCAGGTGAACAGTGTAGGAATTACAACAGTTTGTATATGTGCCTCCCACTTTTTTTTTGTGCCTCCCACTTTTTAAGGGACCAAAAGTAATGGGACAGATTAACAATCATCCATCAAAGTTTCACTTTTTACTACTTGGTTGCAAATCCTTTGCAGTCAATAACAGCCTGAAGTCTGGAACGCATAGACATCACCAGACGCTGGGTAGCAACTGTCTTCAGTTCCTGCTTGTTCTTGGGGCATTTTCCCTTCAGTTTTGTCTTCAGCAAATAAAATGCATGCTCAATCGGATTCAGGTCAGGTGATTGACTTGGCCATTGCATAACATTCCACTTCTTTCCCTTAAAAAACTCTTTGGTTGCTTTCGCAGTATGCTTCGGTTCATTGTCCATCTGCACTGTGAAGCACTGTCCAATGAGTTCTGAAGCATTTTGCTGAATATGAGCAGATAATATTGTCCAAAACACTTCAGAATTCATTCTGCTGCTTTTGTCAGCAGTCACATCATCAATAAATACAAGAGAACCAGTTCCATTGGCAGCCATACATGCCCACACCATGACACTACCACCACCATGCTTCACTGATGAGGTGGTATGCTTTGGATCATGAGCAGTTCCTTTCGTTCTCCATACTCTTCTCTTCCCATCACTCTGGTACAAGTTGATCTTGGTCTCATCTGTCCATAGGATGTTGTTCCAGAACTGTGAAGGCTTTTTTAGATGTTGTTTGGCAAACTCTAATCTGGCCTTCCTGTTTTTGAGGCTCACCAATGGTTTACATCTTGTGGTGAACCCTCTGTATTCACTCTGGTGAAATCTTCTCTTGATTGTTGACTTTGACACACATACACCTACCACCTGGAGAGTGTTCTTGATCTGGCCAACTGTTGTGAAGGGTGTTTTATTCACCAGGGAAAGAATTCTTTGGTCATCCACCACAGTTTTCTGTGATCTTCCTGGTCTTTTGGTGTTGCTGAGCTCACCGGTGCGTTCTTTCTTTTTAAGGATGTTCCAAACAGTTAATTTGGCCACACCTAATGTTTTTGCTATCTCTCTGATGGGTTTGTTTTGTTTTTTTCAGCCTAATGTTGGCTTGCTTCACTGATAGTGACAGCACTTTGGATCTCATATTGAGAGTTGACAGCCACAGATTCCAAATGCAAATAGCACAATTGAAATGATCTCTGGACCTTTTAGCTGCACCTTGTAAATGGGATAATGAGGGAATAACACACACCTGGCCATGGAACAGCTGAGCAGCCAATTGTCCCATTACTTTTGGTTCCTTAAAAAGTGGGAGGCACATATACAAACTGTTGTAATTCCTACACTGTTCACCTGATTTGGATGTAAATACCCTCAACTTAAAGCTGAAAGTCTGCAGTTAAAGCACATCTTGTTTGTTTCATTTCAAATTCATTGTGGTGGTGTATAGAGCCAAAAAGATTAGAATTGTGTATGTCGCAATATTTATGGACCTGACTGTAATTGTGTATACTGTGTACTAAAGTGATACAAGTGAAGCCCTGAGATTAGTGGTGCTGCAGAAATAAGAGGGTCAACCCCCCCCCCATGCTGGTGTAATAAAGCTGGACATACGCAGTGAGTTTTGGGAGGTGCCTGATGAGCCAAATTAAATTTGAGACATAAGTGGCCCTGTCGGCACTCTCTTGCCCAGCATCCTTCGCAAATTGTCTTCTGAAAAGCGGCTGCATCCAATTAGATGCAGCCACTGTTTAGGTTTTCTGACAGCCACGGGTGCTGGCTGTTAGGATACAATGGTCACCAGGGGAGATTCCTGCAATCATGATGTTCATTATCCTTATAACTTCCTGTCTACTGACCCAAAATCTCAGTATTTATCAGCTTTCCAAGTTATTTTCTGTAAACTGCAAACCCCCTTCTTTCTATGTAATGGAGAGGGGTAGGTTATTATAGTCCAAATTAGGAAAGCAACCTAGGGGGACAAGCCATCCTCCTCCACATAGGAACAGCATGTGATTGCTGTCACCCTAGAACAGGATGTGTGTTACTGCAAAGATCAAGTGAAAATAAAGCCGGTCATGGATGGTTTGAATCTTGGCCGGTTCGTACCACATATGGGAAGGCTAGATGAACCTAAGTTGTTTGATCGATCATTTTAGCTTAGCTACAACCAGCCTGCTGGATCTTACAGCTTCCCCTGTGGTTGTAGGAAAGAAATTTGCTCCATCTATGGTCAGCCTTAGGGAGGAAAAAGCCTTGTATAAGGAAACTAATGCAGCCAACCCATTCAAGGACTGGTAAGCTGCGGTATATTACATTTATATTTAAGTCAGGTCAGAGCTAGACAAAATGACAGGCAATCAACACTTATAATTTGTGCAAGTGTAGTTTGATGTGAGAGCGGCGCAACACTATTTCACTTAAAAATCATTGCATGTAAATGGCTTCTGGCAGCTAGCTTGTTAGTCATATTCCTCATATCAATAGATATGTATGTTTCTAGTTAAAAATGTCAGGCCATCTCAAGATTGTGGTTAATTGATTCCTCAATTCTGCATTTTATTTTTTTTACTTGCCCATTAGAAGCTGCTATGTTTATCAGGAAGTTGAGATGTGGTCCAGAAGTAGAGGATGTTGAGCCCTTGGGAAGAGCTCCTTGTTAGAAAAGTTGAGGTCTCCATACTCTGTAGTGTGTGCCCAAGATTGGCGGGGCTCTTGGGCACAGAAAGAAGAATTTAGGAGCATTAACTTAGCAGTTCAGTAATTTTCAAATATCTCCCATACCTCTCTTATTGATCGCTGGCAGTAAGAAAAACCTTATGTAAACGCTCATTTTACTTACCTAAAGCTGCAGTTGTGATCTTCCTGTACAGAGTCCTCCATTTACCTCTTTGTTTACAGCCATCGGAACCCGTCTTCAGGTGTTCATATCACTGTCTGTGTGACATGGACAATTCTATAGGCTGTAAAGATGTGTGGGGTGCTCTTAGGATCCTGAAGAGGAGCGATGTCACTGCAAGGTGAGGGTAAGGGACAATCTGCAGGCTTGGCTTTGTGGTCCCCACACCCAGAAACAGCAAAAGTGAGGGACCTGTATATCCTTGCAGGGTGGATTAGAAGGGAGTGAGAGGAAGGGACACAATGGGGAGGGGGTCATTTATGCCCTGAATAGGGCTTTTAGTGAACCTATTGGTTGCTGAGGGCAACTAAACCAAGGAATAGCGTGAAAGCGCTCACTGCGGTTTCTACATGTCAATCCCCATCCAGTTTTTTTTGTTGGAGTTTCTTTGGCTCTGTGTGTGCGCTACCTTTTGGGGATCTGGCATTTGACTTGATGTTAAGCCTGTTGTTTGTTATGGAACCCCTAAAACTTAGAGGCTCATGCCCTATGGGCTCGTTCACGCCAATTTTCTTTTTTAGACAGTGACATTTCATTTTATCTTTATTCAGTGCAGTGGGTTGTAATGATGTGTCGCAACATACTGCGCTGAAAAAAGAGCATGTTCTACTTTTCTTCAGTGCATCGCAGTGGTGTGAACGAAACTGTTAGAGCTCAAGGCAAATTGCCTTGTCTGTGCTTTGGGATTGTGTTGGGAAAGGCTGCCCTACGAAGCTCGATGCACATGGTGTGTATGGGCCCTTCGACAACATGTTAATAGAGTACTCACAGAACTTAACACAGTGTTTCTCAATTCCAGTTCTCAAGGCGCACCAACAGGTCATGTTTTCAGGATTTCCCTCAGATGAAACGGCTGTTGTAATTACTAAGGCAGTGAAACTGATCAAATCACCTGTGCAAAATAATGTAAGGCCTGAAAACATGACCTGTTGGAGCGACTTGAGGACTGGAATTGAGAAACACTGCTCTAACATACACTGAGGTAGCAGGCAACTATGATGCAAGATTAAGGCTCCATATACACTGGCTTATTATTATTATACAGGATTTATATAGCATCAACAGTTTGTGCAGTGCTTTACAACATGAGGAAAGACAGTACAGTTACAGTTGTTTATGCTATGCTGTGCATGGAGCCTGATACTTTTATATTTGCAGCAAGATTTGGTACACGTTGACCATGAACAAGCAAAGGCTCAGTATCTACCAACACCTTGTGACTGCGTTTTTCCAGTTTCTCTGGAATTGACCCACTGATATTGGCGGGAAATGTTCAGACACAATGGCATTGTTAAGGCGTTCATCGACTGATAAGGGCACGTTGACCCACATGTACAATCTGATTGGCTTCTTGGCAAATTCATGTGCCGTCACTTATCTTGGGTGCAAACAGTAACAATTGGGACAATCCTTTTCGTTTCATTTACTTTACAGCTTAACTACACCCCTGTGATGGTCAACGGGCACCTGCTTGCCCTTAGGCATAAAATTATCACCCAAATGTCATTATGTGTCTTGGATTTTTTTTTTTTAGCACCTTACACACTGTCTATGTAAATGCATAAATCTTTCCATTTAGTAACTCTCCAAAAAATTGCTTCAATTTTCTACTAGAAAACTCCTAAAATTCTGCTTTTGGCATATTTTTTTTTTTTTTTTTTTTTTTTTTTAATTGTGCCTTATTTTATAATTCACAGTTGATTTTACTGTTATACTGATTTTCATGGTAAAGCAGCAGAAATTGTCCACTTATTGACCTTTGTTCGTTTTCTACATGCTACCCAATGCATTACATACACGTGAGCAATCCCTTCTAACCTGTTTGTTGACAATGTTCTGCTTGTCATCTGAACAAACCAGATCAATGTCTGTATTATGTTAGTTAACCTCTTAAGATTTCATTACTAATCATGATGGATTTAGCTGTCCAAAGTGCTCCATTCAGATTGAAGCTTGTCAGAGATTTATTTGTTGAGGTCAAGCAATATTTGTACAAAAAAAGCTCCCGATTATATAGATCTGTAATTAGGAGGAATAATAAAAGTGTAAATATTTAGACGGGGAGCATGTTCTTGAAATTGAATTTGTCTGAAATTAAATGTGACATAAGCAGGGAATATAACCTACTGCATATATGTTTACCCAAATAAAATGTACTTGCTTAGATTCTTATTAGCCTGCATTCATCTATATATCGATCAATCATCAGGCAGCACTGTATTCAGCAATACCATTAAAATATTTTTAAACGCAAGCAGTATAGGTTCCTGAATTTTACCCGGTATTATCAATGTATAGAAGGACTGGAGAGTGAGAGGAAGCAGTAGTAAAAGGAGACAATCATGTGTTTAACAACAAGTATGCTGATGGGAGAAGAAATCAGAGTGACAAAGATGGGCTTATCACTGTGCTGCTTCTCCTTTCACTGTCCAGTCTCAAAGTGGAACTCCACTCTCCCAAACAACATTGATTATTTTAAATCTTCGTACTGCTAGCATTAGTAAATAGTAAGAAAAGTAAATCATATTTACTTGTGTGTATTTTTTATTTTTTATTTTTTTTAACAATTCTTCAGTTACGTCCTAGTTTCTTGTCTAGGAAAATGATGGCATACATCCCAAGAGTCTTCAAGAGGGGTTTTCTCAGCTAAGCACGCTTTTCTCTGTATTTATGGTTGAGCTAAGGGCTGATGGATTTCAGGAAGTTAATTCTACATGAATAGGATGCCCTTATTTAAGATGGCCGCGGGCAGAAATGCTAGGGGGTTGATTTTCAAAGTGATTTCTTGACAAAATAAAGCATAGAGATATGGATGGATGAATGAGTTTGCGTTGAATAATAAAAATGAATTAAATAATGGTTTTGGTTTGTGATGCTCAGATGCAGTGAAAATCTGCTTTAAGCTAGTCATACATGGATCGAAATTTGCCTGGTTCAGCAAGGGCTAGATTAAATTTCGATCCACGTATGGGCTCTGTGGTTGTACAGAAGTTGATCTGCCGATCGACTTCTGTACAACCGCGCTGTTGGTTTTTCCCCACTCGATCAGCACTGCCGGCTATAGCCTGCAGTGTCGATCTGTGCATTCTGACAGCAGGGAAGTCTCCTTGCTGTCAGAATACAATAAAACAGCGTGGATGATTCCCCCATTGACGTTGAATGTGTGAATGGGGGAATCGGGTTAGTTTTCTTTGTTCAACCCACTGGTTGAATGAAAATAATTGACTCATCTATGGGTTGCCTTAATCTGGGGCAGTTCCAGGATGACCTGGGCTCAGACTATGGACATGTAGTAACAAAAAAAAAATGTGAGCAGAAGTGATCTTCTGCTTTTAGTAAAAAAGAAATTATTTCCGTCTCCGTCTCCGTCTCTCTCTCTCTCTCTCTCTCTCTCTCGCTCGCTCTCGCTCTCGCTCTCTCTCTCGCTCGCTCTCTCGCTCTCTCGCTCTCGCTCTATCGTCTCTCTCTCTCGCTCTATCGTCTCTCTCTCTATCGTCTCTCTCTCTCGCTCTATCGTCTCTCTCTCTATCGTCTCTCTCTCTCGCTCTATCATCTCTCTCTCTCTCTATCATCTCTCGCTCGCTCTCTCTCGCGCTCTATCGTCTCTCTCTCTCTCGCGCTCTATCGTCTCTCTCTCTCTCGCGCTCTATCGTCTCTCTCTCTCTCGCGCTCTATCGTCTCTCTCTCTCTCGCGCTCTATCGTCTCTCTCTCTCTCGCGCTCTATCGTCTCTCTCTCTCTCGCGCTCTATCGTCTCTCTCTCTCTCTCTCTCTCGCTCTATCGTCTCTCTCTCTCTCTCTCGCTCTATCGTCTCTCTCTCTCTCTCGCTCTATCGTCTCTCTCTCTCTCTCTCGCTCTATCGTCTCTCTCTCTCTCTCTCGCTCTATCGTCTCTCTCTCTCTCGCGCGCTCTATCGTCTCTCTCTCTCTCGCGCGCTCTATCGTCTCTCTCTCTCTCGCGCGCTCTATCGTCTCTCTCTCTCGCGCGCGCTCTATCGTCTCTCTCTCTCTCTCTCTCTCTCTCTCTCGCTCTATCGTCTCTCTCTCTCTCTCTCTCTCTCTCGCTCTATCGTCTCTCTCTCTCTCGCTCTCTCTCGCTCTCTCTCGCTCTATCGTCTCTCTCTCTCTCTCTCTCTCTCTCTCTCTCTCTCGCTCTATCGTCTCTCTCTCTCTCTCTCTCTCGCTCTCTCTCGCTCTATCGTCTCTCTCTCTCTCTCTCGCTCTATCGTCTCTCTCTCTCTCTCTCGCTCTATCGTCTCTCTCTCTCGCTCTATCGTCTCTCTCTCTCTCTCTCTCTCTCTCGCTCTATCGTCTCTCTCTCTCTCTCTCTCTCTCTCGCTCTATCGTCTCTCTCTCTCTCTCTCTCGCTCTATCGTCTCGCTCTCTCGCTCTATCGTCTCGCTCTCTCGCTCTATCGTCTCGCTCTCTCGCTCTATCGTCTCGCTCTCTCGCTCTATCGTCTCGCTCTCTCGCTGTATCGTCTCGCTCTCTCGTCTCGCTCTCTCGCTCTATCGTCTCGCTCTCTCGCTCTCTCGCTCTATCGTCTCGCTCTCTCGCTCTATCGTCTCGCTCTCTCGCTCTATCGTCTCGCTCTCTCGCTCTATCGTCTCGCTCTCTCGCTCTATCGTCTCGCTCTCTCGCTCTATCGTCTCGCTCTCTCGCTCTATCGTCTCTCTCTCTCGCTCTCTCGAAGCATACTGCAACAGATGTACCAAACATGCTAAAATATCTGCAATCACACTCCAGCTATAGAGTAGCAAATTTAATTATAATATTAATGGTAAAAATACTGTTTTGTAATGAAACCTTGAAAGCCTAGAAAAGTCTTCTCTTTTTTTTTTTTTTTTTTTTGGAGTGAGAAGGTCACATGAAATTACACAGTGACAGCAAAGCAGCGCTTGTGCTGTTTCAATGTAAAACAAAGCCTTTGTAGGTTGAAGATCTGAAGGTTCCAGCAGCAGCTATGAGATAACATCAGGAAACGGTATGGCGGTGGTCATTACCCAACCATGGTAGATGTTCCCCTGTCCAACATTTCTTATAGGGAAAGGTGATTGTTGGATTTTTCCTCGATAATAACTGTTATTTTGTTTCAAAAAGATTTTTTTTTTCCCATGGGCAGTGCATCTTGCCTGATCCAAGGCAAGAAGGCTGAAGGGGTATTATGTGAACTTTATCTTTTGGATTTAATTAACAAATTTGATCCTGTTAGTATTTTGTTGAAAGCATCGCTTGGCGCGGTCAACATGCTGTTTCCATTGCTTGCCGCAGCCCGCCATCCACAGCTTCTTATGTACCAGCTGTACTCTCTCTCAGGGAGTCGTGTATGTAGAATCCATGATATATGACTTAGCATCCCGCATAGCACAGTGAGACAGCAGCAAAGGGAATTAAAAACCAATCACATTGGAAGAAACGTAATGAACTCCTCCTAGAAATCCCTGTGAATTTTATATATAGCTTTTGTGAGAAAAGTTTTTCGTGTTCCATCTGTAGTGACGCACTGGCTAATAACCCGGGATTTAGAGACCGACAAATCAGAATGGAAAAGACAACAAAGCATGTGTGAATCACCTGGTAATTACATGTCTGGCTGTCCCAGTACTCATTGTGTCCTCTGTGTTCTGCCGGTGGAGACTGTACTCGCCTGTTTCATAATGTATATGATGCACTAGATCAGACAGAGCGGGGTGAGTAACCCCTAGTGTCTGTCTGCATGATAACCTTCTGTCCAGCAGTGCAGTCTATGACTGTATCCATAGCAATGTCTGCTGCTTATGATGCAAGGTAGAAGCTCGTTTGCTGGAAATAACATATATACAGTATATGCTTTGAATTCTGCAGCACAGCATGATGTTCAATGCTTCTATTCAACCATAGAGAATATCATTTAAAGTTGCATGTTTTAAAAAAAGGCAGCTGTTGAAATCCTTAAAGTGGTATTAAACCCAAAACTGCAATCTGTTGCAGCTTAGCAATCATTAATTGGTGGCTGAATTGGTTTTCTTTTTTTTTTTTTTTTTTTAGGCTTTTTTTTCCCCCTTTTGATTTTTACCTGGTGATCTGGCCAGTAACACACCTCCTGTATTAGGCCCCTTTCATACTGGGGCGGTTTGCAGGTGTTATTGCGCTAAAAATAGCGCCTGCAAGCCGCCCCTAAACAGCCTCCACTGTTTGTTCAGTGTGAAAGCCCGAGGGCTTTCACACTGAAGCGGTGCGCTGGCAGGAGAAGAAAAAATCTCCTGTCAGCCGCATCTTTGGCGCGGTGAAGGAGCGGTGTATTCACCGCTCCTGCCCATTGAAATCAATGGGACAGCGCGGCTATATGCTATAGGCTATATACAAGGGGTTTTAACCCTTTTTCGGCCGCCAGTGGGGGGTTAAAACCGCACCGCTAGCGGCCGAATACCGCGGTAAAACAGCGCTAAAAATAGCGCTGTTTTACCGCCGACGCCCCCTACCGCCCCAGTGTGAAAGGGGCCTTAAAGTGCTCCTATTCCAGATGAAGGAACATACGGGACATGTTTGGGCAGCAGCAGTGTCAGTCTGGGGGGGGGGGAGCGTTAGATGTACTAGCAGATTTAAGTACACTAACAAATTTGAAGCCAAACTCCAGCTAATACTTTATAAGCAGTTACTGCAAAGAGTTTTTTTACTTTAAAGGTTTTACAAATAATAAATGCTGATTATTGTAAAAATTGTTTGCCTCTACACTCTACATACATTCTGCTGCAGAGCTTGTTCCTTTGAAAAACAGATTTGCTGGCGGGATTATCAGATGAAAAAAGAAGAAAGAAAGCCTAAAAAAAAAAAAAACAAAACAAATGCAGCCATCACATCTAAGATATGGTAAACTGCAATATAATAAGTCTTTGCTTTTGGATTTAATACAGTTTTTAAACTGGGGCCATATTTCCATCATTGGAACCTGTGGGTATATACAGCCTTTAGTGCAGATTACCTCTGTGGCACACTACAGTTCCTTGTTTTACTTGCCCCAGTTTTGGAATGTTGTGGCAGTGTATAAATATGATTATATGAAGTTATTGGATTCCTGCTGATACTGGGGAGAAACTGATAACTCTGCAGCAAAAAGCTGCCATTCTGCCACCTATTGGCCAAGTGTGCCCAGTAGTAAATCCGGCTCTGCCTAATTTGCAAAGAGATTTTTTTTTTTTCTTCATTCTTTGCGATGAAAGGGCAGTTAATTGGTAAAATGGCTACTTTACCCTTACTGATACAAGTACAATTTTTTTTTTTTTTTTTTTTTTTAAAGCTGGGGCAAAAAAAATGGGAATAGAAGTGAAATTATGATAGTGATCAGCTGAGTTTTTTATGTTTTTTTTTTTTTTAAAGCAGAACTAAACCCATCACGTTAACAATTTCCCAAAACAGTTGCATTCAAGGCATGCTGTGAATGATAACTGTCACATTTGCTTCTGTTTTCAATTGAACTGTCAAATTATCATATGGCTGGTGTCCTAACTGATCATATGTGAAGCACCATGGCAACTGCAGATCAAAGGCTAGAATGGTAGCTTCCTTGGCTGTAAAGTATAGGAGGGATTATCCAAAGTTTCCAAAGCACTACTCTTCATTTCTGGGCTACAGTGCGCCCCCACACGCTGGCCACTTGTCCTGCCTAGAGTCATTCAATCCATTTCCTCTGGTCCCAAGCCATCCTGGGCTCATCCCCTGGGGGTGTGTATTCACACAGCTTGGGTTTACAAGAGTATTTCTAAGGCCCCTTTCACACTGTCGGACCTTTCAGGTCCGCCTGTCAGCTTTGGCAGCGGACCTTTCAGGTCCGCCTTTCAGTTTTTGCGGCGGACCTGAACGGGCGCTCTATGCTAGTCTATGGAGCGACGGATGTCAGCGGTGACATGTCCACTAAAAGCGGACGGATGGCCCTACATTCGCATCTGTCCCTGGCGGATCGGAACGGGTGAGATCTGATGAAAACAGACATGCTGTCCGTCTTCGTCCGATCTCTCCATAGGAAGCAGCAGCGCTCTGACAGGCCCCTCCCCGCTCAGTGAGTATAGAGGGACCTGTCATCCGTCGGCTCAGCGGAGATCAACTGAGAGATCTACCGCTGAGTTGGCGGACAGAGGCGGACTCCGAGGCAGCGGATCCGCCTCGTGAGAATGATGCCTAAGGGGGACATCAAATCCAGTAACAACATTCTTGAAGTATAGCTAAAGCTACTTTGGCTGTACTTCTAAGAATCACAGGAGTGCTGTTCGTTCTACACATTTGTGAACCATTTGCAGCCAACAGCAGGCTCATGCCCGATGTTGGCTGATGTCACATAGCCGATCCGGGCCCTGAAAAGATCCCGACTGTATCCCAGAAGCCTAGACCGACAGCTGGCTCAGCCTCTCAGCGATCCGCAAACAGTCTGACAGTCCCCGGCTTTATACTCGCAGATTGCTGAGAAATGAGAGATCAGCGGTCTTTGATCGCTCAGTTCTCAGTGTTTTTCTAAGTCTCCATACTTCTCTTTTAAGGGCTTGTTCACACCAGCCTGCACACTTAATTCATTTTAGCATGCAGGCTGTTGTCTGTTCTGTATTGACACTACCTTGTGTTTTTACAATGCAGGCCACTGTTTTTTTGTGTTTTTTTGTTTTTTTTGTTTTTTAAACTTTATTGAGATTTCACAAGGTGACACTTTATTCATTTCTATGCACTGCATTGGAAACGGAAAAAGACTTCAGGCTAGCTCCAATGCTGCATTTTTCCCACAATACTTGGCTCCATTTTGGTGAGAATAGGGCACATAGAGATCAATTTTTCTATGTGCCCTTGCAGAGACCTACAATGAACAGGTTCAGGGAAACACAAGTCTATGCACGTAATGTAAACAAGCCCTTTAGGAGAGGATTTCCTCCTCCTTGAAAGGACTTCCTGTTGTCTGTCTATAACCGTCACCTACTCCTATCTAAAATTGGAAAAATAATCTTTGCCTAGAAAAATATTTTAGTGTCTTGGTGTGGTGTTTTGTGTTTTTTTTTTTTTTTTTTTTTTTTAGATTTACTACAGTTTTGTAATTATTGTAATTATTCCTTTAGTAATCAGGAGGGATTTCTAGCAAGCAAATTGTATTCATAATTTGTCTCTACAGTTAGTGCCATGTGAACTATTTTGTTTGTGTTGTGATTGAAATATTAATGATATAATCACAAGCGGTAGCCATGCACAATCGCAGGGAAATTTATACATTTGTGTATCAAAGGCACTGGTTGGATTTTTTTTTTCCCCCCTTTTTTAGCAGTGTTTACTAGAGCGGCGTCATTGTTTGTTTTCATATTACAGTGGGTAAAATTATGAGTTAAATAAATACCCAGCAGGTATCTGGCACAGATAACCTTATATATAAATGTTGTAGTTAAAGTGTTCCCTTGGTTATTGTTACTTTGAATCAAGTAAATTTATAAGATCGATTTTTTTTTTTTTTTTTTTTTTTTTTTTTTTTTTAATTTAAAACAAAAAACAAAAGGCTTGGTCAAATTGTATCATAAAGATGTATAGAAATCTACTTTTTCATTTTTTTTTTTTTTTTTTAAACTATAAAGAAAAGACCAAAAAACAAGCTCATTGTTGATTGAAAAAAAAATATTCTTTCAAATTTTAATTTAGCAGTAAAATTATTGTTCGTGAATTCTGATCGGTCGCTATGGACAGTTACTTCATGTGAGATATTTTGTATTGCCACATTCAGGTTCTCAGTAAGTACATTAGTTGATGGAAAATATGTATAAATATAACAAACCTATTGATATTCACGTTTAAAAAGCAGTCCTGTCACTACCCACCAAAAGGTAAAGGCAGCATGTAAAAAAAGAATAATAATTGTGCATCTATTGGGCCACCCATTAGGAAGAGGCATAGGCCTGCAGGAGGGGGTATGACAAAGCTGTGTTATGTATGTCTGACCCCTGCACTTTTTGCATTAAATACTCCTGGCCCTTCTGTGTGTTGTGCACCTCTGCATGCTTGCGTTACTTGTTTCTGACCCCCGCAGACTGCGTGTTATCCCCCCAACCTCTTGGACTTTGGTGTCCGTTTATGAAGCAGTGAAATCTATTCACTGCTTCGTTCTCCGGCATTCACAGTGAAGATCGTTCTCCTCTGTGTGCCAGTTTATGAAGCTTTGTAGATCGCTTCACCTTCGGAGGAGTGAAGAGATCTACAAATGCTTTCAACAGTGGAGAACGGCTCCTGATACTGGACTCTCGTGAGACTTTACGAGATTACAGCACCAGAAATACAGAGATGTCAGTTTATTAAGCAGTGATAAATGATCACCGCTCAATACACGGACAGATGTCGTGAATTACTGTTAATAAAATAATGAGTCCCCCTACATTATATACATATGTATACACACATTATATATACATGTGTATATACACACACACATATTATATATATATATATATATATATATATATATATATATATATATATATATATATATATATATATATATAATGTATACACATAAATATGACAGGGGGACATGCTTACAGTGTTGGGGGGTCTGAACGAGGCATAAGGAAGTTAAAAATCTTCCTCCTTCCCCCTCAGATCCCCCCAGATTTCCTCTTCACTCCCCGATTCACCACCTCTGAGCTGGTGAACCTGGGAGTGTGAATTCTGACTCAGATCGCCAGTGAAGCAGTGAGATCACCGCTTCATAAACTGGCCGTTTCTGTGTCATTCAATGAGGATTCTCCATGTGTAGAGATAATCGGAGGGAGAACAAGTTCAAACATGTTCTCCCCCGATTATCACTGTTTCATAAACTGTTTATGGACTGTGATCAGCGGTGATCCTCGGGATCACCGCTGATCACTGCTTCATAAATGGACACCTTTGTGTGCTAAGTATTCCTGACTCCCTGAGTGATGTGGTCTTGATTGTGCACTCTTGTATTACACATCCTGACCTCTGCACACAGTGTGGTATGTACTCTGGACCCCTAATCTGTGCATTACATACTCCTGCACTTTGTGTGTTAGACCCTCCTGACCCTTGTGCTCTGTGTGGTAAATTCTTCTGAACCCCTGCACTCCATGTGTTATGTATCCACATCCCCAGCCCTCTGTATTTTACACACCTCTGACCATAGGGCTTTGTGTACTCTTGACCCCTTCACTCTGTGTTACCGACTCCTGACCCCTGCACTCTCTGTATTACGTATTCCTAACCCCTGCATTTTTGCATTGTACACTTTTTCTCTGTTCACTCCTGACCCCTGTTCTGTGTTATGCACTCCTGACCCCTGCACAGTGTACGTTACGCACACTTGACTCCTGCGCTCCTGACTACTGCCAGCTCATGTTAAACTCTCCTGACCCCTTCACTGCTTGCATTAAAGTGTTACTAAACACAGGAGCCTGCATTCACTAAATCTGGTCTCCCACAGTACACAGAACATGGAAATGCAATTATTTTAACTGCTGAATACCTTTTCTCATCATCAGTATATAGCAGTCTTACAACTTTTAATCAGTGTCTGGCCGAGCACTGGTTAAAGCTTGTAAGAGGAGTTTCAATTCTCCTCTGACTGTCCTATGAGACTGCAGGACCCTCTGTCTGTTCAGTGCTGATTAACTCTGTGCTGATCACATGCATCCTCCCAAGAAAAAAAAATACTCTCTAGCAATACACACCAAACTGAGCATGTGCAGAGTTACTCCAAAGGCTCTGTTTTATCAGGAGATGGATTGGGGACTGTGGAAGAAGGGGAGGATCAGAGAAGACCAGATCAAACTGCCATTTTACACAATGCTGAGGATTAACCTCTTAGGTTCCATAGTGAGTCTACAAGCATGCTTTTCTGCATATACAGACTGGTTTTACTGTTGCAGGTTTAGTAACAATTTTTGAGCACTCCTAACCCCTGCACTCTGTGGGTTGTTACTAGACCCTGCAATATACACCCTGCACACTGTATATTACATATTACACACCCCCTGACCGCTGCACTATATGCGTTACACACTCTTGCATTATAGACACTGTGTTGTCCGTTACATACTCCTGATCAAAAGTGTTCAGTGTCCCATAGTTACTAAGCAGGCTCTGACTTTCAGAGTTATGTCAGCCTTTAGTATTCAAAACTTTTGAGTGTGTTGGATGCAACAACCCCGTCCCACCCCTGTGTGGTATAGTCCCACCCCTGTGTGGTATAGTCCCACCCCTGTGTGGTATAGTCCCAGCTGCTACATCACTTCTGTGTTCTTTGGTAATGCAGTGGCCGACGGGTAGAAATGATGTGCAGCACCTGAATGTTTATTAGTCCACACTTGCCTTTAAAGCAGGTCTCAAATCCAATTAATCTCAAAACCAAAAATTTTATATATTGCAGCTTACCAATCATCAGATATGGTGGCTGCATTAGTTCCTTTTTTTTTTTAGGCTTTTTTCCCCTCTGTTTTCACCTGGTGATCTGGCCAGTAACACACCTTTGGAAAGCAGCATTTTCTGGTTACGGGGAGGAGAGTGAAACCATAAGCACATTAAAATCATGGCAAAATTGCATGCGATTTCAGCACCATTATGGGCACCTTTTTTTTCTTTGTCAGCAAAATGCCAAAAACAACCTTTTCAGCTGCCGAAATTTTGATGCATCTCTAGTTGCAGCAACAGGTGTTTTTTTTTTTTTTTTTTATTTTTTTTTTTTCTTCCCCTTTTGGGATAATTTTTTATGCATAAAAACTGATCATTGTAAGCACTCCTGTCAGAGTTAAATGGTTTATCTAAACCCTCTAACTGCTACTACTGCTGGGCAGCCTGTTCTGTTGCAAAACAACAGACTTACTGGCCAGATCACCAGGTGACCATAAAAGAAAGTAAAACAAATGCAGCCATCACATCTAAGAATTGGTAAGCTGCAATTTAAAAATGTTTGCTGTTGGGTTAAATACCATTTTAATAGCTTGTATTACCAAAATATACTACATGTTCCATCCTCCCAAGGTCATTCAGACCACAGAAGCCCTTATCTCTGATTATACTTTGTTAGGTTTTTTTTTTTTTTTTTTTGCTATTCAATCAAAGTAAAAAACGTTAAAATAGATTAAAAATCCTCAGATGAAACATCCTTTAATAAAACATAATGAGTTAGAGCAGCAATATCAAAGGTACAACATAATTCATAGAAGTGTAACGTTCAGATATTCTCTTATTAGATATCAAAAATAATAAAGCCGAGAGATCCTGGCTGCCAATAAATGTATCATTACGTATTTACGATTCACAAATGGGAAGCATTAATCCTAGCACAAAACCTGAACATTTGTTTGATTATATCTGTGATTTCTAAAATTGATGGGGAGAGCAAGCTGTGTCGATTGTATATATAAAGAGCCTTTGCCTGTGCATGCTTCACCCAGGGAAGATGTTCCTCAAAGCCTGCAGAAACGATTGCAGTTAGACACACGTTATGCACTTCTAAAATAAAGCTTCTTCAGCTCATCCTAAGATGCTGAGCTAATGAAGAGCTGTTTTTTTAGGTGTGATCAGATGTGTAATGCTGCTACCATGTACCTAGGTTAAATGTCTGCGTCCTGTTGAAATACTGTTTTCATGGCTGTGCAGTAGTTCCAGCCCATTCTCTTATCTGTCTTTTTAACTACAGGTGAGCTGCTGGTATGTTTCTTACCTGCCATTTCCAGTTCATTTGCCTGCAGCATGTAGGTGATTTATATTCCCATGCTAATTAATGAGCAATGTTCATTATGTTGGGTCTATATTTAAAATTTGTAGTTGACTATTAATTGCTCATTTTGCAGCAGAGGGTAGCTTTGAAAATTAATTTTCACACCTGTCTGTGTGAAATCATGCTGTCAGTAAAGAGAGATCTTGCTGAATTCCCCTGCCTACGCCAGTACTTTATGTTCTATTTAACAAGTTACTCTGCACAGAACTTTGCATTCGGCTTAATTCACTAAGCTACAACACATGGAGTATTTGCCATAACAATTGTTATTTTCAGCTCTCTTTGCTGAAGACATGACCATTATGGTGAATATCTATCATCATAGCTTTGTGAATGAAATGTTCTTATTTGTGAGTATTTTTTGGGAAATATATAATATTTTGTTTTTGGAAAACCCTTGTAGCGTTTCAGGGCCACACTTGTTATTAAAGCAGAGTTCCACTGTTTTGTAAGGTGTGTGGTTTTTTTTTTTTTTTTTTTTTTTTTTTTTTTTTTTTTTTTTTTTAGTCAGCAGCTACAAAAAGTGCAGCTGCTGACTTTTAATAAACAGACACTCGCCTGTCCCACGGTCCAGCGATGCAGGCACCCGAAGCCTCGCTCCTCTCCGTGTCGCCCACTACTGTGGGCAACCCGGCAGCTTGCGGGGTGCGCTCTCCTAGTGGCCAGGCAATCTTCTGGGACCTGTGACATATCCCAGAAGATTGCAGAGAGGGAGGGGCCGCCTACGGGAGAGGAGGAGTCGCCTAGGTGAGCAAGCGGCGGAAGGAGGAAGTGGAACAGGAAGTACCTGTAAGAACCAGGTACCCCCCCCCCCCAAAAGATTACATGCCAAATGTCATATTGCAGTGTACTAGTCCTTGGTGTGGTGGCTGCCTGTATTTTCTGTACTTAAAGTGGATGTAAACCCTCTCCTATACCCAGTGAAGTGAACAGCCTCAGATGATATGCAGAGATGAAAAAAAAACTCCCTTCATAAGTTTTACTTGTATATCTGCTGTTTTTCCCTTTCTAGACTCTTTAGAAAGTGCTACAAATACATTCAGCAGTGGGTGTGGAGTCTGGGCTTACACTGTGTGAGAGCTGATTGGAGGAAAGGCCCCCCCCCCTCCACATAGAGGAACAAAGGAACATGCAGAGCTGTATTGTGAATAGACAAACTCTCTGCTTATCTACCTCCTACCTCCCTTTTTTTTTTTATATTTTCTTTTTTTTTTTTTTTTATTTTGGAAAGAGGTTCCTCCTCAAGATTCCTACCAGGCTCACAGAGCCTGGTGTTGTCGGGATCAAAGTCTGATCCTGTTCACCTGAAGTCGGGCGTAAGTCGGACATTAAGTCGCAGGGCAAAGTCAGATCCACAGTTGTACAACTGTCATGTCGTACCAATGTGAACCGGCCTTAATGTGAGAATAATAAACAAGCAACTCAGTATTTACAAATAAACATTTCTGACATTATAAAAAATTTAAAAAATCTCCCGTTTTTTTTAAGAAGGGCCCACAAGTTCTCAATAGGGTTTAGGTCAGGTGAGGAAGGGGACCATGTTATTATTCTTTCATCTTTTAAGGCCTCTACTTTCTAGCCACGTAGTAGAGTACTTCGATGCATGCGATGGAGCATTGTCCTGCATAAATATTATGGTTTTCTTGAAAGATGCAGACTTTTTCCTGTACCACTGCTTGAAGAAAGTGTCTTCTAAAAACTGGCAGTAGGTTTGGGAGTTGAATTTGAGTCCATTTTCAACCCGAACAGGCCCAACTAGCTCATCTTTAATAATACCAGCCCATACCAGTACCCAGCCTCCACCTTGCTGGCGTCTGAGTCGACGTGGAGCTCTGTGCCCGTTACTGATCCAGCCACAGGCCTATCCATTGGGTCTGTCAAGAGTCACTCTTATCTCATCAGTCCATAAAGCCTTAGAAAAATCTGTCTTCAGATATTTCTTGGCCCAATCTTGACATTTCAACTTGTGTCATGTTCAGTGGTGGTCAGGTTTCAGCGTTCCTTACCTTGGCCATGTCTCTGAGCACTGAACAACTTGTACTTCTTGGCACTCCAGGTAGATTGCAGTTCTGGAATATAACAGCACTGAAGGATAATGGGTTCCTGGTAGTTCCACGTTTTGATTCTTATCAAATCTTTGGCATATAATTTGCATTTTTTTTCTCATCAGGTTTCTTGCAACCCTGTTGACTGTTTGCAACAAAATGTTTGATGGTTCTGTGATCACACCATTAGCAATTTCAAGAGTGCTACATTTTTTTGGCCCATTTTTGCCTGAGGAAAAGAAGCTGCCTAATTTTGCACACCTTGTTATAGGGTGTTGATCTCCTTAGGCCCATATAAGGATGGTGGATAATGGTGGAATCTGATACCACTCTTCATGCAAAAGTCTGGATCGCAATCCTGCGCAATGTCCTTTTTGTCTCTTTCAGTCAGTTGACCACGACGACAACTTTTGCTTTTCAGATGACATGTTCCAGGAAACTGTATATGCCGTCATAACCTTTGATACTGTACATTACGACACTGCAAATAAAATAGCAACTTCAGTCACAAAGGCACCAGTTAAGCGGGCAGCAACAATTTGCCCTCTTTGAAACTCAGTAAGCTCTGACATGACTCTGTATTACTAGCAACAACACATGATGAAAGTGAGGCTTCCCACCTGTTAGCTAGATGTCTCTTCACATAGCAAAAGCATGTTTCATCACTTTTGCTTTCAACACGCAACATTTCGTCACCTTCACACCTGTAAATCATGTAGTGTTTCCATATTTTTTTCCAACCCCTGTATGTTTGGTGCAGAGGAAACTGGTTGTTCAGTGTCGTCCTGGGATGGCAAGTCCTGGTATGTCTCCTGGAGCTCGGAGGCTTCATAAAAACTTGAAGGGGATAATGGGTCCATGTTTTGTTGTCAACCAGCACATGCATTGTACAGGTGTGCACAGCCCTGTCGGCAGCAGTTCAGGACTGAACTGAAGTAAAAGAAGGTTCTCACCCAGGAGTCATGGGGGTGCTAATGCAGCTACGATGGTTTATGTGGGCACCAGATTTTGAGTTCTCTCTGGATGATAGAGACAAGGGCCTAAGTCTGAGAGTCAGAGCAGCATTGCCGCAAAGAGAAAGCTTGAAGACTGAAGTAATTGCTTATGGCAGAGAGATGCTTAAGAACTTCTAGATGCTGATCACAACTATGCACTGGCCGGTCCCCACTATGCTGACGGTATGCCCTCTCGGCACAGGTTTGTGTAATGCCGCATATATGTGTGTGGCCAGTGGTAAGAGGTTAACTCCTGTGTGGGTAACCCCTTGTGCTTCAGTGAATTGTTCTTTTATTAAAAGTGCGCAAAACATTCCAAAAATGGAGATTTAGTGAGTTGACTGCATGTTTAGAAGTACTACACTTGCGCTAATTTCCCACAGCATATACACTATATTACCAAAAGTATTGGGACGCCTGCCTTTACATGCACATGAACTTTAATGGCATCCCAGTCTTCATCAGTAGGGTTCAATATTGAGTTGGCCTACCCTTTGCAGCAATAACGGCTTCAACTCTTCTGGGAAGGCTGTCCACAATGTTTAGGAGTGTGTTGTTTATGGGAATGTTTGACCATTCTTCCAGAAGCGCATTTGTGAGGTCAGGGACTGATGTGGACATAAAGGCCTGGCTCACAGTCTTCACTTTAATTTATCCCAAAGGTGTTCTGTCGGGTTGAGGTCAGGACTTTGTGCAAGCCAGTCAAGTGCCTCCACCCCAAACTCCCTCATCCATGTCTTTTATAGACCTTGCTTTGTGCACTGGTTCGGATTATGGTGTGGGGTTGTTTTTTAGGGGTTGGGCTTACTCCTACCCCTCTTAAAGCATCAGCATACGAAGACAATTTGGACAATTTCATGCTCCCAACTTTGTGGGAACGGTTTAGGGATGGCCCTTCATGTTCCAACATGACTGCACACCAGTGCACAAACAAGGTCCATAAAGACATGGATAAACGAGTTTTGGGTGGAGGAACTTGACTGGCCCGCACAGGTGACCTCATCTTGATAGAACACCTTTTGGGATGAATATAGTGTATGTGTATATATTTATACACGCCAAGTATGCATATGTATACTGTATATCTGTGTTATTTCTCAACTGTAAGAAGCGAAAGAAGAATTTCCTAAATACAGGAATTATTCTGGAAAACTCTGTGCTATTGTCCTGAATCATTAGGCAAGGATATTCTAATCCTGACTATGCTATGGCAGTTGTACAGTATAGGGAGAGAATTGGTTTTGTGAGCATATGTTCCTGTCAGTAGCTGAAAGCGTGTGATTCAGAGTCATAGAGCTGCAGCCCCCTTTCTCTCTTCCCATAGGACTGCTGTGCTCACTGAGGGCTGCGAAAGATCTAGAGGCACCTGAAAAGGTCATTTTGACTTTGAAGCAATCTAACTAGTGTCACATTGTGTGACTTTCGCCTTTTTTATATAGGCATATCTTTCTTCTGTTAAGAGCTGCACATTCTAAACCTTGATGAGAAAAATGGGCACAATAAACCTCCATATGGTTTTTCAGCATTTGCCTTCATCTGCCGCACAAAGTCACACTATGTAGATGATGTCTGATGCAGGCGATTTCCATAATTGGGTCATATTGACCTAGAATGTAATACTGGTTTACATAAAACCATTTTTTAAACAAACACAGCTTGTAGATGACCAGGCTTGGTGAATATGGGAAAGTGACCTCCAAGTAAGTTCATTATGGCCAACTGGGGTGGGAAGCCACTTAGATTTTGGGACTTCTGTATTCCAAGACTTTTAATGCATTCAGAGCTTTCAGGTTTGCTGCTATGTATTGGGCCCAACAGCTGCTAAAAATTTCACATTTGAGGTAATGTAACTTGCCCCCCTTGGTTTAAATGTGTGGCTGGTTATTCATAAGTTCACCCTCTGTGTCCTGGGGTTGTAATCACGCTGATGCCATCACCCTAACCAGTGTCCATTGCAAAACTAATCATCTGCAGGTCAAGAAAGGAATTTTTTTTTGTCAGGAATGTTGCAAGGCTCACTGTCCCAGCTGTGGAAGTGGAAATACATTTCTTTGAAATTTCAGAGCCCCCAAGAGCTTTTGTAATAATGTGTTTTAGTATATTTCACATTAGGGCAGACCTATCTAGCAAAAGTGTTTGTTCTCTGGCAATGTGTCTCCCTCATTGCTGCATCACTGGTGCTTCCAACTTCGCCAAGTTTCTGGTTTTTGGCGTCATTGAATGTTTAGATCAGCCGGGCCAAGATTATGTAACTCATATGCATTAATGGATACCTCCACGTTTTCTACCATGTTTTATGTTGCATCCATATTTGGAGTGCAATAATAAATGTGGTTGGGGGTTTAGGGGCTGATAAAACTGCAGTTCACCTATTTTCCACCCCAGGCCAAAAGTCTGAATAACCCCTATTACATGGGGATTCTGTTCGTCTGTTTTTTTTTTTATCCGTTGATGAAAAACGGACATCAATGCATCTCTATGGAAAAACAGTTGTAAACGGATGCTCACCTTTTACATCCACATCAGTTTTTGAAACTGATCAAAACCCTTTTTGTTCCGTTTAAAAAAAAAAAAAAAACAAAACAAAAAGGGTTTTGATCAGTTTCAAAAATGGATGCGGATGTAAAAGGCGAGCATCCGTTTACAACTGTTTTTCCATAGAGATGCATTCATGTCCGTTTTTCATCAACAGATGGATAAAAAGAAAAAAAAAAAAAAAGGAATGAATAACGGAACTAAACCCACAAACGATCTGTTTTTGCATACTTTTTTTTTTTCCATTGGCAGTGGATGTAAAAACTGATGAAATACTGATGTAAGCTGAATCCGTTTTTTTTTTTTTTTTTTGTTTGAAAAAACTGACTGAACTGATGAAACAAATGGAATGCCTGTGTGAAAGGACCCTTCCACACAAGGTGGATCCGCTCAGTGGAGTCCGCCAGCTCAGCAGCAGATCTCTCTGTTGATCTCCGCTGAGCCAGCAGATGACAGGTCTGTCACTGCTCACTGAACAGGGAGGAGCCTGTCAGAGCGCCACTGAATCCATGGAGGGATCGGACGAAAACGGAAAGCATGTCTGTTTTCATCAGATCTCATCCGATCCGCCAGGACGGATGCGAACGTATCGCCATATACGTCTGATTTTAGCAGATTGGATGTCAGCGGACATGGTCACCGCTGACATCCTTGCTCCATAGACCTGCATGTAGCGCCCGTTTAGATCCGCCTAAAAAACTGACAGGCGGACCTGAACGGTCCGTTCGTGTGAAAGGGGCCCTAACTTTTCAGGACAGCTTTCAGGGCGATACCTTCTTCCCCCTCCAAGTAGTATTAATAAACATAAGTTTATCAATCTTTGCAGCTTCTTTCTCAGGTAGTCAGATTTGCTAGTTCAAAGGTGAAGTGAATAGAGAATTGTTTATGAAGAGGAGAAATGGTGCAAGTAAGGATTTACATTCCTTACATTTTGTCTGTGCAGTGTTTTATGTTGGTGACAGGGTCTCTTTTATGCTTGAATTCTCCTTTTCAGATTGCACATACATCACTGCAGTTCATCAGCCTTGCTGGGCTCATGTAGAGAGATGTTGCCCTTAGGAACCAGTGAAATATATTGTTTTTTATTTTCCTATCTGCTCCAGAAAAGTAGCTTTTAGAACCTGATTACTGTATCACCTGTGCTTTCCTCCTGTTTTTATACATGGTGCCTATTTTAATTCTGGTGCTATTTATACTTGATAACTGCTGTCTGATTTAATTTTTTTAAATGACTTTCTATTTTGGAGGGTGCTGTTAAATGCCGCCATTTTATTGCAATTAGGCACCTGGCTGCAGTCCAAAAAACGGTTTGATAATTTAGTAGAGTGTTTGGTCATAGCCAGTTATGGGTAATCCTAAAAGGAAATGGGGTCCAGAGCAATTGGCTGGCAGCATAATATGTCAAACAGCGATTTTTCCAAATGGTTTCTGTACAGCATTCCCAAAAATGTGATATGAGATACCTGTATAAATGTTTCATCTCCAACACATAGATGGGGTTGCAGGGTTAATTGTCTGGAAAAGCTCTGGAGCTTGATGCCAATGATTGAATATTTTATATTGATTTTCTTTCTATAGAGTACATTTTGATAGAGATTTTTTTTGCCATCGTTCTTTATCTCCTGCCATTCCTCAAAGTCTAGAGTATGATCTACAGAGCGTTCCCATTTGAGCATATATTTAAGTTAATTAAAAGGGTCAGTAAGTATAATGTTTAAATGTCTATATGTGTCACATATGAAATGTTTACTGGTGAGGCCTTCTAGACGAAGCTCTCTGAATGGGGTCAATAGGTTTTTCGGAAAGGAATTGGCTTAGTGTTTCATTTGTAGATAACTAAATAATGACTTTGATCAGAGATTTAAAGTAGATTGAAAATCAGGAAAAGGAATCTTTGTGTCTTGGAAACGGTATCCCAGAAACCAAATCTGCTTTCTGATTTTTAATACTGGCGTAGTGATGTTTTGTGTTAGGTAAATATGAAATATTGCATATGAATATTTTATATTTTCATGTCACTGCAGCATATGGCATGCTGAATTTCTTACATGGATACCCTTACCCACTAGGTTGTTGAAGGGAAAAAAAAAAATAAATAAAAAACGGCTTGTTTACAAAGTTCAGTAGATTAATATGACAGTTACACATAAAATTGTATAAGTGAGCAGTGAATAATCACCATCGCTTTTTTGCTGCTCTCTCTTGAAGTCTTATCATTTTTTAATAATGTAATAAATAATGTCATGTAATGTTTATGTGTAAGACAAATATATTATATGATTAGGCTACATTCACACCTGAGATGCCAGGTATATTAGCTGGCAGGCAGAGAAGCTTCACCAAATGCACAAGCTGTGTGTGGTCAGTTGCAGCCATACGGACATATCTATGGCTGCTCTCGCAGCTGTTTGCATGTACCTGCTTATTTGTTTATTCCCAGGGTCAGCATTTCTGGCTGCACACAAACTGGACACAATTACTCGATCAGTTTGTATACAGCCATAGCAGAGTGGTGCTGCATACAGATAATGCTCTAGCCACCTCAGTAAATGTAGCCTTATTGTTTCTCTTTGACTTTGGGATTCAGCCACATGGAGTGTGCATCGTTTTCCGAAAATCAGCAGACTTTCACAATGAGAAGAAAGCACAATCAGTGCACTGACAAGCAGGGAGCAGAGCCTTTATATCTACTAATTATGACTGCAACCATGAACATATAAACTTCAAACTATACATAGAAACAGTGTTGTGTTTTTTTTTTTTTTTTGTTTTTTTTTTTACAATTCTAAATTTTGATAAGGATGCTTACATTAACTGTTTTTATATATACAGTGGATATAAAAAGTCTACACACCTCTGGTAAAATGTCAGGTTTCTGTGATGTAAAAACAGTGAGACAAAGATAAAAAATTTCAGAACTTTTTCCACCTTTTTAATGTGACCTATAAACTGTACAACTCAGTTGAAAAACAAACTGAAATCTTTTAGGGGAGGGAAGTAAAAATAAAAAGATAAAATAATGTGGTTGCGTAAGTGTGTACACCCTCTTATAACTGGGGATGTAGCTGTGTTCAGAATTAAGCAATCACATTCAAACTCATGTTAAATAGGAGTCAGTACATACCTGCCATCATTTAAAGTGCCTCTGATTAACCCCAAATAAAGTTCAGCTGTTCCAGTAGGTCTTTCCTGACATTTTCTTAGTTGCGTCCTACACCAAAAGCCACGGTCCGCAGAGAGCTTCCAAAGCATCAGAGGGATCTCATTGTTAAAAGGTACCAGTCAGGAGAAGGGAACAAAAGAATTTCCAAGGAATTAGATATACCATGGAACACAGTGAAGACAGTCATCATCATGTGGAGAAAATGTGGCACAACAGTGACATTACCAAGAACTGGATGTCCCTCCAAAATTGATGAAAAGACGAGAAGAAAACTGGTCAGGGAGGCTGCCAAGAGGACTACAGCAACATTAAAGGAGCTGCAGGAATATCTGGCAAGTACTGGCTGTGTGGTACATGTGACAACAATCTCCCATATTTCCATATGGGCTATGGGGGTTTCTTACCAAGAAAAACACTCAAGCCTGGCTAAATTTTGCAAAAAACACATTTGAAGTCTCCCAAAAGCATGTGGGGAAATGTGTTCTGGTCGGATGAAACCAAGGTTGAACTTTTTGGCCATAATTCCAAAAAATATATTTGGTGCAAAAACAACACTGAACATCACCAAAAGAACAACATAACCACAGTGAAGCATGGTGGTGGCAGCATCATGCTTTGGGGCTGTTTTTCTTCAGCTGGAAGAGGGGCCTTAGTCAAGGTAGAGGCAATTGTGAACAGTTCCAAATACCAGTCAATATTGGCACAAAACCTTCAGGCTTCTGCTAGAAAGCTGAACATGAAGAAGAACTTCATCTTTTAGCATGAGAACGACCCAAAGCATACATCCAAATCAACAGGGAATGGCATCACCAGAAGAATATTAAAGCAGATTAAAGTTTTGGAATGGCCCAGACATGAATCTGTTTGAAAATCTGTGGGGTGATCTGAAGAGGGCTGTACACAGGAGATGCTCTCGCAATCTGACAGATTTGGAGTGTTTTTGCAAAGAAGAGTGGGCAAATATTGCCAAGTCAAGATGTGTCATGCTGATAGACTCATACCCAAAAAGACTGAGTGCTTTAATAAAATCAAAAGGTGCTTCAGCAAAGTATTTAAGGGTGTGCACACTTATGCAACCATATTATTTTATTTTTTTATTTTTACTTCCCTCCACCTAAAAGATTTTAGTTTGTTGTTCAACTGAGTTGTACAGTTTATAGGTCACAGGAACTTTCACAAAAAGTTTTGAAATGATTCATCTGTGTCTCATTATTTATTTTTTTTTAACATCAGAGAAACCTGACATTTTAACAGGGGTGTGTAGACTAATTTTTTTTAGCCAACCTTTTAAGCTTGCCTGAAATGATCTCCAACTTCTAAATTCCACAAGTTTATTTCTTTGTGACTCAAAGTAAAACCACTGAATTATGTTGTGTCTCAGTCCACATATAACTTACGGCCAATGCCGCAGTTTTAAGCCCTGGGTAGTGTATGGCAACTCTTTGATTTCTTTATTTCAATTCTTTTGGAGATCGTTCATTTGTTTCATGTGTTCATTTTCAGACCGAACATGTACAGGCCCTGGAGTTGCCGGCTTGGTACCCGTTAATCAAACAAGAAGATGATGGCACCAGTCGACCACATGTGCTGCATCCCAGGTACAAAAAAAATTAAAAAATAATAAAGCTTAATAAATTCTAAATGCAGAATATTTTGGTCCCTGTGTTTTTGAGTGTTTTTATTTATATTGAGTGTATTTCATTCATGAAGTTGCTGCTTTCTTTGATAGGAGTAGATTATGGAAGATTTTTTTTTCTTTGGTCTCTGCTTACCTCCCAAGTTCCCCCAACTCATTACCTTTTGTCAAGCTAAGAATATCGGCAAGTAGTCCATTGGCTAAGCGAGCTGTGGTGACTTTACTCTAGGGAGTCTCGCATCAGCTGCTAGGAAGCCTTGCAGAGCTCTAGGCACCATGTCATAGGAGATGCTACCTTTTGAGCGTTGTCTCTTCTGTGAACAAAGAAAGGTTGCAGTAAAGAAAAACCTGGCTCGACAGAAATATGTTACCCTGCCATTTCTGAACGTCTCCTGGAAATTCTGCATGGCTATCTCTGGCTATCTCTGGCTACAGTGCTTTGACTCACTCAAAGTATTGGTGGCAGAGGTTCAGTATGGCAGCCTAATATTATGGCCATCAAGTATAGAATCAGCGATGGTATTTTATGTATTTCCCATCACAGATTTCTTGTAAATACGAGCTGCAGCTGTAATGTAACCCTTCCTACCCTAACGGATTATATTGTAATAAAGATTTAGTTTCCACACTAAGGGCCGGTTCACACCACAATTGCCTGCTGTACCATGTACTCTTATGAAAAAATATCCTGTTCTCTTTTGTATTGCTTCCTTTGTGTGAAATCCCTGGTGTTCCTGCCACTCCCTCTGCTATCCTATTAAAACCTGACCACACTAAGCAGGGGAACACACCATGGTCAGTTCTCTAGCTCTCTTCCTATGATCAAACTTGTCCTGACACCCACCTGCACAGTTTTTCACTGGGAGGATCATTATGCTGCTGTTTCCCCTCCCCCAAGCTCTTATGCAGCTGAGAACAGAGATTATGTGATCATTTATAAAAAAAAAAAAAAAAAAAAAAAAAGGAAAACAAAAGGTATTTATATATATATTTTTTTGTATCTATACACCAATGGTTTGCCTTTCATCTCTATTTTAAACTGAATGGATTGTGAAGGGTTACAATCACTTTAATGAGAAAAACCAGGTAGATGGCAATTGTGGGTGATTTGGTTGACCAGTATCTGCTAAAAATGTAACAATCCCTTTTCGATGGGCAGACCATTAAATTTTCACTAGCATGCTAAAATGTCTGTAGTCATTCTTCAACTTTCAGAGAAGCTCCTCTATGAGGAAGTCCTGATAATGTTTCTGTTTAGCTATAATATGATTTTAGCGGAGTTTGATAAATTCAAGGCAGCTTACAGTGTAAAAACAAAAAAAACGACCAGATGCATTTACATTTAAGAATTTTTTTTATGTTCATCAGTACATCCCATGTCCCCTGGCATCCCAATGTCTTGCTATCTTTTACTGTAGCATTGCACTCTGCAGGCTGCCCACAGTGATACTGCATTGACGAGGAACAGCGACATTTTTGCAGAAAATGTTTTGTGCCTGTGGGAAGGCGTAGGTAAATGGCATTACCCAGAAGCCTGTTCTCTAGATCAGGACTGGCATATTTGCATAATGTGCCTGGGGAGTATTTTAATAATGTTTTGCTCCTGTGCTTTTTGTTTCAGGGGGGTCAGCAAGCCTGCATTTGTTTCTCAAAATGTTGAACTCAGTAGATACACGGCACACATTTTTAAAATTTGTAAGGTGTGTGTCAAATGTCTGAGCTCTGGTAATACATTGATATGTGGGATAACACCTCTCCTTTTGTAACTGCTTTGCTTGCTATAATTTAATCTCTCCTCTATGCACACATTGTCATATATTTAGATCATGCATTAAAATGCATTCAGGAAAATGAGCAATAGCTGTCAAAACTGATAGAGAAGTATCTAGTCCATCAATGTCTTCTGCATGGAATGCCTTATTAAACCTGTACTAAATTGGGAGCATGGCATGTCTCAGAGCTTTCACATGTGACTCTTTTTTTTCCCCTAAATTAGAATGGCATACTTCTATTTCTATTACATGATACAAGCCCTTGAATTTGTAAATAGTAGAAGTCATTTATATATGTAAATAATTGCATTGACACATTTGTAGTTGTCAGGATTAGTATAGCTCACTGATGTGTGAAAATCCGTAGTGTTTAGTCTGCCTGATGAGCCCCAGTATAGCTGCTTTACTATCATTGTGCTCCCAGACTGTCCTTGTGTCATAGAGGAGACATCAGCCTGGTCCAACTCCAGCCTCAGGGCCCCCAGATACAGCTGCCCCTCCCCTGATCACTGCAGTCCTGTCACTGTTCTGAACAATTCCCTGTCAAGTGGATGGGGTTAATAAGATGTGGCTGCTGATTATTGCACAAGTTAGCCTAATGCCTGTTTTCTTGCTGCATGCATCTCAGCACTAAGTATACAGGCAGGCATTGTCAAGATATACCAGTGTTCAGATTTCTTGGTGAAGCTCTATCATCTATCTTGTGGCAATGACCTTAAAGCGTTTCTAAAGGCACATTTTTAAATTAAAATATTAAACATTTTATACTCGCCTGCTCTGTGCAATGGTATTGTACAGAGTGGCCCCGAACCCCTTCTTCTGGGGTCCCCTGCCAGCTATCTTGGTTTTTCCTTTGCTGTTTCTGCCACCATAGCTAGCTGCTTACTATGAGGGAAGACATGTGGGCTCGATCCTGAGCCAGGCTGTGTGTGTCTATAGACACACAGCACATCTCGGCTTCGCCTCTCCTTATAGCGTTTAATTTGCAGCAGTAGGAGCCAATGGCTCCCACTGCTGCCTCAGTCCCTGTGAGGAAAGGGAAGAGAAGAGATGCAGCCGGGCACAGCGCTGGATCAAATGAGGTAAGTGTTTAGGGAAAACAGCAGATTGTAGAACATTTTTTTTATACCTCTATTCAGGGAATGCATTAAGGAAATAAAACCTTTTACCTTTAGAACCACTTTAAAGTAGAACTAAACCCTCCTCTCCTTTACCACCAATGAAGCTGCTGTCCTAGCTTCTGTTTGATCTGCAGTTGCTGTGGTGCTGTACACATAATTATTTGTGACACCAGCCATTTGATGGCTTGACAGTTTGCTTTTACTAAACAAGCAACTGTGACAGTTTTCATTCATAGCATGCCTTGAATGTAACTTTTTTGGGAAATGGGGAAAACAGTGGGTTTAGCTCCGCTTTAAGTAACTGCAAAAACACACACAGGAAGGGTAAACACTTAGTGCACTACCACCATACAGTTATATTAGAAAATAATAATAATAAAAAAAATTGTGTACTCACAAACATGCGTATCATAAATTAACTCCAGCCATATGTCCTTAAGCCATGTAGCGCACGGTTGGAAGGCTGACGCGTTTTGGGAGACATGTCCCCTTCTTCAGAACTAAGCACTTTAAGTAAACCTGTGCCAGACGATAAATCTGCCATTGTTGATGCCCCTTTTTAGGAATCCTAATGGTTAGTACTTTACAGTAGATAGGAAACCAATCAATAAAATGTTATTATATAAGGTTTAAGGCATTTCATGTGCTTCTGTTTTCTGATGTCGTCCTGTTACATGCAGCATTGACTGAGACCAAAAACAGCCCTGCTGACACACATTACATAGGTATGAACCACAGAGGCTGATTTAGGTGTCAGTCCATGCTCCTGGGTGGGTCCCAACCATATGGTCGAGATCTTTCCCCAGCCGGGACAGGTTCAGTGACATCAGCCAACAGCGGGCTTCAGCCCGCTGATGGCTGAAACAGGGCCACAGGCGTGCAGAACGAACTGCACTCCTGTGATCCACAGGAGAAGTACAGCCTAATGAGCTTTGGCTGTACTTTTCCTTTAAGTATCAGCCTCTTGCAGTCTATTGTACAGTAAATAGGACGAGGGAGAAGCAGCTCAAGGAGCTAGTGAGATGTGCTACAGTGGAAGGAGTATGCTGTCATGAGGTGACAGCAAAGTGACACAGAGATGAACTCATCAGTCTGCTGCTTCTCCTTCACAAGTCACAAGGTTGGAGTGGGGAGGAGACCTGTAAGTGAAAGTGCAACTTTAGCACAGAAAGGTCCCCTGTCTTCATAGACAGGGCTGTTCTGTGGGGAAGATTGGTGTATATATCAGGAATGGATGGCTGGAAATACAAATCCTTTGGCAAGTAAAACAGCTTTCATATATGTATTTCATCTGTGTATTTTAACTGCCTGCAATTCGACTTCATGGAGCACTGTGATTATGGCAGACCTTAGGGTGCCCATTTAATAGAAGATGTAGTATTTTCCTATGACACACCATACTGGAATTGACCAGACCTTTGACTGCAGAACATGAATAAGAGAGGTCGCCAGCACAACAAGCTTGTTTCAAACTGCAAAGCTCTTATTTTTATCACAAGATCACATAGAGGAGAAATGTTTCAGAACTGTGTTAATTAGCTCCTGTCTAAATTGGCCCTAGAATGTGTGTACAGTATGTATATGTGTGTGTGTGTGTATATATATATATATATATATATATATATATATATATATATATATATATATATATATATATATATATATATATATATAATGTGTGTGAGTTAGGGATCTTAGATTGGTCCCTGCCCTCAAGGAGCTTACAATGTAATGAGCTGCATAAATTGTTAGCACTATATAATTTCTGTAATAAATGCAATCACATTCCCGATGAAGGGTTCCTGCGTAGTCCTTAAAATGGTGCTTCTCTAAAGGAGCTTTGCACTTTGAAACAAGCTTTTTGGTGTGCAATCTCTTATCCATCCCCCATCCCTCTCCCCCCTCCCTTTGTTTCCCTTGGTAAATGATGCGTAAGCTTCTACATCTGACCACCTGAAGTGATACAAACACTTTGGAAGAAATGTCTTCTTGTACCTATAATGGGTTGAATGAATATTTAAATATGATTACATGTTTAAAAGGCTTATGAATACTTTCCTCTTTATTCGAACATAACACAATTGTGTTTATTGTATGTTTTAGGGATGTTTGTTACGGAAACAGGGCTGTCAGATTGTAGACAGCTGTGATTGATATTCTATATTCACCTGTATGCTGTGTCTGTGAAAGTGGACACAAATGGTTTTGCTAACATTTTAAAATCGATTTTATTTTCTGATGCACTCTGTTTGCTACATTTTAGATAACTGCATCTGTGCATACAATAAAGATACAGAAGATGACAAACTTTAATCAGTACTGGCTGATGTCAGAAGGGTGATTCTACTAGAGACAATTCACCAGCACCAGGAGTACTAAAGAGGCTGACTGTGTGAACCAATAGGATTGCTTCTTCTGTAGCCAGATGCTGGGAGACGTTGCTGTGTCACCGGCCTGAACACTGCTGAATCTCCATCGCTGGTGACAGGAGTGACATCTTCCTGCCTTGGCCCCCCCTCGGGTGGTGGGGGAGCCATCCCTGCCTGGAGAAGACAGTGATCATCGTTAGCACCTATAGTAGCCGCTAGCATTAATCGCAAGGGAATCCGGCAGGCTGGTTGTACCGAAGTTGATTAACTTGGTACATTTATCCTGCCCATTAACGGTTGCTGTTCAACCGGCCGGGAATCAGACCGTGTATAGCTGGCCATAGACGGAGCAAATTGCTTTCCTGCAACCACAGGTGTGACCAAAGTGTTATCAGGGGAATCCCTCCTGCGGAGCCATTGTGTTCTCATTATGGTTATGGCTTCACACACAGTGATTATTGCTACTGGCTATAACAGCCTCTAGCAATAATTGCATGTAAAATCCGGCAGGCTGGTTGTACCCAAGTTGATGGATTGGTCTTGGGGACATTCAGCCTGCCCATACATGGTTCGAATCTCGGATGATTCAGCAGGAACCGGCTCAGATTCTGTCTATGGCCAGGTTTAGTGATCTTGCAGCTGGAGATTTGGACAAATTATCATCCGCAGGATCACCAATGGCCGTCACTCGTGTCATCAGCTAGAGTGCAGTGATTCTTGCTGGACAGAAAATTCAAATGATTTTTTTTTTTTTTCTTTTTCAAATTTTTTTTTTCTATTTTTACTCTATAGTTTTTCATTTTACATGTACAGTATAGTATTTGCAAGTGTTGATATATTTGTGGTTTTCTGGGATGATCTCTTGTACCCAGGATAGAGTTTATAGTATTACACCCCCCCACCTGTGAAAACATTAACCATTGCCACCATGGTTCTCATCTCTGCTTTCTAAAAGCTGCCTTATCACAGTGAAAGCTTTCCAGACAACAGGGAGGCTGAATAACCATCATTGTCAAAGCTACATCCCCTCCTGCAGAGTAAAGCAGTGCTCACAAAATGCAGTTTACTGCATTCTGCTGGCCACTGATTTATTTTGGCAATTATAGGGTGAAGATATTCCTTTTTTTATTTTTGTTCTCCAAAAACATTTTCCTTGCAAAGATTTGCATGTATTTTCTTCTCATATGCACATAGAGGGCAAGATAATTTGCATGGTTATTGTAAACACTATGCATAACTATAGTATACAGGATTTGCATGGGCTATTCCCATGTGTTTCTTTAAATTGTAACCAAATGGGGTTCATTTACTAAAGGAGGAGAGCCTGTTCACCCACCAAAGCAAACATTCACTGAGCTCCATAAACATGATGAAGCGCATTAAGGCCCCACGCTAGAGGTCCGATTGGGTCCGGCTGTTCGGTTTTCAATTGGTCCCGATCGGACCTTCAATTATCCTCTATGGAGCTCCAGATGTAAACAGGCCATTTACGCCCAGTTACCTCCAGGTCTGATCCGGTAAAAAGAAAAACAAAAAAAAAAAAACAGAAGGGGATCCATTCCCGGCTGGCTGGATCAGATCGGAGGGCAGCTGGGTCCATTTACCTTCAGCTGTCCATAGAGCAGAATGGGCTGTGTCAGTGTCCGCTCTGCATAAGCGGAGTGGACACGGATCTGTCATCAGGCGCTCTTCTGGGATTCGCAGACGGCCCCCCTGCTGAGCAAAACTGAATCCTGCCCGTGTGAAAGGGGTCTTAAATGTAAAAAATATTGCCCTTTAAACTTGCTAAGAGGGGAGATTAGCAGAGACGAAAAGAACATTTCTGGAGTGAAGGTCTGCTTTAGGGTAAAGCTGTGTTCACGTCAATTATCCAGTCAAATGTAAGAAAAAAGGATAATGTTTTTAATTTTTCACTCCTTTCCACCTAACAAGAATGATGTATCCGTGCTCCCCACAGCCTCCTGGGATATCACTGTCACATACCCCGGAAGTCTACAGGAGCAGGGGCACACAACAGTCTTTGGGCGGAGCTAGTGACCCACCATCCAGGCACTGAACCTGGATAGTCTGACTTCTGATGACATCAGAGAAGAAAATGGTGACAGAGGGGGGAGTGACGTTCCTATTTAGACTAACCATATGTGACTCCAATTTCCTGCTGCATTGGCAGAAATTCTAGCCTGTTGGCATGACAAAATTTGATCTAAAAAAATCATTTGAGCCCAGTGGAAAAGATTCAGCTGAACAGTGTTTGCTTCCTACCAGATGCAGTCACTGTTTGGGTGTTCAGGCAGACAGGGGTGCTACAACTGTCTAAATGAAATGGCTGGAAAGGGAGAGTCCTCTATCCATGGTGTTTAGTGTTGCTGAAGAATTCCATTGATTTCTTTTGTTCAGTCCTTGGTGCTGAAAAAGGGAAATTTACACATGCATGGCTAGCCTTATTTACTAAGATCAGTGAACATTCACTTTTAGAAGAGAAAAACCTGTTCTGTTTTTATAAGTATAATGCTTCACTGCGCTTGGCTACCCTATAGCTACATTTCCGGGTGCTAAGCTGACTTTTACAAAGCATAGAGGATGAGGAAAATGATGTGAAAGCAGCTACTCTAGCTTTACTAGAAGTACCTTATGTCTGTAATATTGTATTTAGGTGACAATTCAGCCATTCATACCCAGCAAAATGGCACACATGTCACAGCTCACATTGAAAGCATGTCATACTGAGCATGTGCATACATTTTTTTTTTAGCGGTCACTCAGAGTTTAGACAAATCTTTTGTATTACTGCAAACTATGATAAAGAACATTCAAGTACTTGTATGTGTGGACTCCTAAGTTGACCTTTGATTCTGTTCTTGCTATTGATTTCTCATATAGTAACAAATGCAAGATTTTAAATATATATTTATATATTTTTTATTTCTTTGTTTATGCAGTTACTATCTCTACATGTACGACAAAGTGGTGGCGCCAAATGTGTCTCTTTCTGCTGCATTATCGCAAAACAAGGACTCCAAGCCTGTAAGAAGAGAGACTGAGACAAGTAAGCAATCTGTGGCAGAGTCCGAGATTCAGGCCCGAAGCACCAAACATAAATCTGTTCCCTCACACCCTGACCTCTCCATAGAGGAACAGGAGAGAGTAGATCACAAATACGATACAGAAAGCAGTAATAGACAGCGTAAGTAAAGCATGTGAACCTTTCCTCCTGCCAGGACTAAGCCAAGATGTCCTGATAAACTGCTTAGTTTTCTGTTGATATGTGGAATTATCTCCCTAATTGTGTTGTTGTCCCTGGGGATGTGATAAAACGTTATGATAAGACATTAAACCTGCTGTACAGCTGTCTGAGAGCCACTGTAACACAAGTTCACCTTTTTAAAAAAATAAAATAAATGCAATTTTTTTTTTACCTGCACAAAGATGTGTATTTATTTATTTATTTTACTCATTGTCATTCATTGTACCCACGATTAGCAGATCGCTGGTACCATACAGGACTCCTGCAGACATGTCGGTGTATCTGTCTGCTCGTACCTCATACGGGCAGGCAGGTATACACTGACAAGAAGAGAAAATGAACTATCAAAGCACTAAACAGCACCATGGTAGTTCATTGAAACGCCAAGCCGACAACCGCAAAGGTAGTTGTAGTTTCCCCATTCACAGAGCATTGTGAATTTATGGTGGGCAGAGCCCCGCACGGCTATGTTATTTTCAAACGGTGACAGTGGAAGCCTGGACAGGGTGCCCACTTGCTGTCACTGAGGGAAGGGGGGGGGGGGAGGCTGCAGCTGCAGGAACATGCTACATGTTCCACCCCAGATAGAGGTGGAACATTTAACATGTTCCAAAAGGTGAACCTATCCATTAATGAAGACCGACCTGGGATAGACTCACTCTGACATTGTTCAAGAAACCTTGTAGTCAGCCATGGCACTTTTTTTTCAAAGAAACCTCTCAAAGATAAATGAGAAAAGAACGTGCACAAGAATAAGAACACCCATAGTGGGATTTTCTCAAATTTGACGGCAAAAGTAGACATACACTAAAAAATCTTGTTCTTTTTTTTTTTTGGGCAAAGTCAGAATGGCACAATGTAAGTATTCATATCTCTTATCTGATGGGCCACTGTGAAAGTAGACAATCACTGTAGTAGTACTTCAGAGAGCTCTTCTATCTTTCCAGGTCCTGTGCCTCTCCTGTGTGCCAATCCTGCCTCTATTCATAGCTTCCTGTGTTTAAAGAATACAAGGCATTCTCTGATTGGATGAGGTGTAGAGGAGGGGTAGTGATGTCATGATTTTGACCTCATCACATCAGGAAATGCATTTTATTCGTTGGAAAAAATAAAATAAAAATTTTTGCATCCCCTGTAGTCACTATGTAATGGAGCAGCCACTTGACATGAGATTTGCAAGATTGGGGCAATCGCTGTATTATTGCTGATATTACAGTAATTGTCAATGTTCACAGGAGTCCTTCAGTTAGGAAACAAGCATACGAACATTGGTCCAGGCTGTACCAATGTATGCAGGCAATTAGGATTTTATCTGGAGTTCATCTTTTAAAAAAAAAAAATAAATCTGTTTATTTGGAGTTCATCTTTAGTTGAAGGTGTAATGCTTTCACTGGACAGCCATTTTTTTTAAGATACGCATGCATGAGAGATCAGATGTTAATAATCTTTCCTGTCAGTGTCTTAGTTGTAATTTTATAGTTTATTTAAGTTGCAGAAATCCATTTTACCAATGGCCTTCATTTTCATAGTCTTACCTCCATGTCCCTGTTATAACATTTGCTTTGTGTGTTGAAAGTTACTGTGCAGTCCCATAGGCACCAGAATGACTGCATTGCCCTGTGCATTCCCTGATCTAACATAACTTGTCCTCTGCAATACAGGTCAGTTCACACCATCACGCTATGTTGACAAAAGTTTCCTAAAGCTCTATGCTTTAGTTAAAGAGCCAGCACAGCAGATGAAGATTGCTTTCAGTCTCCCTTTGTCTGATTACAATTTTGTTCATTTGCTGCACTCATATGCTATTGCAAATACGAAAAATACAAGCTTCCTTCGTTGTCACAACACTTAAATTCCATCTCCGAGAATTACCCTTGTAGTCAGGCCCCTATGCATTGTCGGGGTTAAATTGTCGTTAATAGGTAGAGGAACAAAGTGTATATATAATCTGCATGACCGGTCTCCCAAAGCCTTTTCTGTTAGACCCCCTTTTACGTGAGTGAACCGATCGGGTCCGCCTGTCAGTTTTTCAAGCGGACTCGATTGGACCATCCATTATCCTCTATGGAGTGGCGGATGTGTCCGTTTACACCTGCCAACATTCAATCCGATCCACTAAAAACAGACAGATGAGGATCTTATGGGGAATCTTACCCATTCATCTGGCGGATTGGATCACATGGCAGTCAGGTGTAAATGGACCTTCATCTGACCGCCCAAAGAGGAGAGCAGGCTGTGCCTGCTCTGTATTAGCAGAACGGACATGGACCACTCATCCGCCTGCTTAGCGGGGATCAGCGAACGTAAACCTGCTTTGTAGGGATGGCGAGGGTCTGCCTACTACCAGGAGTATATGTTAGAAAAGGAGAGTGCCAGAGTGAGGATTAAGGTAGATACACCTTATTCCTCGACCCCTTAGCTTTAACAAGCATTACATTTCCTCTCCACCAAGCACAGTGATTGGTTAGACTGATTCTCACAGGAAGTGCGCATAAATAGAATGATATATCCAATGCAGAAAGTACCAAGCTAATGGTGTTTAGATTGTAAAGAGCTGTGCAGACTGCTGCCACTACACAAATCCTGTATAATAATAATAATGTCACATGAATGCAGCATAAGCCACCTAATAAGGTATAAGTCATTCCTGTGATTTCCAGGCTTCTTGCAGGTCTGTGAAACTCTGGCTCTATGGAAGACAACATAATCCTTTTGTAATAGTTCATATTTGCCTGACCAAAAAATATGTTTGATGTATTTTTTAGCTTTGTCTGTAATCCATAAAATATATACAAAACCGCTGTATTTTGCCTTTAAATGGGCCTTTAACAGTATATTGGTCAGTAGAAACTTTAAGATCCGGAGGAATGATTCACTACCTTTGTTCGTTGTATATTTAGAGAACAGGTTAATATGACCTTTTGTTGGATCTGGCAAGATATGTGCTTGCTTATGGCCAAGGTTAGTCCCGATCTGGGAACAATGAAATGGTTTAGCAGTGTTATGACATAGAAGAGGTATTGTGAGTTCTCTGGCAGCAAAAATAACAATTCGAACATCCTAGGCTCGCAAATGATAAAACATAATGGTGAAACGCAAATGCTGTTTGTCTGAGTAGTTAGTAGAGGTTATGTGAAATGGCTGAGTATAGGCTGCCTGCTGATTCTAGTGCCTTGCTCTGGCCTCACAGCCTTGCCTGCTGTCCTTCTGTACCTTTCGCAATAGTAAATGATAAAATACATGTTTCCTAGTCTGTGGTCATTTTATGATCTCAGGCATGTGTCTGAAAAAGATTTATTAAACAATCACAGGCTATAAAAGATGAAGTGAATCTATTGCTCCCAACATCTCTCCTTTATTGCCTTCCCGATATTCTCTTCTCAAGCACAGCCGCTGCTCAGCCTTGCTTCTCAACCAATTCTGGATTATCAAATTACTTTGAAAAAAATGGTTATTTAGAAGTATTTGTTTCAAATGTGCTGCTTTGAGTTGCCCTTTATGTCCATTCTAATCATTAAAAAAAAATCTGAACCCTATAAAACATTTTATGTTTAACTGCAGCCAAACAGCTAAATATATGTGGTGTAATAAAAAAATAAATGTGTGTGTATATATGTGTGTGTGTGTGTGTGTGTGTATATATATATATATATATATATATATATATATATATATATATATATCTATATATATATATATATATATATATATCTATATATATATATATATATATATCTATATATATATATATATATATATCTATCTATAGTGTGTGTGTGTGTGTGTGTGTGTATATGTATATATGTGTGTGTGTGTGTGTGTGTGTATATACATACATACACTCTAAATGTCAGCCTCTGTTGATCCTTGCCTAGCATCACACAGACGGAGAGGGAGGGGCAGCACTGGGAGTCAATCGTCCTCTGCTGCGTGCACATGCTGACAGCAGAAGAGAATTTTGGGAGAAAAGTTGATCACTTATCTGTTGTGTTGCCATTTCATTATTGTCCATTAAGGGAACTAAAAAGTATCTTATTTGCATAGAGTTGCTATAGTTTCCATTTTATTTTTGGATGTAAACACTTTTTTTTTGTTTGTTTGTTTTAACAAATGCTTGTTTTTCACCTTTTTTATCAGTGGTAATGATTTCTTCCACTGTCTCCCCGCCCCCCCCCCCCCCAATTTTTGGGTGGAACTCCGCTTTAAGTGATCTAGCAGGACTTAATTTTCCGACTAAAGTTCCACTTTAAATTTTACCTGTTAAAATATATATATATTAGATTTTAGTGACTGGATTTAAACTGCCTTTCTATCATCCTTTTTCTTTTCTTTTTTTCTTATGGGACAAAGTACCTGCAGTTTCTCAGTGCTTTCTAACCCTTGTAGGATGTCCACCCTGCCCTTTTCTGCTTTTGCTGTTGCTGATCTGATGACCGCTGCAGCTTTGAATCAACTTCTCCTTTATAGCTGTCGTCGGTTTGTCCACTGCAGGAGAGTGATCAGGGTTGCTAACCGTCCGTAAATTTACTGACAGTTTGTAAAGATCAGATTTTTTTTACAACTGTCTGTAAATATCAGGGGCTGATAATTTGTCATTCTGTTTAGACTTTTTAAACCAGCAAAATTACTTGTTAGGGGTATTGTCAGTGTTTCCATATTGTGTTTTTATACTGTTTACATATCAGTTGTCCTAGTTTTTATTAGGTGATCTGTCAGTTTGCAGGTTGTCGGTAAAAAATGTGCTCCACCAGTAAATTATACATGTTTTGTGAGTAAAAATTTCTGTGGGAGGTTAACAACACTGGAGTGGGTGGGAAGGGTGGTACTCATGACTAGTTAGCAAGCACTTGAAAACATAGCACAAAGTACTACATGTACTTTGTACCGTGAGTAACAGATCTGTAAAAGATTATAATGATAGACCTTTAAAGAGCTTTTCACTTTTTTGCAAGATTACCCCAACTCCCTGGCCTGGTTTACACTATTTTAAAATGTTCAACGCAAGAGTCAAGTATTGTAACATTGTACATAACTTTTGCTGATACAGAGCATGTGTATGTATAATGTATGTCTGTGCAGAAAGATTGTCCTGAGATTTTCAATTATTTGGTCTGAAGCAATAAATTCTGCTTCACTTTACATAGCAGATAATCTTTTAAGTAAAATTGTATTGCACATGGCAACTGAATAATCATATCTGTTGCTGTTAGTAATAATAAAGGCACTTTCAGACACCTTTAAACGCCAGGCCCACTCTACCGTTATGCTACTTTTATATGTAAATGTATTAAATATATTTATTACAATATATTAAAACCAAGGTTTTTTTTTTTCTTACCTACCACAGAGCCTGACTGTGGAGAGGCAGAGAAAGATGAGATGCCCTGCAGGGACAAATTGTGTGAGGATGACAAGGGTCACATCATGGAAGAGGTAGTGAAAACCTTTCTCAAGCAACAAGAAAAATTAAATTACATTTTACAGAAGAAACAACAAATCCAGATGGTAAGAAAGCTTGTGTAAATGCATAGTAATTTACCAGGTGCTATATCATTCTGTGAAAGTTTGAGCTTTATTGTCCTAAAACAGCTGAGCAAATCATCTGTAATTTATGTGTCTGGCATACATCCTTAGAGGGATAATTATAGAGCAGACTATCTGTATATTTGCTATCCTATCACTGCCGAACTCCACTGAAAGACTTAAGACGCCATACATGAATTGAAATTTGGCCAGTTCAGCAGGGACCAGCCAAATTTTCGATCCATTTATGGGCACTGTGTTTGTACAGAAGTCAGTCCATCGATTGATGTGGTACAGCTGCCTTGTTGGATTTTTCATACTCGATCAGCTCTGCAGGCTATAGCCTGCAAAGCTGATCTGTGTATTCTGAGTCTCCCTGCTGTCAGACTACAGTGACTCAGTTAGGAAGAGTAACTGCTCTGTATTTAAATTAGAGAATAGAAGGTTGTGGAGTCACTACATGGAGGGAGTGCAGGCTAAGCTGAGCTGCCTGGGAAAAAGGCTTGAAGGACCTTAGCACTGTGAATTACTGCTCCACAGTGCCTGTCCACTAGGAGGTCAATGAGGGCTTGTTTTAAAGCCTGGTACGCACTAATAGTTTTTTCTCTGGGTTGAACAGAAAAAAACTCACAGCACCGGCCTGAGCCGCTGTACTAACTATCCAACGTTAGTACAGCGATCTCCACCCCACTGAGCTGTTGTGTTTTGACAGGGGGGCAGCCCCCCCCCCCCCCCCCCCGCCAGAACACTCTGGTCAGCACTCAGTTGTCAGCCGGTCCAACAGAAGCTGGCAGTTTGGCCAAATATAGGCAGTTTTTTATCGAAACTGGCCGATGCCGCCCATAATTCGGCCTGTGTGTACGGGGCTTCAAACTCATTTTTGTACTTGTTTAACCTCCCTGGCGGTATGATTATTTCAGATTTTAGGTGCTGAAAGCGGTACCATTATTTTGCATGGAAATTTGGCGTTTTATATGGTAGGCCTGTAATTCCTAGGAATAATTCACATAAATCTGTCCAAACCAGAGTCTAGTAGACATCCCAGGTATGATAAAGTTTGAAAAACAAAATCATAAATTATAATAAATAACTATAAATAATTATACCAAATAACATAATAATAATAAAAATGATTCAATAATGTAATCAAATCAAAAACACTGAAATTTGCTCAGTTGCAGAATTGTCGCTGTCATTACTTTTCAGTGTTTGATGACGGATCTCCCCACAAATCACTATCACTCAATTCTGCGAGTGATTCTAATTTATTATCGCTGTTTTCTAGCTGGTCTAAAACCACTTTTGATGTAAAGGGACAGTTTTGGTTGCTATGGACAATCTCCAGTTTCCAGGCAGAAAGAACAGTTTTTATAACATAAAACTGCATGACAGGGCATAGGACAAACCACTAGGGACAAAAGTGATGTTAAATAAATTCATACAGTAATGTAATCTGTAAGATACTGTATGTGTTGTGTGTGTTTTCACCTTTTGAATTTGGCGCCGTTCTTCATCCCCGTGCGTCGCAACGCTCGCAGGGAACGGAGCCCGGCTCCGTGATGAATCGAGCGGAGGACAAGCCGCTCACACTGCGGGGAGACATCGCAGGATCCAGGGGACAAGGTAAGTAAGCTCTTCCTGGATCCTGCGATGCGATCCCGAGTCTGGCTCGGGGTTACCGCTTTTGGTACTGAAATTCCACCCCGAGCCAGACTCAGGAATACCGCCAGGGAGTTTAAGACTGTGTACATAATGGAATGTACATAGCCTGGCCACAGGTTTATTTTGAAGGTATATTGGACCTCAGACTGGAAGACTCAGCCACTAATACCTTGGCAGCCTTGAAGTGAGGCTGTCTGGTTACACTATTATCAAACTGAAAGCCTCCAATCCCTCAGACTCCATTGAGGAAGGGAGAATATGGGTCTTAATGAGCCTAACTATTATAAAAACAAAACAAAAAGGGAAATGTGTGTTGGCAACAGAACATACTGCTGAGCTGCTAAAATAAATCATGCTTCCTTTTAATTTAGAGGAGGCACACAAAAACTGAATCAGCGAAGAGTGGGCTGTGTTCTGAACTAGAAGCTTATAAGAGTTTGAGGTGTACAGTTCACAATAATATACATGTTGAACGTATTGCATCTTAGTGGAGAACATTTGCAGACATCAAGAAATAGTATTGGCTTCATTCTGGAACAATCTTCCTAATGAAACCAAATTCAGACCTAGTCAGATAGAATACCTTTTCTTTCCTGCAACACGTGGCTATAGCCGCTGGCAATAATCACATGTAAATATCCGGCATGCTGGTTGTGCATAGCCTGCCCATAGATGGTTTGAATCTCGACTGGTCCCTGCTGAACTTGCTGGGATTCATACAATCTAGGACCGGATTAAAATGGCTGCTTGGTGGGAATTGATCATTTTTTCATTAATGTCACCTGTTTTGGATTACATAGGCAAGTGTTTGCCTGTTGGCGCACATGACAAATCAGGTTGGAATTGTGCAGGAAGAGACATCAATGAATTACATGTAGAAAACATATGATGTAACAGATAATATTGCTTTTACTTGTGTTATGTGTTTGGCTTGAATCTGGCCTGCATGTGCACTATTTCTTTGTCAGTAGCAATTCTTTTGAATATAGTGAGCATGCATCTTCACTGTTTTGGTTGTCGCCTTTATTGCAGGAGGTTGAAATGCTGAGCAGCTCAAAAACTATGAAAGAATTAACGACTGAGCAGCAGAATTTGCAAAAGGAGTTTGAATGCTTGCAGACTGAACATATGCAAAAGATGGAAGAATTGTATAATGAGCAGCGGGACTTGGAGGAAAAACTAAAACAAGTAAAGAAGCAGAAATGCTTGTGTGATTCCAGTTTCGAGAAGGATAAGGAAACACAATATGCAAACCAGGTGAGAGAGGAGGAAAATACTACAACAATTCAGAAGATTCTATTAATAAAGATTCCATTTATAAAGCAGCAATATGGCTTAATATGGCCAGACTGCTGCTTAATAAAAAAAAAAAAAAAAAAAAACACTGCAAAAACAGTTGTGTGCTTTTCAAATGTGCAGTTATTACAGAAGCGCCATTTGAATGAATGCATGGGGGGAAGCTGGGAGGACGAAAGCCTGATCACATAACCTGTCATTCATTTAACTGGCTTCTTCTCCAATTACAAATTTAGCTTTTGCAGCATTAAGCAGGGAGAACTTCAAAGGACACCACATGCTTCATACCACAACCTGTATTTGATGAATGGGTGTTAAAATACAGTCTGCGAGTCCAGCAGATAGCATCTACTCTCCTCTATAAACAGGTCCTTTTTATGTTCCAAGCAGAAAATGAATTAAAAGGTTAGTCTACCCAAAATGGTATTGTTATTCTTAGATGTTGGTGTTTTAAATCATGCACCAGCTTTCATATTATTAGCTGTATGTCCTAATGTATTCTGACAGCAGGACTCCTCCACAGTCAGAATACACTGATCAGCACTGCGGCTGATTGACTACAAGTGCTGATCAAATCAAAATTTACCAACAATCCTGTTCGAGGGGGGTCGATCATTAAATTGACTCCCCTTGAATGGTAATGGCCACCGATGGATTGAAATTTGGCTGGTTCCTTCTGAGCTGCCTGAATTTCGATCCATCTATGGCAGGGGTAGGCAACCCTGGGGCCCTCCAGCTTGTTGTGCAACTACATTTCCCATGAGGCATTGCAAGGCTGGAAGTTACAATTACTCCCAGAGGCATAATGGGACTTGTAGTTCTGCAACAGCTGGTGGGCCCCAGGTTTCCTACCCCTGATCTATGGCCAGCTTAAGTTTTTTTTTTTTTTTGTATCCCCACCACAGCATCAGTTTTTGGGCTTCGATATAAGATTTTAGATGTACTGCCACTACTAGAAATGGGGGGGTCGAGTACAACTTGGCTTTAAAGCTGTACTACAATACATGTCTTTTTTGTTGGGCTTGCATCTTAGAATTAAAGTCTGCTTATTACACTTTCTGAACAGCTGACAGTGTGTGAAACTGTAACCTCTGGAGTGTTAATGCAGAGTTTGACTCAACTGCTTGGAGATGTGTACATTTTGAATCGCATGTAAATTATACACGTTGCAGAGCTTTGTAAGCAGTTACAGAGAATTAATTATATTACTTACAGACTTCAAATGTTGAAGATGTAGTCTCCTATTTCTGAATTTGCCGTTTTGGGGACTGATGTATTACAGGAAACTTACTGTCTCTCACTTCAATATTTTCAGCCCCAAACATGTATGCAGATTGGAATATTAATGTGAAGTAAAAGCTTCTGATCTCCCTACTTCTTGCTCAGGGATTTAGAACGTATTCATACCAATGAATTTGTGTGACTTCTAACTAGCATTTTCAAAAGGTCAGTTATGACAGCCCCTATATTTTGTTAGCCAGAGTTTCCCTGAAATGCACATTAAATCTGATTGCAAGGGTTTGTTAAACTAATTTTTAAAGCTAAGTGGACTTTAGCACAGCTGCAGTGTTTTCTAGAATTCCACTGAATGATTTTACACATTTGTCTAACTGTTATTTATGAAATGTGGAAATTCTCCTTTAGAGAAGTGTTTTTTTATTGTCCATTGAGGGACACAGGAGTTTGAAACAGTGGAAAACAGAAAAAATGCTGTACGCCAGCCCTCGTGTAACTTCTCCTCTCCTCTACCCAGCATGCATGGATTTTTTACTAGTGTTCTAGAGGGTTGGATATCTTTTCCTCAGCTCTGCTGAAAGAAAATTCAGCTACATTTTTGCTAGACTTTTTTATTTTCATGATTTCATTTTCTTTAATGACTTCAGTGAAGATCCTTGATGCACTGCAATTTAATTCAAGACTTTGACACCTCTGCTTAAGCTGGTCTTTTCATAGTGGCTATATGGATCGGTGTATCCTCAGCAGCAGCTCTTAAGAGCGGGGTCCTTGCCTAGACCCCGCTAGACTGGAATATTGTGTTGCTAGCCGAAATGTGACCTTTGGGCACTAGGCTCAGCATTGTGGCACTTTCCAGACCATTCTGTGTTGTGTTAGTTAGCTGCAGAGCACTGTATGTTCACTTCCTGTCACGGTGGATCACCGGATGTGAGGTCCCCTGACATCATTCTCAGGGCCTCTAGCGGCGGACCACTCCAAAATAGCTGCCACATTGGAAGTCACGTCTCAGCATGCCTTCCAGCCCACTTTTGAGCGGGGCAGTGAGACTAAATAGAATATAAATAAAAATAAAACTAAGTTACTTCTTGGCCTCACAAGAATCCTTAAAGACAATTACAATGGACCTAATTTACCCCATGACTCCTGATGGAGGCCCATGGCGACATACATACGGGGGAAACAGGTATGGAATGTGTGGCAAAGATATATCAGCATCTGGCTTTCTGCACTACTGCAGAAGTAGTATGTTTCTGCTAGACTACACTTGTTTTTGGATGTGTTCGGGTGTGTGGCTGTTTGATTTATAATGTCTGGACTTGTCATGTAGGATTGGATACATCATGTACTCAGTTGAGGACATTTGTAGAGTTTGGCTCTGAAGAAGAAGGTGCTACCTTCGAAACGTGTCAGCCAGATTGGACCCTGTCAGAGTCCCCCTGAATTCTGGAGTGCGCTGTGTCTAGGACTGTTAAGCTATAGACCAGTAGCTCGATGAGTGATTTTTATTTGTACGTTTGTGAGTACGTTTTATGACAATTCCTTAATAAATTGTATTTGTGGGATAATGCACTTCTGGTTTTGTTTTTTGTAGTGCCCTCAGGACACCCCCAGTCCTAAAGGGCAGCAAAGCTTGGAGTGTATCTCAGTTCTTTGTGGGATGAATTCTGTTGTTTCTCTAGTCTGATGTAGACTAGCTTTTGGCTAGGAGTACCCTCAAAGGTCAGGTTTCAGCCCTAGTCATTCTTTTCAAAGACCGCTTGCCTTTCATTCTTTGATGAAGGCAATCTTTGAGGATATCACACACATTGCTTCACCTGTGTGTCTCCAGTGGCTCTGTGGAATCTCAACTTGGTACCGTCAGCTTTACAAAAAACACCCTCTAAACTTATCGGGGATATTCCTTGCCTACTCTCATTCTTAGACCTCTTCTACATGGAGTGGGCTTCGCTGGAGTCCCCCTGCTCAGCGGGGAATCTGTCTGCTGATCCCTGCTGAGCAGGCGGGTGGCTGGTCTGTTCTGATTATGCAGAGCGGATACAGACACAGCCCGCTCTCCTCTATGGGCAGTTTGATGTAAACGGACCACCTTTCAGTTTACATCTGACTGCCATCCAATCCACCAGATGTTTTAGCGGATAGGATCGGATGTCAGCGGGTGTTAACAGACACATGTTCGTTGACACCTGTCGCTCCATAGTGCAGACTGGAAGGTCCAATCAGGTCCGCCTAAAAAACGGACATGCCGACTCAATTGGTCTGCCGGTGTGAAAGGGGCCTTAAGGTTGTCTTTTCCATTGCTATTACCTCTGCGATGTGAGTGCCTGCCTTATTTTGTGAAGAGCCCTCCTTTCTTGCTAAGGTAGTTTCCTCCTTCCACCTTAACTGGGACATTGTGCTTTCCTTTCCCTGTCCTCCCAAATATCCCAGGGAAATTTCTCTTCACTGTCTTGACAAGGCTTGTGTTGTTCAAGTGCTGTTTATCTTTCTGCTACAGATTCTTTTAGACAGTTGGATTCACTCTAAGGGCCACAGCAGCGGACACCCTGCCCCTTACTCCACTATTTCCAAGTGGATTCACCGTTTCCTCATTCAAGTCTACAGTTTAAAGGATAAGGTGCCATCCTTTCCTGTCAGCGCACATACTACTACATTTGTCTGTGCTTCCTGGGCTTTTCAGTATGAGGCATCTGTTTCCCAGATTTATGAAGTGGATGTTTCTCACCTCTTCTGATGCCAGTTTTCGTAAGATGCTTCAAGCCACTTTCTAAGTTCCTTTGAGCCCTTCCTTGACCCATTTATCACTTGGACCTATTGGCATTTGTTTGCTGTGTTGCCCACCCCTCAGTTATACTAATTTGGATGTCCCATTACTCAAAGATTTAAAAAGCCTGTTTCCTGTACAATTAGGAAAATAAAATTTTTGTCTTACCTGTTTAAAACATTTTTTTTTGGGTAACATTACAGGACCCTGACCCCTTCCCCTTGTTTCATATGATCGATCCATATTATTGTTTGCTAAAAAATGGGCTTGCTGTGAGTGGGAGGGGTATATCTTTGCAGCTTTATTGGTAGTATCCAATCACCTGACAGAAGCTGTATAACCCAATGGTCTAAGACTTGAAGAGCCAGTATGCCCCATAATATACTCCAAGAAAAGGACTTTACACATGGGAAAAAACTCTACCCTTGAGTAGGGATTGACCGATTATCATTGAGGCCGATTATCGACAGCCAATAAGTATCGGTATCAGACACAAACGTGTGTGTGTGTGTGTGTGTGTGCCTTGCAGCTGCAGACATCACACCGGTACCGTTCTTTAGAGCAGACGGTCGGCTTTATTGTAATGACAACCGATGCGGCTCAGCAGCCGCTCGGATGTTATAACAAGCAGCAGGAGGGGACATCCCTCCTCACCGCCTTCCACCGCTCGCCCAGGCCCTCCCGTCCCACCGGGAGGCCCGAGCAACCAGCCGACACGTCCGCCGGCTGGCCGAAGACCCGAACAAAGCCGATGCTTCGTTTGAGTCTCGGATCTAGTAACCCAGGAGCAATGTCATGACATCACTTCCCGGATTACTGACATCCTTAAGGCGCCAATTATCAAAAATATAAAGTATTCAAAAACGCCGATCTTGATGTTTTGAATACTTTCAAGTGCAGAGGAGGGGTTTAGGGTTTTTATAGACCCCCGATCCCTCTATAAAGAGTACCTGCCACTGCCTATTACTGTCACAAGAGATGTTTACACTCCTATTGACAGCAATAACAGAGATAAAAAAAAATGTAAAATTGTTTTTTTTTTTTTTAAATGTACATAATATTGGCACACAATATCAGCTATTGGCCTGAGAGGTGGCCGAAATATCAGTATCGTATCGGCACCGAAAAAACAATAGCGGTTGATCCCTACTTTCGAGGCCTACTAAAGTGCTTACACAAGGCAGAGGACAGCTGTAACTTGGCTACTGATGTTTTTGCAGTTTTTATTTGCTCCTGAAACTGTGACTTTCTTCATACCTTATCTCCATCTAACACATTAAAGTTTATTGTTGGCATTAATCTTTTCTGTATGTATATAGTGCTTGCATTATGTTTGTTCATTTTGGTAATGTTTTTTTAAACACTCAGATGATTTTCATACACTCTGTTAAAAAAACAAAACAAAAAAGTGTTATTTTAAGTGTGAGAATATTCAATATAATTGTATGGACTGATCACAAACATTTCAATGTGAGAGAATTAAAACATTCTCCTAAATGTGATATATATTTTTTTTTCTTCCAAAATAAATGCAATATCATTTAATACAATACAGTCATTGCTATTGAGCAAAGTGAAATAATGACCATGCAAGTTAAAATTACCATTCAGTTGGGTTAGTTTATGAGCAAAATTGTAACGAATTAAGTTATCATTACTTTAGGTCATATGCAGTTTTAAATTGGTGCAGTGCCTATTTCTGACCACTAGAGGGGTCCTTTTTATAAGGAGCTGCATGCACATGCATGGAAGTGTCAAATATTCAAGCTGCATACTGTGGTTAGGATTTCTTTTGTCTTATGCTTTTAATATGCTATCTATATTCCCACATTTACAATTAAAAAGCTTACTTGTGAAAATGCATGAGAGTGGGCCTTCTTTAAGGCTCCATTCACACTAGCGCGTTTTTTGATGCATTTTGCAGAAATGCACGGGAATTTTTTAACATGGGTTCCTATGGAACATGTTCACATCAATGCTTTTTTGTTTCTCTGCATTTTTGGAAAGGGTCAGGGACTTTTTTTCATGCAAAATGCAGCGTTTTGCATGTAATAGAATTCAATGGACAAGCATCAAAAACGCAAGTGCACCGTTTTTGCAGCGTTTTTTGATGCGTTTTTGCCGTTTTTTTTTTTTTTTTTTTTAATTTCTTTTTATTTTTTTTTTAGACTGTAAAAAAAAACTGTAAAAAAAAAAAAAAAAACGCAAAACGCAAATCGCGGCAAAAACGCCGCAAAAACGCTGCTCAAAAACGTGGCAAGCATGAAAAAAAAACCTCCAAAAACGCCCAAAAGCGAGCCTTAGAGTCTGCCTATAGCAACCAAGCCAGTTCTTTCTCCATTCTTTCCTCTGGACTGGAAGAATGAGACTGTCTGGTTCCTATGGGCAATATGGACAGCTGTTATTTGCAGTTTTGTTGCTAAATGATTTGAAAAGTAACCGATAAGCTGGTACTTAACCCTTTACTGTTACCATTGTAAAAAGTAATGTTTTTGTAAGCCTCTTGCCTAGTAATACAAGCTATAAACTTTTATGGTTACTTAAAATAACACTTTGTATCTTCCCTTTAGCTTTTAGAATTGAGACAAAGACTGGACCAAGCTGAAGCTGATCGGAGAGAGCTGCAGGATGAGCTGCGAAGAGAACGGGAAGCCAGGGAGAAACTCGAGCTCATGATAAAAGAGCTGAAGCTTCAGATATTGAAATCAGCTAAGACTGTTAATGGGGAGTAGATGCACAGCTTACAGACCAGTCATATTTGAAACAGGGTTTATATTTTGATGTGGACTAGGATATGAGCAGTTTTTTTTTTTTTTTTTTTTTCTGCTGTGTACCGTAATAGAGGGGTTTCTGCCACTTAGAAATAAAACATCACAAACAGACAAGGTTCTTAACTACTCTAAGACTTGCCAATTTCATGAGTACTTTTCAACTCGTCTTCTTAGCTAAAGAACCCTGTCCACTTTTTCTCTTCGTGTTGCTCTTTGTAATGTGCAGTAAAATTCTGGCATCACAATTCTATCCTGAATATTGTCAGAGTTGTTTAACGGCTTGCAAGACCCAGCGTAGTTCAAATGGTTGTCTACTGGTTTGTGCTCTCCAGATGAGACTTAGGATCCATATACTCCAGCATTGCATCCTGTGTGCACTTTCTTTTTTCCATATGTGTGGCAGCTACTGGACAGTCCCCCTTTTTTTTAGACCAGCCATGACATATTGCTGCTACTAGATTTCTCTGTGTGTCTTTTTTTTTTTTTTTTTTTTTGTGCTGATCTCATTTTTTTCATCCTGATGTCCTAAAATTTTTCATTGACTGTCCAAATGTGTGGGGTGCTTTAATGTTCTCTTTGAGAAATGTTCTTCTCCAGCTCAGAAAGCCAAATGGGCTTGTATGCATTTATAAAAGTACTATAGACATCTTCCAATGTTTTATATTGACAGCTAGGAGCAGGCCATACTAACCCTGTAAACCTTCACATTCAAGTTGTTATAATGTAGTGCTCAACAACTTGTTTGCCACAGGCTCCTTTTTATCCTGCAGTAACTTAGGTTTTTATATTTTATGGTTTCTGTTGCAGTCCTGAACTTTTTAGACAAATGTATTAATTTATGCTCAGTGACTTATTTTAACAGAGGTTGCACTTTAAAGCTGAACTCCAGGGACATAGGTTCAATACACAATGAAAATGCATTTATATGCAAACTGTTTACCTGCCAAAGGATTTGGAATTTTATTGAGCCTGTCTTGTAATCCAGGGCCACACGGCTCAACCAGATACTTGTCCACTACAGCAGCAACAGCTTGGCTTAGTTTAGGAAAAAAAACCCTGCTAATTGGACAATGAAAAATCAAAAACAAATTGAAGACATCATCTATTTGTTTTCTTCTACTGTCAGCACTTGTGCTCCGCAGCAGAGCATGATTATCTCCTAGTGCTGCCCCTCTATATTCCAATCTGTGTGGTGTAATGAAAAAAAAAAACTGCAGTAATCTGGTGTTTTATTTATATAGCTGTTTGGAGTTTAGCTTTAAAAAATGTACTCCTACAAAAAAAACTCTTCCTGTATCGATATGCAGAGGGCTCCTAGAGGAGAACTCATGTGCGCCAGCATCATCGTCTCCTGTATCAAAATTTGTGTACTCCTATATATTCATGCACCCTATATCTGTGTTTCAATGGAGAGTTAAATGGGGTTCAAACGTTTTTTTTCAGTAAATGGTGCCACTCTTGAATTATGAAGTTTAGTAGGTGGGGACCCCTTCATATGGAGGACATGGGAGGAAGGATGCACTCTTTAAATTGAGAATTTCTTGAAAATTTAGCCTAGGGCTACATGGATGATCTTTTATTAGCTCAGTCACACTACTAAAATCTGGTTAGATTGACTATGCTTATATCACAGTCAATTGAATGAGGGCTGCTACATACAAGATTTTTAATATCACGACTGAGTAATCGGTCTCTCACGATTGCACAATGTTGCTCATCAATACTCATTTAGGAGATTTTTGGGTGATTTTTGCCACTTAAGTGTATACAATAAGATCAATCTCACGACACATATAACCCAACATTTTTCTAATTTTCTATAGTAGCACAAAATAGTAATTTTTTTTTTTTTTTTGCACTAGAAGATTTTCTTCAGTTTCTAAGAATAGAAATTGACAATGTAGCCCTAGGATTGCTCTGATTTACAAAGAAAATCACTGCCTTTTGCCTAATATGCTGAACACATACATGAATATATCACTGAAGTGCTGTGTATGGGAAGACTGTCTGTCTGCAGAACCAGTTCATTGTTACCGCTGCACTGAAGTTAGCAATAAATAACAGCGTGAAATTTATGTCATGGCTATTTTGGGGCTGCTCTGCCTAATTTACCAAGTAACCCTATAAAAATAACGGGAACACAAAATATATTCAAGTGCATTGATGATAGTGTGCCACCCAGGTCTTCTGCTTTAAATTGTGTTATAGGAAAAAAAATGCATCTATAATTTTATGACCAATCTTTGCAGTTTTTTAAAAAAATATATAGTAAAGCTATAGACACAATTTTATTTTTTTTGTGAAATTGTTTACCTAATATTTGAAGTAATCTATATTGATTATGCTGTAGTGCAGGCCTTTACAGGTTATGTTTAAAGAAACATTGTCATCTTGACCATGCAAAGCAAAGTGACAGTGTCTCTGAAAATGACAATTCCAGCTCCATCAGATAATTATCACCATGTTATGGGAAATGCTGGACATGCCAAATTCACAAAATTACCTTATTTTACCTTATTTGTGCTTCACTGATCTGCTGACAGTCATCCAGATACACAGATGTAGTGGTACAGACACTTTATTTGTAAGGGTTTTGGTACTAGAGATGTTAAATTGGACATTACCGGCTCCCAGAGCCAAGAAACCAAAAACAGGCATATATTTAGAGATTCGAACCGCCTTCTTTAACTGCCCCCTTGTTAAAGGATGAGTTGCGCTGCTACTACATGTTATCATCTGGCCATAACTGTAACCAGATAGCAATCACCAGTCTCTTAGCACCAGGAAACCAGTGACACCTTAAGGAGCACCTGTTTTCTACATGCACCAGGTAATTTTTTTTGAATTATATTTACAAGATGGTAGCTTGAAAGGTCAGCATAAACTAATGATTTATAAATATTTGTCATAAAAGAAGTTTATTAAAGTATAACTATAGGCAAAACTTTATTTTTTTTTATTTTGGATGGATGTATTTTCACCATCCTGTGTCCCATTTCAGAGATTTCCCTTCACTTCGTGTCCCATAGTCAAACAGGAACTGAGAGGAAATGCCTGCAAATTAAGGCAATCCCCTGGAGACCCCGCAGAACAAATGTCCCAGTTGGAAGGATTTCCCTCTTACTTTTCTAGAGACAACCCAAAATGTGGGATTTTCTTTAATTTCACGTTCAATGATAATGGTAAACAGGACAAACTGACTGTAAATCTCCTCAGCGAGGGAGCAGACAGCAATAAAACTGACAGGGGCTTTTACCCCTCTTCACTCTATCATAAGCTAAAAAAAAAAGTTTTGCCTTTAGTTATACTTTACGTAAATTGATTTAATATTTTGAATAATATTTCCAGTCACAAAATGGCTCTTCTGTTATCTGTAAAGAAAAAAGACAACCAGATCAGAAGATTGTTGTCTTGTGTCTGTGGGTACCATAAAAGACCGGTGCTCTGATGACGTTTGGGGTGTAATCAACTAATAGTTAGATTTAGATAAAATATACCCACGTTTCCTGACTCCAGTGTAACCTATGCTAAATTTCCTGACTCCGGTGTAGACCTATGCTAAATTTCCTGACTCCGGTGTAACCTATGCTAAATTTCCTGACTCCGATGTAGACCTATGCTAAATTTCCTGACTCCGGTGTAGACCTATGCTAAATTTCCTGACTCTGGTGTAGACCTATGCTAAATTTCCTGACTCCCATGTAGACTGATGCTAAATTTGTCGTCCAAACCAAACCTCAACTCTTTAGTACTTGCTTATTGGCCGTTATCCTACTCATTGCAATAATGTCTTTGGCAGGCTCTTTCCGAACAGATCTGTGTACAACTAGGTTTAAACTCCCGGGTGATATCAGATGGGCATTAAGCTGGCTACACGCAGTCGGGTTTACTTAGCAAAGCATGTGTGATAAGAAATGTTTTGCATAAATTGACCAGGCCAAACAGCCTCCTTCTGCTAGTACAGAGAGGGGGTGTATCCTTGCTGCCACTAATTTTGAAATTTGTCTGTTCTAATCTCCTGGCTATATCAAAGCCGAGCTATATAATGAACTGGAGAAAGTAGATGCTTGCCTGCTGTTTGCAAAGTGATAAATGTGAAATATTACACATTTATCCATTAAAAAAAATATATTTTCTTTTAACATTTTACTTTTAGCATTTATTACAATTACAAAAAATATATATTTATTTCTTTTAAGATAATTGTTTAGACCAGCATAAAGAACCTATTGCCCTTTATATTATACGTTAAAAAAAAAAAAATGGTAGCCAATACCAACCCATTAGTTTTGCTTTCATTACCCAAGACCAGAATTGTATGAAGTAAACCTGATTTGACTGGTGAAACCTTGCTAAGCAGTGTTTGCTGCTAAGAAAAATTCTAATCAATATTTGCCATTGTTGCTCTTCACATAGGTTTAATTATACCCAGTTCAGTTTTACTTCATTTTCTTTAATTACTGCTTTGATTAAATATTATGAGTCTATTTACAATATTACACAGTGCATTGTTTCCCTTTTCAAATATGAATAATATTTTTTGTACTATTTATTACAATAATTTCTGTATATACACAATGATTTATTGTAGCATAATAATGTGAATTATTGTCATTATTTTATTTTTTACAAATGATCCTTTTGAACTTATGTAGGTGCCATTGTTTGAATTTCCTTGTTGATTAACATTTTATTTGCTTTTGTATAATTGTATATATTATAAAGTTTTATCTGGATTGAGATGACCTTGCTCTTAAAGCGTCAGACCATACGATGACTGCTTATGTGTTTATTCGCCTCAGGCACATTTATATGCCAGCTGTAAAGACAATATCCGCTATATCGTTGTGTGGTGTATTTGTTATAGCATGCTTCTTTTTGTATATTTGTGTAAAGTGATAATGGTTTTATTCAGTATTTTTGAGACCGATGCAAAGTTCTGTCAGTGCTTTCGTTTTGTTTTATAAAATGGTTTGGTTTGACAAGCCCCAATTAGGAAGGGGCTTGAAATGTTATGATCATTTTGTCTTCTTTGTAGGTGACTAGGTAGGAAGAAGGATACACAACCATTTTCATTTTTATAATCATGCTTGAAATAAATGAAATCTCAACCTTCTCATCCCTTTGTCCACATATTATAGTGGGCCTCTTGGAGGCCTTGCTGTTTTTGTTGTCTGTAGCAACCAAATTATTCCTCTGTTTACTCTAGTGAAGTAACAGAGTGAAAATGAGAACCTGGTTGATATGGGCAACAAGAATATTTCTTTAGACACATGTGATCATAAGGCTTTAGTGCCTTTCACATCCCTTACAACATTGAAGAAGTTACCCCACTGGGACCTTTTTATGTAGTTAGGACCCTTAACAGTGTTGTGGGGATTCACTGTGGCTATTGTTACACCCAAGAACTTCATATTTAGCCACTGATTTTATAAAATCAAATGACACACTATATACTTTCAGCTAACTATTGAGATTTAATATTGCTGGGTATTAAAGACCACCTCATATACTTTTCTGGCAGTATGCTTATATGCATATTTTAGTTTCATGAGTTTATATGAAATGTATGAATAAGCTTGCTTGTTTGCAAAATGTGATTTTGCCCATTAAAAGTTGGGTATTCTAATCGTTTTCTGGCCAGACATTTAGATTAGAAGGGAAATGTAAACAGCCCTAATGGACGCGAGTTCACTTAGGCAATAAAAAATAAAAAATAAAAAAAATATTTTTAAAAAAATGACGTCACCATTGGCGGCAATGGCAATAAAGCACTGCAATATGTGTTAATCAGAGGCTGTGCAGTGAGCAGACTGACTTATTTACTCAGGGAAGCAGGAAATAAGCACTTTCAGATGTTCCAACATCCTAACTACTGGCCTTTGAAGGCTTCAGATAATAATATAGGACAGATCTGTTGTCTGCTATGTTGTAAAGTCAGTTATTTTTCTATAATTCAGTGAGGCGTTTTGTGTCCTCAAAATATACTTCTATATAAAATTTTATTAATGTGAAAATTATTTGGATCTAGATTAGCCATATTAATATTCTATTAAAAGGAAAACCATATTGGATGTTGTAATGTTATAATAAAACTATGAATCTTGGGCTGCGATGGCATCAAAACTGCCCCGTGACTGATGCCCAATAAAATCACTTGACAATTAGTTGTTAGCACCAATGTAACGTCAGAGCTTCCCATGGCCAGTCAGCCCTTGTCCTTCCTGCTTTTGAAATTCTTCTTGAAGGATTCCTTTTTGTAAGGTGCCTCTCTGGAGACCTGAAGAATAGATAGTTGTGCAAGCCTTTGAAACTGATTTAGTATAATGGGGCTGTATGAATAGGCCCTTGCTGCTAATACTTGGTTGTTTGTAGTTTTCAGTAGTTTTTACATTAATACCAAAACAGAATTTTTATTCAGCGTTTTATGTAATCTTGTAGGATGAGTGCAAGTAGCATCCTTTTTCCACTTGAGATATAAGCTGCATACTTTTTATAGGGTCTGTGCTCCCAGCAGAACCCTCTTGTAGCGTAGACAGGACCCGCTAACCTACCGCTAGCTCCTGTTTTAGTGACTTTTCACCAATTTGGACAAAAGTAGGTTGTGTTACAATTGGTGCCTAGCCACTGATCAACCTCAGGCTTACTAGTAGCAGAGCTGTTGTCTCTCTTACCATCTCCTGTTTTGTGCCGCACATAACGGTATACATCTGAGCTTTTCCTCTTGCCATAAGCCACACTAGGACCAGTAAAATTACAAATCTTGGGAGCCACAGAATGAATAAGCCAGTCTTTCAGCTTTGGAAGCTTCACAATTCTCTCGTTACATACGTAACGTTACGTGGCTGTTTTTTGGCCAAATAGTATGATATAAATGCATATGTAGTGTAGTGCACATGTAATGCTAACTAGTTCTACTTCTACAAATGACACTGCCTGAGCTGATATCTCCAATTGAGTGAAATGGCTGCCACGCCCAGGCTATAATTTTCCTAGCCAATATTTTAGAAATACAACTATGCACGCTAAGAAGAATGGGGGCAAATGAAATTTACTTATTTTTGTATGACTATGCTTTTCCCTATAGCATAAAAATCTGTAGCGTAAACTCAAAGAAAAGCTCCTGCTTTAGGCAGATACAATATTTATAGGAGACAATGGATATATTTGAGGTCTGTACACAAAGCAATGTTTGTCTTTTGATATGTCGTCACTATTTTATCTGTAGTGGTCGTAGACTTGTAGAATAATTGAATTATTTCAAGAACTGTTAGGCCTCGTACACCAAAATTGTTGTCTTGTGCATTTTACTATAGAGTTGGAGCTTTTAGTACTAGTCCTTCTACTTGTGGCCAACTCCCCACTGCACAAGCTTGATTTATGTAAGCCTTTCTCAACCTTTTTACTTTGTATGATCCCCTAAAAAATGTAGTTTTGAGGTCTCTGGGAACCCCTGCTAAAAATGTACTTACTGCTCGTGGTAAATCAGCATTGGTATAGGAAGGTAGCAAGTTTTCAATAAAAATGATCACCTTGAGTATTTGACACCCAGGACAGATCACTTTTTAAACACTCACATGCTACATACGTTAATTTTAAAACCAATTATCTTAAAATTAAATAATAACAGAAAAGAAATGCAGATAGCAAAAACTCTGTCCTCAAACACTGGTGGCCCATGTAGAAGTTAACCCCTTAGTTTGGTGGTCAATGGAAAATTGCCCCTTTTTGCTCTAGGAATCTCCAGCAACCTCAGGAGGAACCCTAGGATTACAGGGAACTCTGGTTGAAAACGGCCAATTTTTGTTGTGCTAAATGGAAGTGTAACATCACATTTGCGGCGAGCTTAGAAGACATGTTGTGTGTATGAGGCCTTAGTTTGGTACAGTATGTACATTTTGTTTCGATAAACTACAGCATAGATTACACAGCAGTCAGGCCACATATTCTTTCTTAATTGACATGATTTTGTGTTCAAATATTTTAATAAAGCTTTCAGAATTAACAATGTTATCAATGCGCTGGTTACAAAGGCATAGACAGAACAGATAATTACAAGCCTTCAGCAGATAATGTTGACCAAACGTAATTTTTTTTTAAATACAAAATTTGACATAAGTTGACATGATTTATTAACCTTTTTTTATATGTTTTGTACTTTTTTTAGTTACCCTTTTAAAATAGGGGACTTACAGCTGCTGTTTTGTAAGTGCGAGCTGCCGGGCTGTAATTTTTTATCCTTACTACTTACATATTAAGTCACTCATTTTGAACCAGCATGCATCCCGTGAAGCATTGACACAGCTGATATGTACAGATTGTTCTAGGTGAGATGCAAAGGATTTGCAATGATTGTCTCCTTTTTAGCTTGAAAGACAATTCAGCAAGGTAGCTCTCTTATTTCTATTTTATTATGTTACTTTTAAGCTGTACTGGTGTTTTTGATTTTTTTCTAATTTCTGAATTCATAATAAATATGGCCTGTGAAAATACTATCATTAGCATATATGATTGAATTCCATGGAGCAAATGCGGAGAGTGGAGCTATTCCTTATAGCATGTAGCAAGGTATCATTTGCCAAGTGGAACAAGGAATTTAGTTGCTTATAAGTATGTTTGATCCAGTATTCACAATGTTCCGATTTTTGTAGTAAAGATACTAAGGTTTCACAATATGCAATTCTATATGCATTTTATTCTTAATACTTATTTTATGTAGTTTTGTGAAAAGACAAAGCTTCCTAAAGTGGAGAATGTATTAACCCCCCTGGTGGCTAGTAAACACAAGAAAGCCAGATTTATAACTTTTTTTTTTTCCTGAGGATTGGTATATGAAGAATTATATCTAATACTTTCACCGTTATACCATAGACTACCACTGTGGGGCATCCTACAAATAGCAGACGCTTGGTAGTACGTGTTCTTGCACAGTGGTCTTTTATTCAAGTACGAATGAAATAGGAAATATAGGACTATACCGGAGACAAATACTCTGCTATTAAATATATAGATGCTGTATGTGCTGCTAAGAGATGAAACATATTTTTAATTTACATTTACTCCCTTTTTATGCTGTGCTTCCATTTTTAAAAGCAGTGTGATCACAAATTAGTTTTGTGCATTTGCTTGCCTATGTTTAGGCATTACGTTTGTTGCTAATATGTTTTTCCCCTAATCAGTGACACCGTCATATGCTTGTCTTGTACCTCAGTTAGTGTGACTCAAGATACAGTGCTCATTCAGTCTTGCTACCAGACAGTGGCCTTGTAGGCTTGTTGGTGAAGCCCACAGGGTAGGACTGTGAAACAGAATACAGTTGTAGCAATTTTATTATATTCAAGTAGTTTGTACTGCATAGCTAAGCTAATGGTTGCTATTTCTAAAATTTGGGATGATTCAGAATAAAAACAAAACAAAACAAAAAATTGTTATATACGCTATATTGTCGGCTTTTATATACAGATCTTGTACACAGTACAAGTGCATTATTCAGTTCAAGCTACTAAAATTTTGTTTGCATCGTTGAGTGTTTGGATAACATAGTTTCATTAGGGGTGCTAGGACTAATGATGAAAGTTCAGGAAGCCATCTCTGTCTGATAAAAAAATGATTTCTGATTGGTTGCTATGGCCAACTGCACTTAGCATGCAGTCATTGCTTTTTGCCCTGCCTTAATGAGTAACCCTCTTTGAACCTTTCCACCCAAACATGGTGCTGTTTCTTTCTTTACTTGTTCATCAGCAAATGACACAAAACAAATAATAGAATTGCTTTTGGCTGTGTACATAATAACATGGTGCTATTTAGTACTGGCAACTACTGTATAAAAGCCAGTGGTAAAAATCTAGCAGCGTTGACAGCCAGGACCACAAGTGGGTTTTCACAAACACTATCATAATAGCATATAGCACAATGCAATGTGCCGCATAGCAGCCAGCCAGAAAAAATTGAATATTTGCACAGCATAATGGAAGCTGGTTGTCCTGGATTACTGCATCTTGCACATTATCATTTTCTTTGAGTTGCCTTATTGAATCAGGGTGTTCCTTTTCTGCTGACCCTCTTCTGCTACTTCTCAGATAGCTATCGAATAGGTATATATAGATACACTGACTTCAACAGATTTAACATTTAAACATATGCCAGCTTCACAGAAGGTCTGCCAATACGATCTAGGACAGCTAGGCTATTCACATGAACTGAAGACAACACATACATACACGTTCACAATGCTGCTCTATTATAGAAAAATTACGAGACGTGACATGGAGTAGCACACCTAAATTTAAAGCCATAATTCAAATTGGAGGATGTAGTGTTAATTTTTTTTTTTTCTTGTGTATTTTACTATAGAATATATTGAATGTGTAATTAGTTTATTTATTTTATCCTAATGTGGTTTGATGTTTTACCTTTTGAAAAACAAAGGCATATTATTTTAATTGATGTATATATATTTTTTGATTTTGAAGATATTATTTGATTTATATTATGGTAGTTACAGGATTTTGTGTATAAATATGGATGTGCAATATGACCACATAGTTCACACACCCCCTTTTCCTTGCTATTGTTAGAGTTAAGATATATGGATACATTTGCTGCTTTCTTGCTTTTATATTGTGCACACACAGTAGCTGGTTGGCATTTGTGATGTGCTCAACCTGATCTTTGTTTAGCAGCTGGCTGTATAGAGATCATACTGTGATTACCATAAAGATGGTGTGTTGGTTTATAAGATAAATCAATAAAAATTTCAGTAGTGTCTGTGTATCCCATGCAGCCAGATTCCAGTTCTCACCTTCCTATTTACTTTGATCATAGGAAAAGTAGTACTATGTTGCTTGCCAGGGAGAGCACAGATCATATGCAGCATGTGCTCTATATAGCTACTTGCTGAACAAATCTTATCATATTTTGTGTTCCATGAACAATAACAGACTTTTTTTTTCTTTTTTTTATGCAGCCTAAAAATCCCATTAAACTTGCAGATTAACGCACATTTGCACAAGTACTTGGCACTCCTGTATTAAATAATGCACACGTAGAATTACTCAGTAGCTCATCATAAATTATTTTAATGTGTATGCCTTTTAGCAAAAGAGACCTATTCCAGAGTGAAGATAAAGCAAGATGTTATTTTTCAGTAAGCCTATATTAAGTTCTCATGCATACTCTTCAAAGTTATTTATGTTGCATGATAACATAATGTAAAATGTGAACTACTGAATAAAGAGCATGTATAAAAAAAAAAAAATTGCAGACTTTGTGATGACTGCAAAATGTCTAAAACGAAGAATGCTGCTCGCTGGCGGTGGAATTCTGCGGTTTAGGATATTTGCCAATGATGTAAATAGATATCATGCTTTAAGTAACTGTGATTGTGAATTACATGACTCAGAACTGTCCTCTACCTCACAAGAAACTAACAGGTGTTTTATATGGTTTGAAATGACAAAATGCATTTATCTGGTCAATCAGTTTACAAAATGTGGGAAAAAATAATATATATATATATATATATATATTGCAACATTACATACTGTGCTTTCTGCTTATACCTCAAAATGTATTTTTGTGTTGTTTTCCATTGTCATTCCTGTACATAATGAAGACCAATGTTGGATTCAAATCTTAATAAAACATGATGTGGTGACTCTGTTGTTGTATTTATTGTAAGCTTTAATCAGTCCAGTCCACAGAATTGAAAATGCAACGGTGGGGGGTTCACATTCCCTCACTTCCTGTCTCCCTGTTATGGAAGAGAAGGTGAGAGGAAATTTCTTAAACGTATACATGTAGTTTATCCCACAGAATCAGACCAGTCTCCACTTCAAGATCACATTAACTTGGTATAAAGCCGTTTTTTTGCCGGTTTTTTGCAGCCACAGCTGCTGCAGCTTTCACTTCTTCCTCCACGACATTGCATCTGGCTAATGCCTAGTAATAAAGGGCGAGCTTCCTATAAACTATAATGGACCTGCCATTATAGTCTGTGGAAAATTGTTTCCATTTTGTGTGCACTGAGGTGTTAGGTGGTATTCTTTTAGCACACTGGACCCTTTGCTTCAGGCAGATCCAGCAGTTGTAAACTCAGACCCAGAGAAGGGTGAAGGCAGAATGGGGCCCTGAGTAAGGTAGCTGCTTTGGTCTCCCCCATCCTTTCAAATTCAAAAATACATTAATAAAGCTCGTTTCATACGAGCTGCAGCTTGTTAAAATACAGATGTGGTGGCTTCACTGTGCCTAGTTCAACCCTTAGGCCTGTTTCACACAGGCTTCAGCTTGTATAAGAGCAGTGTAAACAGCAAGCTTTGACAAAGCATTAGCAGAGCTTTTAGCAAGCTTTGTTTGAAGCTTTTAAAGTATCATTCAACTTCAGTTAGTAAATCTTGAACACAGATCCTAATAGGTGTGTTGATTGCAATTTCAAACAAGCTGCTAGCAGGCTTTCAAAAGGCTTCAAGAAGTGCTGAAGCCTGCTCGCAGTTTGTTTTTAAGTGGGAATCACCACTCCTATTAAGATCTGTGTTTAGCATTTACACTGGAGCTAAACGGTACAGTAAAAGCTTCAACAAAGCTTGCTGAAAGCTCTGCAAATGCTTTGCCAAAGCTTGCTGTTCCCACTGCTCTTATACAAGCTGAAGCCTGTGTGAAACAGGCCTAAGGATTGAACCAGGCACAATGAAGCCACCACATCTGTATTGTCTGTACTAGCATGACCCACCCCCATCACATACTAGAAAACTACAAATGCATCCTCCCTTGTGCCAGGGTGCAGAGCTTTGACCAGTGCTGCTATTCCACTGGTTTACTGCAGGAGCATGAAGGTTGTAATAGGATCCCCTGGACATCCACCAGGTTTCAGTTCAGAGGTGTCCAACCTTTTGACCTTTTGGGCCACATTGGAAGAAGGGAATTGTCTTGGGCCACATTTGCTTGGGCACGGCAGCCCATTCATTTGAATGGGCTGTTGTGCCTGCGTTTCATGCAGGAAAAAGGTTGCTGCATCATTTTTATACCGCGTTGGCTGGGAAATCGCTTTTGCACGGCCTTCTTCCAGACATTTCTGGGCCACATGCTGGACACCCCTGCTCTAGACTTTACCTAAACACATACTTTCGTTTAGCTATTAGCTCTCTTCCCTCCTTGCAAAGTCGCTTGCTGGATATATATTATTGAAAATAAAATCTCAAAAAAATGTCAGTACTTATAAGAGACTGATTTTGATTTTCAGCCTTCTGGGAAATCTTCAACACTACACGCAGGAGACAGTTTCCATTTGGTACAAAATCTCACAAAAATGTTGAGGCTCATGTTGCCAAAACCAGTGAGGCACAATAAACTCAAGTAGAGAGGGTTAGGGCACAGGATACTGAAAACGGAAATTCAAGACCTCTTGTAATAGTTCATACAGAGATAAGGACCTCTACGATGTAACCAACCATATGTACTCTGGAAAACACCACTAGGTAGCACAAGTATCTTTAGAATGAGCAGAATTGACTGCCTGCAGTGTCCACTGGCAGCAGGTAATACACAGCTCTCCATATACAGGTAATTGACCAGATTTTCTCCAGCTTGCTGCCTCTAGTTTCTCCTCAGTCAGGTGCTGGGGATGTCTGCAAAGTGGTTCCCGTCCATAGGTACAAACAAGCATATCATCTTAAGATCACACTACAACCACTCTGTGAGGAATGTCTAGTGCAAGCGCAAGACTGAAGCAGACCTATAACATTTGGGCCAGTTTTACATGTGCTTCAGCTTGTATAAAAGCAGCCTCAACGGCAAGCTTTTGCAAAGCTTTTGGCAAGCTTCAAGCAGCTTTCTCTAAGCCTTTAAAGCACCCTTTTAGCTCCTATTTGGAAATATTATACACAGATCTTAATAGGGGTGCTGATTATCACTTTAAAGAAGATCCTAGCAGTCTTCACCAGGCTTTCAACAAGCTTCAAGTAGTACTGAAGCTGGCTAACAGCTTGCTTAAAGTGGCAATTGGCACTTCCATTGAGATCTGTGTTCATTATTTAAAAAAACAGGAGCTGAAAAGTGCTTTAAAAGCTTCCACAAAGCTTGCTGAAAGCTCTTTTCTGAATGAACACCGTGAGTGATTGGTAGCAAGCACTCGCTGTGTTCAATCATTACTGAAGCATAGTAAACAGTTTTTACTATGTTTCGGTTTGTAAATGAACAGGAAGCAGCTTGGCACAGAGCACTTACTGTGAAATCCCTGTCCTCAGTCCCTTTCTCAAAAGTAGGACATCACGGGTCTAGACCCCCTAAAAAAAAAAAATTGTAAAAAAACACCAATCTCTGCTCTACTGCCTCATCCACTGCTCTATTGACTGACACCACCCGCTGTCCTACTGACACCAACCTCTGCCCTACTGACACATCCACTGCTCTACAAATGCCATCCATGTTTTAGTACATAATACAAATATTAAAAAATGTTTGTTTATGTCTATTCATAAGTGTGTATGTATTTGTGTGTGTGTGTGTATGTATATATATATATATATATATATATATATATATATATATATATATATATATATATATATATATATATATATATATATATACACACACACACGCGCATATGTGTTTGGGGTGCACACCTATGTAACCGAGTACCACAGTCACTAAATGCATAGGCACACCCTAATCACCAGGGTTGTAAGGGGGGGGGGGGGCTTTGGGAACCCTGATTTAAGGGGGGATGCTGAAAGCTCTGATGTAAGTGGGGACTTTGGTGAGCAGAAACCCCCTTACATCAGAGTTCCTCTTTACACCAAGGGCTACAGCGTTCCCCTTAAAAAAAAATTGCCCTGCGCCGCGTGTGTTTTGGTTTGGCTTTAAGAAAAGGTGGCAACCCTTGTCCAGACTCAACTATCACTGCAAAAGACATGTCTGGGAACAGCCAAGTCCTATAATGTTTCACATATCCAATGCATTTTGTGGCAACTGGGGGTTCACAGCACATGGGACCTTGATTTTCAAACTGGACATGCTGATCCCCTTTTTTTCAATACATTGAGTCAGTGATGTAGAACAAGTATGCAGATAAGGCCTCCTGACCTTTCTCTGATTCAAAAACTAATAAAGCTAGTGGGGTGGTTGAGGGTTGACCCCACTGTATGTTTTGTTTTTTTTTCGGGGGTGGGGCTTGTCAAGTTTTGCTTTACAGGCTTATATGTTCTTTAAATTAATTTTAGCAAGAAAAGCCTCTTTTATGCCCATCCCTGATTTAGTTTCACTTCACTACTGATCCGTAACTTTCCCTTATTCAGGGCCAAGTTTCAGCAGTCTCCTGGCCCTTACTGTCCACTGGGGCAGCCAGCTTATTGAACAACTGATTGGTAGTTGGCGGGTCTTAAACATAAAGTCAGGGAAAGTCTGTAACAAAGTAAACATCAGGAATGAGCACTGAAGTGGCCCTTTTCTGGATAATAAAGGTAGTAGACATCTTGTGGCATCTGCTTTTAGGTGCGGCTTTTACCTTTTAGATGTTTAATATGGAGTGCACTTTAATACCATATAGCTATCATTTACAGTGTTGTAAGTAGTGTAGGAATAGTATTCATTTGAAAAAGATCAATAGATATTTTTACTATGATTCCTAAAATATAATATAGAAGCCTTGGAAATTCGCATTCCCATTTTTTCCCCCCTCTCTCTCCTAAATAGGACACTGAGAGCAGAAAGGAAAATACACTATAATGTCAAAAGTATTGGGACACCTGCCTTTACACGCACATGAATTTTAATGGCGTCCTAGTCCATAGGGTTCAATATTGAGTTGGCCGACCCTTTGCTATAACAGCTTCAACTTATCTGGGAAGGATGTCCAAAAGGTTTAGGAGTGTGTCTATGGGAATGTTTGACCATTCTCCCAGAAGCGCATTTGTACAGGCCAGTCAAGTTCCTCCACTCTAAACTTGCTCATCCATGTCTTTATGGACCTTTCTTTGTGCACTAGTGCGCAGTCATGTTGGAACAGGAAGGGGTCATCCCCAAACTGTTCCCACAAAGTTGAGAGAATAGAATTGTCCAAAATGTCTTGGTATGCTGACACCTTAAGAGTTCCCTTCACTGGAACTAAGGCGGCCAAGCCCAAGCCCTGACAAACAACCCCACACCATAATCCCCCCCACCAAATAATTTGGACAAAGCAAGGTTCATAACATAATGGGTGAGCGAGTTTTGGGTGGAGCAACTTGACTGGTGTGCACAGAGTCCTAACCTCAACCTGATAGAAAACCTTTGGGATGAATTAGAGCGGATACTGCGAGCCAGGCCTTCTCATCCAACATCAGTGCCTTACCTCACAAATGTGCTTCTGGAAGATATTAAAATTTATGATACTGCAGCTTACCAAATCTTAGATGTGATGGCTGCATTCATTTCCTCTTAAGGCTTTCTTCTTACAGTATGAAAAAGGTGTGCGGCGCTGCCTGAATTACAACAAAGTGCTCCATGGTACATTTGAAAAAAAACAATACTGTTCACGTAATATTCAAGTTCATACTGTGCAACAATACAATAAAGTGCTCCGTGCTGTGACCAGAAAAAACGTCCACATTCAATAAAAGTTCATATGCTGCAATGAGAAAGTGCTATATCGACAAAGTGCTCAGTGTTTCTTTATGCATACATCCAGTGCTCCAGGTGCAACACTCTGTGCTCCCCTCTTATGTGTCCTCACTCCCTGGAACAATGATATGTCAGTGCATTACATAAAGGTAAGGGTATATATGGAGTGCTTGGCAGCATTTACTAAAAGGGATTGGCTGTATTTTTCTCCTGCAGCTTCTAAATGCCAGTTTCTCCTCCTCTTCCTCCCACCAGCATTGAGTGGCTGCAGGAGATTTAGTAAATGCCGCCCCGCTGCCCCTCCTGTCCGGGTTCTTATTGCTGGACAGCCCCTTCCCCCCCAGCAGCGCTTCCTCTCTCTCCTCTCTATCTTTCTAGAATCTAGATAGAGAGCGGGAGAAAGGGCTGGTAAATATATCATTTACTGACCCCTTCCTTTTTTGAATGAACGCAGTGAGTGATCAGTACCATTCACTTACTGTGTTAATTCATAACTTAAGTTTACTATGCTTTAGTTTGTGAATGAACAGGAAGCCGTTCTGCACAGAGCACTTTCCATTCATTCACTGTCCAATGCAGCTGAGGCTACAGGGAAAGGGACTGGGGAATCTCTGTCCTCTGTCTAAAAAGTGAGACATCAGGGGTCTGTGTAGACCCCTGATATTCCACCAAATGGGGTGGGAGGGGGGGCTACTGACATCATTGCCCTACTGACACCATCCACTGCTCTGCTGACTGACACCATCCACTGCTCTGCTGACTGACACCATCCACTGCCCTACTGACACTATCCACTGCTCTGCTGACTGACACCATCTACTGCCCTACTGACAAAATCCACTGCTCTGCTGACTGACACTATCCACTGCTCTACTGACACCATCCACTGCCCTACTGACACCATCCACTGCTCTGCTTACTGACATCATCCACTGCTCTGCTGACTGACACCATCCACTGCCCTACTGACACCATCCCCAACCCTACTGACACCGTCCACTACCCTACAGACACTGTCCACTGCCCTACTGACACCATCCACTGCCCTACTGACACCATCCACTGCTCTGCTGATTGACACCATCCACTGCCCTACTGACACCATCCACTGCTCTACTGACACCATGCACTGCTCTGTTGACTGACACCATCCATTGCCCTACTGACACCATCCACTGCTCTGCTGACTGACACCATCCACTGCCCTACTGACACCATCCACTGCTCTGTTGACTAACACCATCCTCTGCTCTGTTGACTGACACCATCCACTGCCCTGCTGACTGACACCATCCACTGCCCTACAGACACCGTCCACTACCCTACAGACACTGTCCACTGCCCTACTGACACCATCCACTGCACTACTGACACCATCCACTGCTCTGCTGATTGACACCATCCACTGCCCTACTGACACCATCCACTGCTCTACTGACACCATGCACTGCTCTGTTGACTGACACCATCCATTGCCCTACTGACACCATCCACTGCTCTGCTGACTGACACCATCCACTGCCCTACTGACACCATCCACTGCTCTGCTTACTGACATCATCCACTGCTCTGCTGACTGACACCATCCACTGCCCTACTGACACCATCCACTGCTCTGCTGACTGACACCATCCGCTGCCCTACTGACACCATCCACTGCTCTGCTGACTGACACCATCCACTGCCCTACTGACATCATCCACTGCTCTGCTGACTGACACCATCCACTACCCTACTGACACCATCCACTACCCTACTGACACCATCCACTGCCCTACTGACTGACACCATCCACTGCTCTGTTGACTGACACCATCCACTGCTCTGTTGACTGACACCATCCACTGCCCTACTGACACCATCCAATGCCCTGCTGACTGACACCATCCACTGCCCTACAGACACTGTCCACTGCCCTACTGACACCATCCACTGCTCTGCTGACTGACACCATCCACTGCCCTTCTGACACCATCCACTGCTCTGCTGACACCATCCACTGCTCTGCTGACACCATCCACTGCTCTGCTGACACCATCCACTGCCCTACTGACACCATCCACTGCCCTACTGACTGACACCATCCATTGCCCTACTGACACCATCCACTGCTCTGCTGACTGACACCATCCACTGCCCTACAGACACTGTCCACTGCCCTACTGACACCATCCACTGCTCTGCTGACTGACATCATCCACTGCCCTACAGACACCGTCCACTGCCCTACAGACACTGTCCACTGCTCTACTGATATCATCCACTGCTCTTCTGACTGACACCATCCACTGCCCTACTGACACCATCCACTGCCCTGCTGACTGACACCATCCACTGCCCTACAGACACCGTCCACTGCCCTACAGACACTGTCCACTGCCCTACAGACACCGTCCACTGCCCTACTGATATCATCCACTGCTCTGCTGACTGACACCATCCACTGCTCTGCTGACTGACACCATCCACTGCCCTACTGACACCATCCACTGCCCTACTGACTGACACCATCCACTGCCCTACTGACACCATCCACTGCTCTGTTGACTGACACCATCCTCTGCTCTGTTGACTAACACCATCCACTGCCCTGCTGACTGACACCATCCACTGCCTTACAGACACCATCCACTGCCCTACAGACACTGTCCACTACCCTACTGACACCATCCACTGCTCTGCTGACTGACACCATCCACTGCCCTACTGACACCATCCACTGCTTTGCTGACTGACATCATCCACTGCCCTACTGATATCATCCACTGCTCTGCTGACTGACATCATCCACTGCCCTACAGACACCGTCCACTGCCCTACAGACACTGTCCACTGCCCTACTGACACCATCCACTGCTCTGCTGATTGACACCATCCGCTGCCCTACTGACACCATCCACTGCTCTACTGACACCATGCACTGCTCTGTTGACTGACACCATCCATTGCCCTACTGACACCATCCACTGCTCTGATGACTGACACCATCCACTGCCCTACTGACACCATCCACTGCTCTGCTGACTGACATCATCCACTGCCCTACAGACACCGTCCACTGCCCTACTGATATCATCCACTGCTCTGCTGACTGACACCATCCACTGCCCTACTGACACCATCCACTGCTCTGCTGACTGACACAATCCACTGCCCTACTGACACCATCCACTGCCCTACTGACACCATCCACTGCTCTGTTGACTGACACCATCCTCTGCTCTGTTGACTGACACCATCCACTGCCCTGCTGACTGACACCATCCACTGCCCTACAGACACCGTCCACTGCCCTACAGACACCGTCCACTGCCCTACAGACACTGTCCACTGCCCTACTGACACCATCCACTGCCCTACTGACACCATCCACTGCTCTGCTGATTGACACCATCCACTGCCCTACTGACACCATCCACTGCTCTACTGACACCATGCACTGCTCTGTTGACTGACACCATCCATTGCCCTACTGACACCATCCACTGCTCTGCTGACTGACACCATCCACTGCCCTACTGACACCATCCACTGCTCTGCTGACTGACATCATCCACTGCCCTACAGACACCGTCCACTGCCCTACTGATATCATCCACTGCTCTGCTGACTGACACCATCCACTGCCCTACTGACACCATCCACTGCCCTGCTGACACCATCCACTGCTCTGTTGGCTGACACCATCCATTGTCCTACTGACACCATCCACTGCTCTGCTGACTGACATCATCCACTGCCCTACAGACACTGTCCACTGCCCTACTGATATCATCCACTGCTCTGCTGACTGACACCATCCACTGCCCTACTGACACCATCCACTGCCCTACTGACTGACACCATCCACTGCCCTACTGACTGACACCATCCACTGCCCTACTGACACCATCCACTGCTCTGCTGAATGACACCATCCACTGCCCTACTGACACCATCCACTGCCCTACTGACTGACACCATCCACTGCATTACTGACACCATCCACTGCCCTACTGACACCATCCACTGCTCTGCTTACTGACATCATCCACTGCTCTGCTGACTGACACCATCCACTGCCCTACTGACACCATCCACTGCTCTGCTGACTGACACCATCCGCTGCCCTACTGACACCATCCACTGCTCTGCTGACTGACACCATCCACTGCCCTACTGACATCATCCACTGCTCTGCTGACTGACACCATCCACTACCCTACTGACACCATCCACTACCCTACTGACACCATCCACTGCCCTACTGACTGACACCATCCACTGCTCTGTTGACTGACACCATCCACTGCTCTGTTGACTGACACCATCCACTGCCCTACTGACACCATCCAATGCCCTGCTGACTGACACCATCCACTGCCCTACAGACACTGTCCACTGCCCTACTGACACCATCCACTGCTCTGCTGACTGACACCATCCACTGCCCTTCTGACACCATCCACTGCTCTGCTGACACCATCCACTGCTCTGCTGACACCATCCACTGCTCTGCTGACACCATCCACTGCCCTACTGACACCATCCACTGCCCTACTGACTGACACCATCCATTGCCCTACTGACACCATCCACTGCTCTGCTGACTGACACCATCCACTGCCCTACAGACACTGTCCACTGCCCTACTGACACCATCCACTGCTCTGCTGACTGACATCATCCACTGCCCTACAGACACCGTCCACTGCCCTACAGACACTGTCCACTGCTCTACTGATATCATCCACTGCTCTTCTGACTGACACCATCCACTGCCCTACTGACACCATCCACTGCCCTGCTGACTGACACCATCCACTGCCCTACAGACACCGTCCACTGCCCTACAGACACTGTCCACTGCCCTACAGACACCGTCCACTGCCCTACTGATATCATCCACTGCTCTGCTGACTGACACCATCCACTGCTCTGCTGACTGACACCATCCACTGCCCTACTGACACCATCCACTGCCCTACTGACTGACACCATCCACTGCCCTACTGACACCATCCACTGCTCTGTTGACTGACACCATCCTCTGCTCTGTTGACTAACACCATCCACTGCCCTGCTGACTGACACCATCCACTGCCTTACAGACACCATCCACTGCCCTACAGACACTGTCCACTACCCTACTGACACCATCCACTGCTCTGCTGACTGACACCATCCACTGCCCTACTGACACCATCCACTGCTTTGCTGACTGACATCATCCACTGCCCTACTGATATCATCCACTGCTCTGCTGACTGACATCATCCACTGCCCTACAGACACCGTCCACTGCCCTACAGACACTGTCCACTGCCCTACTGACACCATCCACTGCTCTGCTGATTGACACCATCCGCTGCCCTACTGACACCATCCACTGCTCTACTGACACCATGCACTGCTCTGTTGACTGACACCATCCATTGCCCTACTGACACCATCCACTGCTCTGATGACTGACACCATCCACTGCCCTACTGACACCATCCACTGCTCTGCTGACTGACATCATCCACTGCCCTACAGACACCGTCCACTGCCCTACTGATATCATCCACTGCTCTGCTGACTGACACCATCCACTGCCCTACTGACACCATCCACTGCTCTGCTGACTGACACAATCCACTGCCCTACTGACACCATCCACTGCCCTACTGACACCATCCACTGCTCTGTTGACTGACACCATCCTCTGCTCTGTTGACTGACACCATCCACTGCCCTGCTGACTGACACCATCCACTGCCCTACAGACACCGTCCACTGCCCTACAGACACCGTCCACTGCCCTACAGACACTGTCCACTGCCCTACTGACACCATCCACTGCCCTACTGACACCATCCACTGCTCTGCTGATTGACACCATCCACTGCCCTACTGACACCATCCACTGCTCTACTGACACCATGCACTGCTCTGTTGACTGACACCATCCATTGCCCTACTGACACCATCCACTGCTCTGCTGACTGACACCATCCACTGCCCTACTGACACCATCCACTGCTCTGCTGACTGACATCATCCACTGCCCTACAGACACCGTCCACTGCCCTACTGATATCATCCACTGCTCTGCTGACTGACACCATCCACTGCCCTACTGACACCATCCACTGCCCTGCTGACACCATCCACTGCTCTGTTGGCTGACACCATCCATTGTCCTACTGACACCATCCACTGCTCTGCTGACTGACATCATCCACTGCCCTACAGACACTGTCCACTGCCCTACTGATATCATCCACTGCTCTGCTGACTGACACCATCCACTGCCCTACTGACACCATCCACTGCCCTACTGACTGACACCATCCACTGCCCTACTGACTGACACCATCCACTGCCCTACTGACACCATCCACTGCTCTGCTGAATGACACCATCCACTGCCCTACTGACACCATCCACTGCCCTACTGACTGACACCATCCACTGCATTACTGACACCATCCACTGCTCTGTTGACTGACACCATCCACTGCTCTGTTGACTGACACCATCCACTGCCCTACTGACACCATCCACTGCTCTGCTGAATGACACCATCCACTGCCCTACTGACACCATCCACTGCCCTACTGACTGACACCATCCACTGCATTACTGACACCATCCACTGCTCTGCTGACTGACACCATCCACTGCCCTACTGACACCATCCACTGCCCTACTGACACCATCCACTGCTCTGTTGACTGACACCATCCTCTGCTCTGTTGACTGACACCATCCACTGCCCTGCTGACTGACACCATCCACTGCCCTACAGACACCGTCCACTGCCCTACAGACACTGTCCACTGCCCTACTGACACCATCCACTGCCCTACTGACACCATCCACTGCTCTGCTGATTGACACCATCCACTGCCCTACTGACACCATCCACTGCTCTACTGACACCATGCACTGCTCTGTTGACTGACACCATCCATTGCCCTACTGACACCATCCACTGCTCTGCTGACTGACACCATCCACTGCCCTACTGACACCATCCACTGCTCTGCTGACTGACATCATCCACTGCCCTACAGACACCGTCCACTGCCCTACTGATATCATCCACTGCTCTGCTGACTGACACCATCCACTGCCCTACTGACACCATCCACTGCTCTGCTGACTGACACCATCCACTGCCCTACTGACACCATCCACTGCCCTACTGACACCATCCACTGCTCTATTGGCTGACACCATCAATTGTCCTACTGACACCATCCACTGCTCTGCTGACTGACACCATCCACTGCCCTACTGCACCATCCACTGCTCTGCTGACTTGACATCATCCACTGCCCTACTGACACCATCCACTGCCCTACTGACACCATCCACTGCCCTACTGACTGACACCATCCACTGCCCTACTGACACCATCCACTGCCCTACTGACTGACACCATCCACTGCCCTACTGACACCATCCACTGCTCTGCTGAATGACACCATCCACTGCCCTACTGACACCATCCACTGCCCTACTGACTGACACCATCCACTGCATTACTGACACCATCCACTGCTCTGTTGACTGACACCATCCACTGCTCTGTTGACTGACACCATCCACTGCCCTGCTGACACCATCCACTGCCCTGCTGACTGACACCATCCACTGCCCTACAGACACCGTCCACTGCCCTACTGACACCATCCACTGCTCTGCTGACTGACACCAACCACTGCCCTACTGACACCATCCACTGCTCTACTGACACCATGCACTGCTCTGTTGACTGACACTATCCATTGCCCTACTGACACCATCCACTGCCCTACTGACTGACACCATCCACTGCCCTACTGACACCAACCACTGCCCTACTGACTGACACCATCCACTGCCCTACTGACACCATCCACTGCTCTGCTGACTGACACCATCCACTGCCCTGCTGACACCATCCACTGCCCTACTGACACCATCCACTGCTCTGTTGACTGACACCATCCACTGCCCTGCTGACTGACACCATCCACTGCCCTACAGACACCGTCCACTGCCCTACAGACACCGTCCACTGCCCTACAGACACCGTCCACTGCCCTACAGACACTGTCCACTGCCCTACTGACACCATCCACTGCCCTACAGACACCGTCCACTGCCCTACTGACACCATCCACTGCTCTGCTGACTGACACCAACCACTGCCCTACTGACACCATCCACTGCTCTACTGACACCATGCACTGCTCTGTTGACGGACACCATCCATTGCCCTACTGACACCATCCACTGCCCTACTGACTGACACCATCCACTGCCCTACTGACACCATCCACTGCCCTACTGACTGACACCATCCACTGCCCTACTGACACCATCCACTGCTCTGCTGAATGACACCATCCACTGCCCTACTGACACCATCCACTGCCCTACTGACTGACACCATCCACTGCATTACTGACACCATCCACTGCTCTGTTGACTGACACCATCCACTGCTCTGTTGACTGACACCATCCACTGCCCTACTGACACCATCCACTGCTCTGTTGACTGACACCATCCACTGCCCTGCTGACACCATCCACTGCCCTGCTGACTGACACCATCCACTGCCCTACAGACACCGTCCAGTGCCCTACAGACACCGTCCACTGCCCTACTGACACCATCCACTGCTCTGCTGACTGACACCAACCACTGCCCTACTGACACCATCCACTGCTCTACTGACACCATGCACTGCTCTGTTGACTGACACCATCCATTGCCCTACTGACACCATCCACTGCCCTACTGACTGACACCATCCACTGCCCTACTGACACCATCCACTGCCCTACTGACTGACACCATCCACTGCCCTACTGACACCATCCACTGCTCTGCTGAATGACACCATCCACTGCTCTGCTGAATGACACCATCCACTGCCCTACTGACACCATCCACTGCTCTGCTGACTGACACCATCCACTGCATTACTGACACCATCCACTGCTCTGTTGACTGACACCATCCACTGCTCTGTTGACTGACACCATCCACTGCCCTACTGACACCATCCACTGCTCTGCTGAATGACACCATCCACTGCCCTACTGACACCATCCACTGCCCTACTGACTGACACCATCCACTGCATTACTGACACCATCCACTGCTCTGCTGACTGACACCATCCACTGCCCTACTGACACCATCCACTGCCCTACTGACACCATCCACTGCTCTGTTGACTGACACCATCCTCTGCTCTGTTGACTGACACCATCCACTGCCCTGCTGACTGACACCATCCACTACCCTACTGACACCATCCACTGCCCTACTGACACCATCCACTGCTCTACTGACACCATCCACTGCTCTGTTGACTGACACCATCCATTGCCCTACTGACACCATCCACTGCTCTGCTGACTGATACCATCCACTGCCCTACTGACACCATCCACTGCCCTACTGACACCATCCACTGCTCTGCTGACTGACACCATCCACTACCCTACTGACACCATCCACTGCCCTACTGACACCATCCACTGCTCTACTGACACCATCCACTGCTCTGCTGACTGACATCATCCACTGCCCTACTGACACCATCCACTGCTCTACTGACACCATCATCTGCTCTGTTGACTGACACCATCCATTGCCCTACTGACACCATCCACTGCTCTGCTGACTGACACCATCCATTGCCCTACTGACACCATCCACTGCTCTGCTGACTGACATCATCCACTGCCCTACTGACACCATCCACTGCCCTACTGATATCATCCACTGCTCTGCTGACTGACACCATCCACTGCCCTACTGACACCATCCACTGCTCTGCTGGCTGACATCATCCACTGCCCTACTGACACCATCCACTGCCCTACTGATATCATCCACTGCTCTGCTGACTGACACCATCCACTGCCCTACTGACACCATCCACTGCCCTACTGACTGATACCATCCACTGCCCTACTGACACCATCCACTGCTCTGCTGACTGACACCATCCACTGCCCTACTGACACCATCCACTGCCCTACTGACTGACACCATCCACTGCCTTACTGACACCATCCACTGCTCTGTTGACTGACACCATCCACTGCCCTACTGACACCATCCACTGCCCTGCTGACTGACACCATCCACTGCCCTACAGACACCGTCCACTGCCCTAGAGACACTGTCCACTGCCCTACTGACACCATCCACTGCCCTACTGACACCATCCACTGCTCTGCTGACTGACACCAACCACTGCCCTACTGACACCATCCACTGCTCTGCTGACTGACATCATCCACTGCCCTACTGACACCATCCACTGCCCTACTGATATCATCCACTGCTCTGCTGACTGACACCATCCACTGCCCTACTGACACCATCCACTGCCCTACTGACTGACACCATCCACTGCCCTACTGACACCATCCACTGCTCTGCTGACTGACACCATCCACTGCCCTACTGACACCATCCACTGCCCTACTGACACCATCCACTGCTCTGCTGACTGACACCATCCACTGCCCTACGGACACCATCCACTGCTCTGCTGACTGACACCATCCACTGCCCTACTGACACCATCCACTGCCCTACTGACACCAACCACTGCTCTGCTGACTGACACCATCCACTGCCCTACTGACACCATCCACTGCTCTGCTGACTGACACCATCCACTGCCCTACTGACACCATCCACTGCTCTGCTGACTGACACCATCCACTGCCCTACAGACACCGTCCACTGCCCTACTGACACCATCCACTGCCCTACTGACACCATCCACTGCTCTGTTGACTGACACCATCCACTGCCCTACTGACACCATCCACTGCTCTGCTGACTGACATCATCCACTGCCCTACTGACACCATCCACTGCTCTGCTGACTGACATCATCCACTGCTCTGCTGACTGATACCATCCACTGCCCTACTGACACCATCCACTGCCCTACTGACACCATCCACTGCTCTGCTGACTGACACCATCCACTGCCCTACGGACACCATCCACTGCTCTGCTGACTGACACCATCCACTGCCCTACTGACACCATCCACTGCCCTACTGACACCAACCACTGCTCTGCTGACTGACACCATCCACTGCCCTACTGACACCATCCACTGCTCTGCTGACTGACACCATCCACTGCCCTACTGACACCATCCACTGCTCTGCTGACTGACACCATCCACTGCCCTACAGACACCGACCACTGCCCTACTGACACCATCCACTGCTCTGTTGACTGACACCATCCACTGCCCTACTGACACCATCCACTGCTCTGCTGACTGACATCATCCACTGCCCTACTGACACCATCCACTGCTCTGCTGACTGACATCATCCACTGCTCTGCTGACACCATCCACTGCCCTACTGACACCATCCACTGCTCTGCTGACTGACACCATCCACTACCCTACTGACACCATCCACTGCCCTACTGACACCATCCACTGCTCTACTGACACCATCCACTGCTCTGTTGACTGACACCATCCATTGCCCTACTGACACCATCCACTGCTCTGCTGACTGATACCATCCACTGCCCTACTGACACCATCCACTGCCCTACTGACACCATCCACTGCTCTGCTGACTGACACCATCCACTACCCTACTGACACCATCCACTGCCCTACTGACACCATCCACTGCTCTACTGACACCATCCACTGCTCTGCTGACTGACATCATCCACTGCCCTACTGACACCATCCACTGCTCTACTGACACCATCATCTGCTCTGTTGACTGACACCATCCATTGCCCTACTGACACCATCCACTGCTCTGCTGACTGACACCATCCATTGCCCTACTGACACCATCCACTGCTCTGCTGACTGACATCATCCACTGCCCTACTGACACCATCCACTGCCCTACTGATATCATCCACTGCTCTGCTGACTGACACCATCCACTGCCCTACTGACACCATCCACTGCTCTGCTGGCTGACATCATCCACTGCCCTACTGACACCATCCACTGCCCTACTGATATCATCCACTGCTCTGCTGACTGACACCATCCACTGCCCTACTGACACCATCCACTGCCCTACTGACTGATACCATCCACTGCCCTACTGACACCATCCACTGCTCTGCTGACTGACACCATCCACTGCCCTACTGACACCATCCACTGCCCTACTGACTGACACCATCCACTGCCTTACTGACACCATCCACTGCTCTGTTGACTGACACCATCCACTGCCCTACTGACACCATCCACTGCCCTGCTGACTGACACCATCCACTGCCCTACAGACACCGTCCACTGCCCTAGAGACACTGTCCACTGCCCTACTGACACCATCCACTGCCCTACTGACACCATCCACTGCTCTGCTGACTGACACCAACCACTGCCCTACTGACACCATCCACTGCTCTGCTGACTGACATCATCCACTGCCCTACTGACACCATCCACTGCCCTACTGATATCATCCACTGCTCTGCTGACTGACACCATCCACTGCCCTACTGACACCATCCACTGCCCTACTGACTGACACCATCCACTGCCCTACTGACACCATCCACTGCTCTGCTGACTGACACCATCCACTGCCCTACTGACACCATCCACTGCCCTACTGACACCATCCACTGCTCTGCTGACTGACACCATCCACTGCCCTACGGACACCATCCACTGCTCTGCTGACTGACACCATCCACTGCCCTACTGACACCATCCACTGCCCTACTGACACCAACCACTGCTCTGCTGACTGACACCATCCACTGCCCTACTGACACCATCCACTGCTCTGCTGACTGACACCATCCACTGCCCTACTGACACCATCCACTGCTCTGCTGACTGACACCATCCACTGCCCTACAGACACCGTCCACTGCCCTACTGACACCATCCACTGCCCTACTGACACCATCCACTGCTCTGTTGACTGACACCATCCACTGCCCTACTGACACCATCCACTGCTCTGCTGACTGACATCATCCACTGCCCTACTGACACCATCCACTGCTCTGCTGACTGACATCATCCACTGCTCTGCTGACTGATACCATCCACTGCCCTACTGACACCATCCACTGCCCTACTGACACCATCCACTGCCCTACTGACACCATCCACTGCTCTGCTGACTGACACCATCCACTACCCTACTGACACCATCCACTGCCCTACTGACACCATCCACTGCTCTACTGACACCATCCACTGCTCTGTTGACTGACACCATCCATTGCCCTACTGACACCATCCACTGCTCTGCTGACTGATACCATCCACTGCCCTACTGACACCATCCACTGCCCTACTGACACCATCCACTGCTCTGCTGACTGACACCATCCACTACCCTACTGACACCATCCACTGCCCTACTGACACCATCCACTGCTCTACTGACACCATCCACTGCTCTGCTGACTGACATCATCCACTGCCCTACTGACACCATCCACTGCCCTACTGATATCATCCACTGCTCTGCTGACTGACACCATCCACTGCTCTACTGACACCATCCACTTCTCTGTTGACTGACACCATCCACTGCCCTACTGACACCATCCACTGCCTTGCTGACTGACACTATCCACTGCTCTACTGTGAAGGAGTGCAGGAGTAGGAGCTTGTTTCGTGTGTTTGTTGTGTGTAGGGCAGCCTTTTTCAAGTGAAGGGGCTGCCCTATGCTGTAGTGCAAAAAACACACAAAAAAAGCACAAAAAAGTGCATTAGTGCGATGCGCAGATATGAATGGAGCCTAAAGGAAGCTCTGTTTCTCTACATTGCACCATGAAATGCACTCTACTGGGGCTCCTGACTGCACTAAGATAATGGGGTCAATTCACGAAAGGATTTTGCGTGTGATATGAAGATCACGTGACTAATTTTTCAGAAATATCACATGAGATAATAAGAGAGTCAATTCATTAAAGTAAATTATTGAATGTGAGGTAAATATTGCAAAAAAAAAAAAATTAGATAAATCGATTCACTAAAGAATACACACATTCGTTATTAATCACCTGTCAGTATTTTAGCAATGTACAGAATAACAATGAGGGGAACTCTGCACTGGCCAGAAATTTAAAGCGGTTGTAAACAGCTGCAGTAAAAAAAACAAAAAAAGTCCTCCTGTAAGACAATTGCATAATGTGCTAGTATGCACATTATGCACTTTTATTGGCGGCGGGATTTCATTTTTTTTTTATTGCATTTAAGTGTAAATATGAGATCTGAGGTCTTTTTGACCCAGATCTCATATTTAAGAGGTCCTGTCATGCTTTTTTCTATTACAAGGGATGTTTACATTCCTTGTAATAGGAATAAATGTGACACATTTTTTTTTTTTAAAAGAACAGTTTAAAATAAAAAATAAAAGGTAAAATAAATAAGAAAAAAAAACTTTTTTAAACGCGCTCCGTCCCGCCTAGCTCGCATGAAGAAGCGAACGCATACGTGAGTAACGCCCGCATATTCAAACCACACATGTGAGGTATCGCCGCGATCAGTAGATCGGTAGAGCGAGAGCAATAATTCTAGCCCTAGACCTCCTCTGTAACTCAAAACATGCAACCTGTAGAATTTTTAACCTTAGCCTATGGAGATTTTTAAGGGTAAACGTGTGTCGCCATTCCACAAGCGGGCGCAATTTTGAAGTGTGACATGTTGGGTATCAATTTACTCATCGTAACATTATCTTTCACAATATAAAAAAAATGGGCTAACTTTACTGCTAACTTATTTTTTAATTTAAAAAAAGTGTATTTTTTTTTTTAAAAAGTGCGCTTGTAAGACGGTGTGACAGAAAGTTTTGCAAAGACCGCCATTTTATTCTCTAGGGTGTTATAAAAAATATATATTTTTTTTGGGGGTTCTAAGCAATTTTCTTGCGAAAAAAAAATGTTTTTAACAACAAATCTCAGAAAAAAGCTTAGGTGGTTAATATTGCAAAACATAAATATTTTACGTATTTGATAAATAAGGCTTTTAGTGAATTTACTATTTTTGAGATTAATACTGCATAAGTTATTTTAACAAAAAAATTAATGTGGTATTTATCTTAGTACATAACCCTGAATCAACTAACACATCTAAGTTAGAACAAAAATAAATAAATCTGACAAGGCCTAATGTCACATTTAAAAATGAGCGCTTAGGAGAAATGAATATTGCAAGCAGAGTCAATATCAACAGCCAAAATTAAGGGCAACAGCAGCGCCTAAAAAAGTGCCTCTAAAACTAGAAAAAATACTGTTAAATTCTGTTACTGATGCGTTTTGTCACTCATGATATCATCAGAGACAACCTCTGATGATGTCATGAGTGACAAAGCGTGGAGCTACATGACATACGTACACACACCAGGTCATTCAGGGAAAGCCAGAAGGTTCCTTTTGAGAGCAGCAGGAGACGATGTTAGCCTGTAATTGCCTGATGTGATTTGTGAACACTGCTTGTCTATTTTTTATGTTTGTAAGTGTACACCCTGAGGGGGGGGCATCTCCTTCTTCCTTTTTTTATTATTAATAAAACTTTGAAATACGGGATTACGCTATGTTTTGCTCCTCTCTTTTGTTTTGAAACACTGAACCATCTGTAAACTGTTTCGATTGCATATCGAGAGAGAACATTGGCGGCGATTCCTATGGTTTATGACTAACACGCTAAAGATCAAGGTTGGATCCGGTAAATGTTTTTGCAAGAGGAAGTTCCCTTGCACACCCCCCCCCCCTCTTTTTTCGAGCACGTGTGATATGAAACATTTTGGAATGAATACAACTATCCTTGATGATCACGCTCCATAGACTTTAGAAGGATTCACACTTGTTTCCGGGGTCATCTATGTTAGCATCTAAATGTGTACACGGACCTCATTATATATGGTTTCGATTGTTCAGTTTATGACCAATCATTACACAAGTGCTGCCATTAGCCTTTTAGGCTTTTTCATTTACAACACATCTAAGTTACTGACATTTTTATTGACATTTGTGCATTACAAGTTATTGACAATTATTATTACATTAATTATTAAATTACATTTATTATTACAGGTTATTGATATTTATTATTATTACATTTATTATTACAAGTTATTGACATTTATTATTACATTTATTATTACATTACAAGTTATTGACATTTGTGCATAGTGCATTACAAGTTATTGGCAATTAATATTACATTTATTATTACATTACATTTATTATTACACATTATTGATATTTATTATTACATTATTATTACATTTATTATTACAAGTTATTGACATTTATTATTGCATTGTTGTATTTATTATTACATTACAAATTATTGACATTTATTATTACATTATTATTACATTTATTATTACAAGTTATTGACATTTATTATTACATTATTATTACATCACATTTATTATTACATTACTATTACAATTATTATTATATTACATTTTTGTTACATGAATTACTACAAGTTTTCGACATTTGTGCATTACAACAAATGGCCACTAGTTGTCTCCACTTGCACGTTGTTTGCCCATGGCTGTGTATAGACATTCCTTCAGCACACATGACGTTGTCACCATTGTGAGTTTAGCAATACTTTATATAAAGAGGGATAAAATGGTCCGACTACTCATGTCTGCTTCTAAGAAGGAACACACGGGACAAACTATAAGACATGATTTTTTATTTCTGATGAACAGAAGTATAATGGAATAAATCTGATGCTTCCTATAGAGCAGAGTGTGGTGTATACAGAGCAGACTTGTATCCATGATCAATGACCCCCCACTGGGTGATCTCCTGTAGCACTGACGCTTGGTTGCTGCCCCTGCTGTCCTGTGATTGGCTAGGAGTGTATTTTGGGTGACAGTGGGCGGGGTCAGAGGTATGGGATGCGCTGAGTGTAGAGTGGGGATCATCCAGTAGCAGTGACTGACCGGGGCTCCTCATCACTCCGATCCTCCTCTACACTCCGGTCTGCGAGCTCCGGGGAACCGCACAGGACATGGCCGGCACTTGTCTGCAGTTTTTTGGCTTCATTACAAGTTTTGTCGGCTGGATCGGGGTGCTGATCGCCACTTCCACCAATGACTGGGTACTGACCTGTGACTACAGCATCAACACCTGCAGGAAGCTGGATGAGCTGGGCTCCAGGGGACTCTGGGCGGACTGTGTCATCGCCATAGGGCTCTACCACTGCAAACCCCTGGCCGACATACTCACCCTGCCCGGTAAGTACTTCCCACCCCGGGCACCCACTGTACACTGGCACAACACCAGGATCAAACTATTTAATCATGTACCATTATTAGTATTATTATTGCTTCTACTACTACTGATTATTATAACTCCTATTACAACTACTGATTATTTTTATATTATATATTTTTTATTTATATTTAGTAATAATAATACTACTAAAAATAATAATCATATGTGATTGAGAAGCACTGGAATGTTATGATCTCAAACTATTTATTTCATGTATCGTTATTATGTTTGTTCCTACTACTACTGATTATTATGGTAATTACTCCTATTAATATTACAAATTATTCTAATATTATATATTATTTCTCTTATTTATGTTTCGTAACAATAATAATAATAATAATAATAATAATAATAATAATAATAATAGAAAGAATCATATATGATTGAGCTACAAACTGACAGAGCGCCAGGATGTTATTTTCTCAAACTATTTATTTCATGTACCATTATTATTGCCCCTACTAGTAACGATTAATATTATTACGCCTAATAATACATATTATTTTTATATTATAGTTTATTATATTTTATTTCTCTTATTTATATTTAGTAACAACAATAATAGAAATAATCAAATGTGATTAAGCTGCAAACTGGCACAGCACTAGGATGTTATGTACTCAAACTATTTATTTATTTATTTATTTATTTTATTATGTGCCATTATTATTATTATTATTGCTCCTACTACTGCTACTACTTATTATTATTATTACTCCTATTAATACATAACATTTTTATATTATAGTTTATTATAGTTTATTTCTCTTATTTATATGTAGTATTAAATCGTAATAATCATATGTAATTGAGCTGCAAACCGATACAGCACTACAATGTTATGTTCTCAAACTATTTATTTAATGTACCATTATTATTATTATTATTATTATTATTATTGTGCCTACTACTACTGATTATTATTTTTTATTGTGCCTACTACTACTGATTATTATTGTTATTATTATTACTCCTATTACTGCCACAGATTATTTTTATATGATAGTTTATCATATTTTATTTCTCTTATTTATATTTAGTAATAATAAGAATAGTAATAATCATATATGATTAAGATAAATATCAAAAGAGAGTTTGTATAAGTTACATGGGTTCACTGTGAATTAGGTTGTAGTGATCCGTGTGACACTAAACTCTGGTTTTAAAAAAAAAGAAATTAGAAATGCTTTTTTATTGCTCTCAGCCTCCTGGAAATCTCCAAACCCTGTTTTGCTGCCTGATGTCCTGTTAGAGGGTGGCTATGTTCATTCCCCATGGTCCCACTGTATGTAGGGACATAGTCACCCTCTCTTGCTTGCTCCTGAGATGCACTAGAGACTGTGAGATCTGTAGTGTTCATAGAGCAGTGCACATGACTGCAACTAATGTGCACTGCTTGTTTCAAGCAAATGGAGATAAGGGGAAAAAGAGAGGTTCAGAAGCTCACAGAAGATGTTCCCAGGAGGCAGAAAAACACAGCAAGAAACTATTTCATGAAAAATAGATTACAGGGCCAATAAGTAGTGGATGTGTATGGATTATTTTTGGAGAATAAGGATAACCCTTAGCTCTGGTTCACAACAGTGTGGCTTCGAAATCTCGCTACTTCAGCATCATTTCAAAGCCGCCGATCAGTGCAATTTTGATGTGCGATTTCATGTGACTTCATTTAACAGAGAAGTAGTGCAGGAACCTTTTTCAAAGTTGGTCAATTTCTGTACACTCAACTGTTAGATGTACCAAAACTATGTAACATGATGAAGTATCCAATCAATTGGCATCCATTTAGGAAGGTGCTTGGACTGCAAGTCTGTTCCTAGATTTCCAAGGCTTAGTTCACACCTAAGCACTTTTCTAGAAGAGACTCAACACTCAACATGAGGATTCCTATTGTATCCTATGGTTCCTGTTCACTCCTGTTCACACCTAAGTGTGCTGCTCAAAGTTAAGAAAAGCACATGAGCTTCTTTGGCACAGAGTTGTTTGTTTTGGGCCCTATAGACTTCCATGGAAGTGCCTGAAAAGGGCCTGTAAGACACATGTAACACACAGTAACTAGCTTTCCATTGGCTAAAACAAAAACACTCAAGCCTAAAAAATGCATGCACAGTTGTACATGAGAAGCACTTAAAAAATATATGGAGATGCTCCAGCTCAAGTGTAAGCCTGGAATGATGGCCATACACTCTTTGATAAACGATCGGTTTCTTTTGCAGACTATCACTTCTGATAGGAATAATTGACAACCCATTCAGTCAATATGACACACACAGAAAAGTGAATTTCGATTGATGATTTAGGCTCTGTTTCCACTCCTGTGAGTTGTTGTGCGACTTGACACATGTGAAGTCGCATAACAAGTCAAAATATATGTATTTCAATGGTCCCCGTTCTAATTGGTGCGACTAAAGTCACAGCGACTCCAAAAAAAAGGTTTTTGTACTACTTTTTTTCTGACTTCGGTGCAACTTGTTTTCTCATGGTTCTCACCAGTCGCACGACATTGCATCAAAAATCGCATTGCAAAGTTTTACTGTAAATCGTGCGACTTTGGGGCCACAATAGTGGAAACCGAGCCTTAAGGATACAAGGATATTGATCACATCTCCGTTTTCCCTATGCAATCTCATAATCTGATCAATCAAAACATGATTCACTTCATGAAAAAGTATAGCCTCATACACACAATCGGATTTTCTGACGGGAAATGTGTGATGACAGGCTGTTGGCAGAAAATCTGATCGTGTGTATGCTCCATCAGACAATTGTTGTCGGATTTTCCGCAGACAAATGTTGGATGGCAGGTTTTAAAATTTTCCACGGACAAATGTCTGTTGGCGGATTTTCCGAGCGTGTGTACACAAGTCCGTCGGACAAAAGTCCAAAGTACAAACACGCATGCTCGGAAGCCAGGACGAGCCAGAAGCGGTCGGTCTTGTAAACTAGCGTTCGTAATGGAGAATTAACATTCATGACGTGGCAAATTATGAAATCTCGAAATGCAGTGCACAATTCTCTTCTTCTTTAATGGGATAATAATGAAGCTGCTTTGCTGGTGATACTGATGGAGTTATTGCAAACAAATTTTCAATGGCATTTTTTTCTAGTGATATTAAGAATAATATTATTATCATGCATTTTTTTTGGACAAGTTATCACAACACCATTATCCCGTAGTTTTTAAGATCAAAGATACAATTATGTTGGTGTCCCTTGTTAATTTTACATTTTATTTTTTTAAATGTAACTGCCTACTCCCAAACTGTCATTTGAAGTAAACCACATAGCCAAGTATTATTCTCCACAATTTTTCTATTGTGCATTAAAAAAAGAAAACAAATAAAATTAGACTATGCATCCAAAAATATAGAAAATATAACAAATCAAATCATTATTCAACCAAAAAATAAAATAAAAGCCTCATGCATGTGTCCTGCTTCTTAATATAGGGGGTCAACAATGCCAAAAGTTGGTGAAAGCAGGGGTCCGTCATCCGGAGATAATTCTGAAAATCACCTGGATTATTCTCCTGGAGCTCCCGCAGCAAAGGCATATGACATAATTGATCACGATTAATAAAGCAACCAATTTTTGGTTCAAAAACTCCTCCTCCTTCTGTACTGGACTTGACTTAAAGCAATAACTCCAAGGCCAATAATAAATAACACGTTATCTCCTCCGATTCCGCAACATGCCTGGTTGACTAACGGCCGTTCAGAAATGAACTGAAAAGCGCGAAATGAAAAGCGTAAAATGAAAAGAGCGAATCAACACTCACCAAACTTCTACTAACACGAAATTAGCAGAAGGAACCCAAAGGGTGGCGCCAAAGAGCTGAAAAACCACGTAGTACTTCACTACGTTCGTGTTTGTTGGCCAACAATTCCTTGCCGTTCGGACAAAGGCGCCTGAGGTTTTGTCTGCGGAAAATCGCGTGTACGACATTTTTGATTGCTCTCGGCGATCAGCTCAGTTTAATGAAATCCGATCTAAACTGAGTTTAGGCTCGGTCTGAAGGGCAGTAATGCCTATGTACAATTGTTTGCAGATTTGATCACTTTGATCCAATCACACATCAATAAAATAAAAAAATAAATAAAAGCATATATGGCCACCATAAAGGAGATTGTAAATTCAGATAATGTGTGTGCTGAACTTAAGTGTTTGGGGGTATTTACAAACAGGTTTGTGTGCAGAAAACAATTGTGTTATATATTCTCTCCCAATAACTGGCTCCTTCATACATGCAGCAGCCCTTGCTGCCCCACTGACAAGTGATCTTCTTTGGATTGCTCTTCAGATGCATTTGGCAGGCATTGATTAGGCGATATATCACCTCCTCACCACCTGTTTTAACCTTGTAATTGCTGTTCCACTGCACTACAATGGCACATGGCTGCAGGATGGTTGTAGCAGGGCCGTATAAACCTAAATGGGTCACTATCAGTGCCTGTACCTCCAGCCAAAAGTGACACGCTAAAAAAAAAATACAATTAAAATAATAAATACATTCATTTTTTATCTTTTAAATTTTGTGAAGTGAATTACATTGATCCTAGAAGCTAGGTGTGAGAGGGAATTTAGACATCAGTTGTGCAAACACTATATCACTTTATAAATGTGACATGCCCTTTAAATTTTGCCGCAAAGCATTAAGGCCATGGTATGTCTACAGCCTTTAGGGGCTGCATGCAACTCCTTAGGTGGGCAGTGGCTTAACAACCCTATTTTACTACCCCCCCCCCCCCGACCCTCTGTGTGAACGAGCCCTAACTTTCTCCTTAAATCTGAGATTATTGTTTGGAGGAAAGATGTATACATATATAGTAGAAGATGTCCACAGTACTCAGGCAACCGTTGATGTAATCTCCTGCAAAATAGAGGTGGTTTGCATATACCTGTACCACCCATATCTGTCTGCTGACAAGAAGGAGAAGGTGGCCTGATCTGCAGATGTATGAGCAGTTTAATGGCACCCGTCAGGACAGAAATATAGAAGCTGATAGTCATTACTTATTTTTGAAGGTGCATGTTTCAAAATATTATTATACTCATCCTAAACTATTTAAGGGTCCATGCACACAAGGAGCAGAAAAAATGGCAGAACCTCAGGCAGAAAAAAAGCGGCAGAAAAATGCTCATAGTGGCTCATATTGCACAAGAGTTTATGGGCATTTGCTTTTATAAGTGCTTTTTTTCCAACACGTTCCCACGTCTATGTGCGTTTAGATATGTTTATGATCCTTAAGCATTTTTTTTGGCCGAAAGCTCCTCTCCAAAACTCCTGTATAAGCATGGATCCTAAAACAAATCTTTTCAAACTTTTTTTGTATTATTATAAACAACAATAAATATATCTTTAAAATTCCGTTATATAAGTTTATTATTTGTGGGTTCCTATCAGAGATACCTTCGGGGCTACTGACAGTACTTCTGGTGGGATTTCTGTCAGGCCTACGGCCAGAACTTCTGGTCAGGCTTCTATAATGTATGCTGCATGGGATCCGGAGTGGGCCCCTAGCAGGCTTGCTGGGTGGGCTCCTGGACTGTCTCCTGACCTGTCTTCTGGCTAGGCTCCTTATGAATATCATAACCAGGCTCCTACACTGTTCTAAAGCAGAGCTCCTGAACTGTCTCCTGGCCAGTCTTCTACACTGTCCCCTGGCAGGGCTCCTTAACTGTCTCCTTTCTGGGCTCCTGAACTGTCTTCTGGCCTGGCTTCTACAATGTCCCCTGGCAGGACTCCTAAACTGTCTCCTGTCCGGGCTTCTGAACTGTCTCCTGGCCAGGCTTCTATCCCCTGGCAGGGTTCCTATACTGTTTCCTGGCTGGACTCTTAAACTGTCTCCTGTCCAGACTCCTGAGCTGTCTCCTGGCAGGACTCTTAAGCTGTCTCCCCAAAAGCCAGTTCCACAGGATCTGATGCAATTGTACCAGAGATGAGGATTACCAGACCCAAGGCAAACTCTTAACCCAAAACATTTCTGGACAAGGGATACCCCCCAGCTCTCGTAGATAATGCTTTCTATCAGTATCAGGCTAAACTGACACCCAAACACAACACGCCAGAAGGGCTCCAGCCAACAAAGTTTATCACCCAGTTCCATGACTGCTACAGACAAATGGAAAAAATCTTCATCAAGAACTGGCCCATCCTGCTGGAAGATCCTTTTCTGGGTTCCAACCTAACATCCAAACCCAAAGTTTCCTACCGCAAGGCCAAAAATATCAAGAGCCAAATTGTGCCAAGTAAGATCCGCAAACCCAAGCCAGATCCCACCACCCACACCCCCCTGATCCCACTAGTGGGCATGTTTCAATGCAAGACAAAAATTATGCATGATGTGTAAATTTGTCCAGCATGGACAAAAAAAAGCTTCTCTACAAAAGGAAAAACGTACCCTATAAAAGAGTTTCACCATTGCTCCAGTGATCATGTAGTATACTATCTGACCTGTCCTTGTGGCCTCCTATATGTTGGTAGAACCATCGGTCCCCTCCGCCAATGGTTTGGCAAACACAGGCGGTTCATCTAACAGGGATGTGATGAGCACAGTGTGCCAAGACATTTTTTGACTGAACATCAAAAGTCCACCGAAGGCCTGAAGGTGTGGGTCATAGAGGCCATCTCCAGAGGTTTGCCTGCTGCAGAGCGTTTCAAACGCCAGCAGGAGACTTTCTGGACATATTCCCTCAATTCCCTCTCGCCAGGGGGACTCAATGATTAGTTAGACGCATACACCTTGTTATAACAGATCACACGCCCATTTCTGGTTTGTTTCTCCCCCCCTCCTTCCTCCCTTCCCCTTACCCCTGTCTCTCCCCCCCACAAACAGGTCTGTCTCTGCTCTATCGGTTGGGAGTGGTATAGTAAATACAGTAAGTAAGTAAGTACAGACATATATACATATTACATGATCCATCATTAGGTGCACCCCACTTGGTATCCACACCATGAGGGGACACACACACATATACATCCCTTGTATACCAATTAGGGGGAACGCAGCACCAATTTTATCATTACCGTTATTATTATTATTAATTCTTTACACTACACCCTGCTCCCCCTCCATCATCTCTTCATGTTTACATGCATACTAGCCCCCTTTTTTCTATTTTACTTGCCTGGCCCTTCATACATCGTTAACTTCTTCAATAGGCTTCCGTACATATAGAAGAGAATTATGCTTGAAATATTCCATGTGTATCAGTTTAATAATTCTTTATTTTTTTATTTTTTTTAGTCAATCCGAGACAGTTAACCCCTGCTTTACCTGCCCCTTGCTATAATTTATTTTTCCCTAAATTGTTTACTGATTGGTCTGCTGGAAGTTCTAATTCCATGGCGACACCCACATGCTCTCCATTGTGTATATATAGCTGTCCTCCTCTAGAGGCAGCAGGCCAATAGAAGGAGCAATCAGCTCCAAGCGTGTAACCTTTTGCCACTGCAGCCCTGATTGACAAGATTTCAGTCCTGCCTTGGTCCAATCAGACGCCGGTGACATCACTTCCTGTTCCATGGTCCATGCTGGTCAGTGCAGAGCTTCTTGGTTCCTTTGCTCCTGGAGAAACATTGTGATCCATTCCAGCCAGCTGCTCTATCCTTTCCAGTTATCGGGAACATCGGTGGGACCTACAGAGCCATGTGGAATGCCAGGACTGCACTTTACTTTGAGGAGCATGCATCTTCTATCTTCTTGTAAGTGTTTTTAATCTTATCCTATTAAAGTCATCATTTTAATACTACACTCAGGTCGGCGCCTCCCCCTCCCTGTTTTTTCCTTGCATGTCTTTCAGAGTTCTGGACACGTTCTGAAGGATGGCTGCCTTCCTTTTTAACCCTTAATATCCCTTTCTTTTCCCATTACCCAACCTATGGATACATCGCCATCCAGCTATTACAG